>NC_142593.1:3558500-3880000 GCF_965207765.1 Zootoca vivipara | reverse complement strand
TTTGTTAGAACCTCTATAACAATATTATACATCAATATTATACTTCCTGGCAAATCCCCTTTGTCCCTCTTAAAAGAAATACACGACACAATAGTATTAAAATAAGATAGAGTTTACTCACATGACATCCTGAGTTAACAGCATAATCTCAGAAAGGCAGGCTTATGTAGAAAAGTTACATATGGAGACTACTTAGTAAAGTGAGGCTCCATTTGGTCTCTCTCTTGGCAGCAGGCCAAGAGGGAGAACCATCCTAACTGGAGATTATCTGGAGATGTGTTCCCGTTGAAGGAGAAAAGGTTAAGAGAGAGAATGGCTGCTGGCTAGGGGCTTTTGTCTCCCAGCTAATCCATCTCATCTGCATATCTGGGGGAACAGGAACTGAACTTAGTCAGGTGTCCCTCCAGGTGAATTCCTGTTAGTGGACACTCTAGGAACTGTTGTGACTTGTCTGCCCCAGTGTTCCATTCCACAATTTGAACCCTGGTCTCCCAGGTCCTGGTCCAACACTCTAACCAGTGTTATTCTTTTAGAAAAAAAGTGCCAGAACTCATCACAAATGCCTTTCTTAATCTCTTATAACAGCCATGGCACCCACCTGAGAGGTGCTGGAACTGAGTTCTGATGAGCTCCAGCTGAAAAAAAGCCCTGCTAACCACACTGGCTCAAGAAACCCTCTTCCTCCAGAGTTGTGGTCTCCCTCTTTCCACCACATGGTTTTCTATCAAACTTGGAAAGAGTAGAAGATCTATGTTACATCTATTATGCCTTGACCCAAGAAACCTTAGGCATAACTTTCTCTAGAATGATCTGCTAGGAGTTAGTATTCAGATTCCTCTAATGCAGGGGTGGCCAACTCCCAAGAGACTGCAATCTACTCACAGAGTTAAAAACTGGCAGTGATCTACCCCCCTTTTTGGGGTTCAGGTAAAAAAAAATGAGCTTTTTTAAGGGGAGCCAAAGTTGTTGAGCTCCTTTGGGGGGAGCCAGTGATCTACCACAGACGTCCAGTGATCTATTGGTAGATCAGGATCTATCTGTTGGACGTGCCTGCTCTAACACATGGGTAGGCAGACTAAGGCCCAGGGGCCAGATTCGGCCCAATCACCTTCTAAATCCAGTCCGGGAATCAGCATGTTTTTATATGAGTCGAATGTGTGCTTTTATTTAAAATGCATCTATGGATTATTTGTGGTGCATAGGAATTCGTTCACACACACACCCCAAATACTCTGGCCCTCTACTGGAAAAGTTTGCTGACCCCTGCTCTAACATAATGGGTGGCATTCAGCTAATGCTTACTCAGAGTAGATCCATTAAAATGAATGAACATGACTATGCTAGGTCCAGTAATTTCAATGGGTATATTCTAAGTATAAGTTAGTTGAATACCAACCAATATGTTTATTTAATACATTGTGGGAATCTGTGTGGGAATCCCTTGTAGATGACCGCAGCACCTGCAGACCATCAGTCAGGTTGTGTATTCACTGCTGTGACTAGAGGAGGAGTCACCCTGTGGGAGGAGCGCAGAAAGAAGAAACACTATGGGACACCTGCAACAGCACAACCGGATGCCTTCATCTGCCCCAGCTGCAACAAAACATCTCTCTCCCATATCACTCTCCACAGCCACAGCAGGAAGACTTCATCCTTCATTGTCTTTTGAGACAGACAGATGCCAACGATTTATTTACCCACTGTTCAAACTACAATGAGTTCTATCTGGTAAAGTCATTCCTTTAGACTTTCACCTTCATAACAGAACGTCCTCTTTCTCTTCTCGTCCTGCATGCCCAGTACCCCTCAAAACTGTTCTGTGGGTTCCCCAACCATGTGGAGCAGATTTGCAGGGACATGAGGGTTGCAGAGAACGCACAGAAAACAGGGAGACAGGAAGCTCCACTGTGCAGACAAGTCATTGTGTTAACGGAATGACTTGATTGGATACATGCAATCTTCCCATGACAGCTAACAGGATTTAAAACTATATCAAAGAATCACAATACCAACAGAAGAAACACTCCATGGCCTTCTATGCAAGCTTGAGAGTACCTTCTTCAAGATCCTGCAGTAGTACCCCAAACCAAAGATGGAACAGCCCCCCATATATCACAAATGAGGGATGGAACAGCCCCCCATATATCACTATTTTGGGTTGGGATTCAGTCACATACTGAGAAATTCAGGTTGTACAATTAAAGCTGATTTCCATGAAAAATAAGCATTTTTGCACTGAGGAATGTGATTTAGAAATGAAGCAGAAAATGTGGAATAATGCTCACTATGATGCAATATTGTCTAACCTCCTCAACAAACAAATCAGAATGGATGCTCAGTTAATAGCTAGCACTATTTCATCCCCCTGCAATAAAATCAGGATGAATGCTCAATAAAACAGGTTGTTTTAAAGCACTCTTTGGTGTTTGTCAGGTGTGCACTGGGATTTAAGAGCGGAAGTAAACTTTAGCCTTTGTTGGAACAATGCTAGTGTGGCTTGGGGAGCATTCTGTAGGCAGATAGAGAGGTCTGGAGGGCCACATTCAAACCCCAGCCAAGCCTGGAGTGAGTTGTAGAACTCACTGACAAAAGCAAAATGAACAAATCACTGTGTTTGGACAGCATCTACCTGTGAGTTCTTAAATAACTCAAATGTCAAATAACTCATCTCTAAAATTCACCTCAATGCCAGAGGAGTTGAAAATAGCCAATGTTAATATAGTGGTACCACGGGTTAAGAACGTAATTCATCCTGAAGCAAAGTTCTTAACCCGAGGTACTATTTCTGGGTTAGCGGAGTCTGTAACCTGAAGCGTCTGTAACCTGAAGCATCTGTAACCCAAGGTACCACTGTACCAGTCTTTTAAAAATGGAGGCTTGGGATCATTATCATGGGTATACGTGTGTGATGCATAATACAAACATAGATTTTCCACAGTACCCTTTCAGAGCTTCCCGGAGGTCCATCAGCCCAGGACACAGAGCTAATGGCCCTTCTTCACTGTCCTGTTTCCACCTCCACCCCTCAAAAGGAACATTTCAGCTAGGGGCTGGGAAATGCAGATTTTGTCACGGGTCCCCACTTGTAGAATTAATATTTTCAAGGACAACACATCTTACCATATCATTTTCAGTAAATCTAGATTGGCAGATTAAAAAAACCCCTGTAAGCAACAAGCCTACAGAGACCCACCCCCAAATTGTCATATAACAATAAAAGAACCCATTTTGAAGGGCTCACAAGGCATAGCAGAGTCGTGTTTCCTGCTTGTCTCCTTTGGTGTGTTAGCATAGATGCAGGTGCCATGTTTGACCATTGTGAGGAATGGGAGACCTGTATGCATATTCCAGCCAAGGAGCTCATGCTCCCTAAATGAGTGAGTATTCACAGGCTTCCTACTCCTGGTCTGGCCAGTTTTTATGCATGCACCTATGAGGAGGAAGGATAAACAAAGCTCTTCATGCCCCATGGGATTCTCTTTGCTGTGGGTACTGCTCCTGTGTAGGACTCAACTGAGCCGTCAACTCTGTCATTTAATTTCATGAAATATATTCTAAATAAGGGAATGACCCATCACACAATTTGTGTAGTTAGTCAGAAATCACACTGCAACGTCATTAAATTTCATCAAGGGATTTAAGTGAAGTGAGTTAAATGCAAAATTAATTAAGTTGTTAATTAGTTAATTAACTGTTATGCTTTTAAGTGATGCCATTATCAAACTGACATGGGTTTCGGTTTAATTTCCTAAATGTAGAAAGTGTTTACGAAACTGTAAAAGCCTGAGGGCTTCATTCAGCCCACAGACTTTAAAAGCAACTGCTAAAACATTCACATATTTTTATAGGGAAACAATTTAATATGGATTGCTTTAAAAAAGTCTCAGCTGAATAATGCTGTTTGGGGAATTTTTTATATATATTATTATTAGCAGTTCAATCCTATACATGTCCTGTACTCATACCTGAATTTAATGGGCCTTACTTACACGTGGGGGATGACCGCAGCTCAAGTCACCAAAGCTGGAATCCTGTGCCATTTCGCCTGGAAGTAACACTCATTAAGCACAATGGGACTTCTGAGTAGCATATATATAGGATTTTACTAGCATATATATAAGATTATACTGTAAATAAACTCAGGAAATTGATTCGAATGGTGGTGATCTGGGTTATTGGGTAAGGTATTAATTTGCGAGAATAAATTAATTTAACATGATCTTATCTAGAGATGATTTGAGGGCAATGAATGGAGATAATTGGAGGGAAATGGAACTAACTTCGAGAAGGACATGTTGGGAAAGTAACTGGGGGATAAAGGAATATTTTTGGGGTGATCTGGAGTCAGGTGTAAATTAATTGAATTTTGGTCAATCTGGATACAATATTAGTTGCCTTGTCTTTAATTTTGTAAATCTTTTTAAATTCTAAATTAGAATATACAAGTTGTACACAAATCTGTATCTATGGACCCATGTTAGAATTTTGCAATTACCTATCAGTTCTGTTATACTCAATGAGATGTAGTAGTCACAGAGCACGGTGCTCCAAAAATTTTTACACATCACTTTGGAAGACAGGCGAACTAATATCAGTGTACTGAAAGAAGCAAAGATATCCAGTGTTGAAGCAATGATTCTTCAACATCAACTTCGTTGGACTGGTCATGTTGTGCGGATGCCTAATGATCGTCTTCCAAAGCAACTACTCTATTCCGAACTTAAAAATGGCGCCCTCAAGTGAAATTCCTCCCACAGTACACCCCCTCCCTTCCTGTGCAATCTACACCACACCCACAAACCCCGCCTCCACCATGAGATCCAACACTCACAGATATCAATCCGGCAGAGGTGTCGAAGACCTCAGCAGAGACACACGACATTTCCACACATTGATTTTCCCCTAATAAATTTCTTCTTTCTCTCACTTCTCCAACCTCAAAAATAGATATCTGTAAACCAATGAAATAAGCACCTCCACCAATTCCCTCAGAAAAGATGAAGACAATATCCTACCATCAGATAAAACAACATCCTTCACAACAACACCATCCTACCCCTTGAGACAAGGACTATATCATACACACTTCATTCTAACCAAGAACAACAACAACACTCATCCATAAAATACAACATACTTCCACCACAACCGATACCGCTCCACATCCCTGAAACCCAAACCATTCCAACAACAACAACGACAACAACCACTTCTCTGGACAAACCACAACATACACAAGGAAATAACAGAGATCATCAAATCAACAATCTACTCCTTTCTTCAGGTAACCACAACCATTTCAATCCTCATTTACATTCACTCACATCACACACCAAATCCACACAGTTTCCTACAACCCCCATACAACTGCCCAACTCCATCTTTCCTTCACTCACAAACACCAAACACCTTCCATAACTGCTTCCACTAACACATTACACAATAAACCCCAAACTCCTAAATACCCACCCACCCACCCACCCACCCACACAAAAAGAAACCCTACAATTCCCCATCAATGGGAAACCCCCCTACATAACTCAACACATCACCTACTACCCCCACTCACCCACAACAACAACAACAACAAAAACCACTTAACAAATCCACTTTCTCCTCCTTGATACACAACTACCAACTGCCATTACAATACAATATATAACAACAACACTATACTATGCGTACAACACAACCAAAATTTCCTTCAACAAATTATTAACCTTTTTTTCTCTTCTATTATATTTTCGTATATCAAAAACCACAATGAAAACTACGACTCCAAGACCACCAACAACATCCATCACCTTCAAACAATACCTTCTACAACGCCATCCTCGGGCTACCACGAAGACACTTCAACCGCAACAAGAGCTTCTACAACCACGTACAAAAAAAACAAACAAACCACAATACAAAGCCAAACATCCAAAGAACAAACACTAACCCCAACCACAGCCTATCCAACATTGACTAACTTACTTCCTATTTTCCTAACTTCTAACACAACACCACAGCACCGCGTGGCCGGGTCAGCTTGAGCGATAGCGATGAAATTTGGACACAACGTCACATGCCACTATGTGAGTGTTCCTAGCTACATGGGGTATAAAAATGTCACCCTTGCGCAAGGTAAAACCCCGTTTTTAGGACCTAAAAAGTCAGCCAGGAGATCATGTTAAGCATGCTGGGAAAAGAACCAGGTTACAAAACATCGCCGTCTAGCGGCAGCTAGAAAACCTTCCCTCTCCACAGCACCTCGGCTCGCCTTTACAGACTAGGCTGAATGGAAGTGGGACTCGCCTGGGTAGGGGTTGGGGGGAGGTGGTGGGACAGTTCATAGGTCGGGACACGGTGGGGCCACTCACAGGGATGACCCGGGGGTGGGGGGAGGAGGGGCAGGGATACGTCATGTATTGGGGCAGGGTGGGGGGAATCACAGGGATGAGCCACAGCAACACATGGCTGGGCCAGCTAGTGAAATATAAGACAGTCACTCAACTCTAGGATTCAGAGAATGTGGCTCCCAAGATCAGAATGTATTGCTTCTGGTTATTCTCTTTCAACGGTTATTCACCGTTGGCCATTTGTCTATAGCAGTGGTTTTCAACCAGTGTGCCATGGCACCCTAGGGTGCCTTGAAGGATGGTCAGGGGTGCCACCGGCAACACTGACCTCTGTCCCTCTTTCCTTCCCTCCCTCCTCTGATGATCTCTTGCATCTCTGCCTCCCAAAGGCTTGCACGGCTGTTTGTGGCTACAAGCTCTCCAGACGAATTGGTGCCTCTGGGGATGGCTAGGGGGTGCTTCCCAGGCCCCTGTGGGGCAGTGTGAGGAGGCACCTCTTTTGGGGGGTGGTGGGAGTGCCATAGAGATAGGAAAAGGTTAAGAGTGATCCTCGCATGCACACTTTCTGGCTCTGCTTGCAAAAACCTGGACATTTTGGCAAATTCAAAAAATCCACCTGAAATGAAATTTAACCCCTGAAAAGGAGGACCTCTTCCCGGAAAAAGAAGACATATAGCAACCCTACAAGATACCCATGTTTTGCTTTAAACCCATTCTATGTAAGCAGAAGATACTTGTAAACTCTCTTATGTTAGCTGCCCATCCTTTAAAATAAACAGTGTGTGGGGCATAGCTGCTGTTTTCATTGTAGCCAGCAGAGGAAGCATTAGTTAAGTGTAAGCTTTTGTTTTTGGAAATGTCCACTCTCAACAAACGCTAACAGATACAGTTCTCCATTTTCTTATCAATTTAACATGAAGTAACGTATTTTTCCATGTATAAGACTAGGGATTTTTTAAAACAAAAAAATTTGGTTTGAAATTGGGGCTCGTCTTATACACGGGTAGTGCTGAGGGGTGTTTACTTAATTTGGAGTCCCACAGAAAAATATGGTATATGTGTTCTGATTCTTGAAACATGTGCTCTTACATTAATTTGTTTTCAATGTGCATGTTCACAAAAGTTGTTTAAAACTAGTGGTGCTTCCTGATGGCCTGTTCAATGAGCATTTGTTTTGCTTTGTTTGGAGAAAGATTAGATTACTTTGACTAGTCAAGGAGTGTTCATTCTGATTTGTTTGTGAGGAGGCAAGATGATGGTATGTCAAAGCAAGAGGTATCCCCCAGTTTCTAGTACATTTCCTTGTCATTCAATCTGAACTTTTGAGAACACAGGTGTGTTGTTAAGATCTCTTAATCAACTATATGTGCATAAACTGACTTTTCTGGTATGTGACTAATGCCACCCTAGTGACTGTGTGAAAGCACCTGAAATACAGCATTAAAGCTTGTTCTGGACAGACCTTGCCTAGGAGCAACAGTCTGGCTTACTGTTCCTTTATACTGGGGAAGGACTAGGAAAAACTCTAGGAAAGGTGCTACTAGACAACATAAACTATTCTGAGCTTGAGGGACGAGTAGATTTTCCAGCTCTCTGCAGTAGGGCTGACAAGAACACTCAAATTATAGCATGCTAACTTGCTCACAGGTGTGAGCAAGGGTTTGAAAGGCATCTGTGATAGCTAAATAAAATTTGCTTTAATGGAGGGATCAATCATAACACTCTCAAGGGTTTGCCTAAATGCCAGGAGATTCTGAATCTCATCTGATACAAAAGACGGAAGCATGGTGAATTGAAAACCCATGTCTCTGTACGAGCAAAGAGTCAATCACAAGAAGTAACTACTGGAATTCTTTCTATGGAATCTTAGTTAAACAAAGGTTGTAGTGGCTGCTCTATCCTAGGAAGTCTTTCAGAGTAAACATTACACACATCCATCTTGCAAAAGGAAGCATGAATATATTAGCAAAATGTTATAACTTGGCAACTGTAGCCAATAATATGTAGAAACCAAAGATTCTTTTGACTTAACTGCTCCATTGCCTTTGCAAAATATTTGTTGGAATCCATCATTTTATGTGTAAACATTATTAGAAGGGTTTACCATGCACAGAGACGAGGAAACATCTCCCATTAATTCTAATTCATACATAAACATAGTAATGAATGTATGCAGTTGCCTTCCCCAAATAGAATGAAACAGACACAAGTTTTTTAAAGGGGCATTTCTTCTGTGTCCAAGTGCCAGGATGCTGTCAGCGGCTCCCGGCTGGTTGCCCAGGAAAGTAAAAAGACAAGGAAAAGTTTCTTACCATCCTTTTTTATTTCAGTCTACAGAGAGAGGTTGTAGAACCCAGCCTCTTGGATAATGGCGGTGTCCCGAGTGAATCCCCACCCCCCCCGTCTCGCCCACTTCCTCATTCATCAATCTCATCATTTCTCCTACGGGTGCTGCTACTTGCCCTCTGTCTTTGAGCTCTTTTAAGGCTCTCCGGGTTCTGGGAGATGGAGGATCTGTCAGCTGGGAGTTGTTCTGGCTGGCCCATGATTTTCCCCTCATCTACCTCTGAGCTGCTACCTCCCTCAAACTCCTGTTGTAAATCTGTACTGTCAGGATAGGGAGGCAGCCTCCACCATTCCTCCTCTATTCAGTCCCTGACATCAAGCCATCATCTGTAAAACTTTTGGAATGAATGAATGTTTTGTAATGACAGGACTCAGTTAATTGCACACTGCATGAGCAGAAAGATTGACAGTTTGGCCCCATCAGTTCATAACTCATAGCAAAGTTCTGGATATGTTAATCTTAACATTCTCAGCAATTAAATCATTATTATAGGTGACAGTTTTACTCAGAGTAGATCCATGGAAACTAAGTTAGGTTAAATAATTTTAGTGGGTCTACTCTGAATAAAATGTAGCTGAATGTCACCCACAGAGATCCTAGGATCATAGGCACAGTTGTTAGGGAGCAAATTCTAGTGAATAAAGTAGATTTACTTTTGAGTAGACATGTAAAGACTGTAATTTATTGTGATGAAAATACTTAGCTTAAATTAACATGATTATAAATATCACATTCTGTTAATGCATTTTACAAACAACAAACTTCAGTGAATATTAAGCACTTCTGGGATAATTGCAGAAGGGTTGCTAAAGCCATAAATAAAATGTTAAAATTTGGGGAATATAAAACAGCAGATTTTGCAATGCTAGTGTATAAATCCAAGGTATACAAATATTTAGTATACAGTACTATGTAAAGTTCTGGTTCACTTTAAAGTCATGCAGTAGAACTGAAGATGTTAAAAAAAGTTAATTTACAAATATATTATAAACATACCGATTTGTGAACGCCCTCCCATCAGATGTCAAGGAAATAAGCAGCGATCCTATTTTTAAAAGACATCTGAAGGCAGCCCTGTTTAGGGAAGCTTTTAATATTTAATGCTGTATTGTTTTTAACACTCGATTGGGAACCGCCCAGAGTGGCTGGGGAAAGTCAGCCAGATAGGTGGGGTATAAATAATAAATTGTTGTTGTTGTCATTCTTCTTCTTCTTCTTCTTCTTCTTCTTCTTCTTCTTCTTCTTCTTCTTCTTCTTCTTCTTCTTCTTCTTCTTCTTCTTCTTCTTCTTCTTCTTTTCAAAGCATTTTGGGAGCACCAAGATGGTGAAAGCTGGTGTAGTGGCTGAAGTGGTGGGCTTTGATCAATGAGGAAACCCAGGTTCAAATCCCTGCTCAGCCTTGTAGAATTCAGCAGGGAGAAGAATGGGGACCAAACTAGAACTAGTTAGCTAAGCCTGTCATTGGCTCTGGCCCTGCGTACAGGCAGGGGGGGGAGGAAGAGGGGTGTGGTGGGGGCGAGTTGCCCTGGGTGTCACCACTGAGAGGGGTGACAAAATGCCAGGCAGCATTCACCGCAGGGCTTGCAGCACGCCTGAACCATGCGTCTCTCCTGGGAGTGACACAGTGGTTTGGGTGCCTGCAGGCTCCGCGCTGCCCAAATGGTCCGCCCATCTGCCTCAACCTCAGCTGTAGGGGGGCTGAGTGGGAGGAGGCAGGCAGACTCCTTGGAGGCCCCGTGGAGCATCCTGCCCCAGCTGGCCTCACCCTGTGGGCAGCTGGCCCCGCCCTTGGGCGCAGGGCACGCATGCCACCCCAGGCGCCCGATTGGCTTGCTCTGCTGCTGCGTACAGTTGACCTCCCTGCCTTCTGCCCTACCAGTCTCAATGGGCATCAGTTAATACTGGCTCTAACCAACCTGTCAGACCAATAAACATTGTGGTATTGCTGTGAGGTTACAGTTAGGGATGGGGAGAAGGGAGAGGGAGTTGAAAGTGTACATACCTGTGAGTTCCATGGGATACAAACAAAATAATAAACAACATGATCAGTAATTTCATCCAGTATTCATTTTAGATCCTTTCCTAAAGTACACGACTTAACTAAGCATCCTGACCCATGTCAGTGCTTTGTTATTGCAACACATCCTTAATATTAATATTTTAGATGCATAAAACATACAAAATGATGCTTGTCCCCAAATCTCCATTTGATTATCCTCCATATATCAGGCAAATCACCCACCATTTGAGTAGAAATCCCAAACTGCAAAGATGCCCGAGTTATAATAATGTAAATGAATGAGATTCAGTGGTTATTCTCTGTTGATTCATGTGCATAATTCCCATTGATGTTAAGGAAAGTTATGCAAAACATCAAGGCAAGATGCTTCCCTTAAGGTTGGCTTTTAGAAGGATTGCTAATTTGCTTTGTTTACATGCACCAGAAAGGTGAATAAATTATAACTAAAAGTACCATGGATATACCTGCTTTCTCATCACTTCAGTTTACAACTGGAGTAACCCATGGACGTAGCCGGGGGGCAGCTGCACCCCCCCCCCCAAGATCAAGTCTGCTTCCCCCAACAAAGATCCTGGCTATGCCCATGGAGTAACCATAGATACAGTAATTGGCTTTGCACCCAAATGCTGTATGACTGGGGGTTTGGACAGAAGTACTGCCAGAAACTCCCTTAGCACTCTTGGTAATGCTATTAGGCACATCTCCTGTCTGGCAAATTACAAGAAGGTGAGCAGATGGTTGGAGAACAGCACTTATCCTTACCACTGCCCCTCTCGTCAGGAGGCAGTGGCAGGCTTGGTATTTTTGTATGTGAAAGTAAATGAAGGGGGAAAGTGGGCATTTTTCATAGGTGACATAGAATAAGGGACAGAGAGAGCTGAGCTCTGGGAGGGGCTCTGTAAGCTAACGGCATACAGGAACTCATGGCTGCCTCCCTCTCTGATCTGATGTGGGAGGACACTAGATTTGGGGGTCTGTGGGAGCGATTAAGCTGTGCCTTTCCTTCTACCGAAAAGCCACTGCCTATAAGAACCACAAGCCTCCAGTGAGCATCTTCTGGGGGAAACCAGACTCAGGCAAGTGTTGCAGCCCAGGAATTCCTCAGCCCTTGAAGAAATAGGTCCAATAAAACACAGGGACATCAGTATTAGCAGTGTGCAATTCAACGAATGTATAGGTATGCTAACTTCAGGTGTGCATTTGCAGTTATATTATGAAAAAAAGGACTTGCCTACATAAATTACATAGCGGTATATTATTTCATTTTTACTGACTGTTAGTTGTGGGAAAGGAACCTGATATGATGACAATCCTGTTTTGAGAAAAAGTCTAAGGGATTCTCCCCTCTAGTCTATCCCTATGATTTGACATATTTTAAAAGATTAATCTATTAATTTAATTATTTACTCTAGTCATACAATAGATTTTAAGCAAGGTTTCCTTTTTGTCAGGTTTTCATAGCTGCCAAGTTATCCCTTTTTTAAAAGGGATTTTCCCTTATGCTGAATAGGCTTCCTCGCGAGAAAAGGGAAAACTTGGCAGCTATGGGTTTTCCCCTCCTATACAACCCCTTTACTTTTGCTTTAGCATTTGACTTTCCTGGTTTTCTGCTGTCTCTTCTATTGCCACTTTGCAGAAGTTGCGACTGATAAAGTTAGAGCCTCTTCTAATGTCCTACTGTGAGCACAATCTAGAGCCCACAACATGGCCACTTGGCTTGCCCAGCGCTTGTCAAGATGGTCACCCACCTTTGAGCAGACTGTCTGCAGGCACCCAGACAGACTCCTTCTGAACTTTCCCTCCTTCTCCTAATTTTATTTTGGCTCAAGCGGATAGGTCTTTTTAAAAAAGAGAGGTAAGAATGTATGATGATGCCACTATTGCTTATATACTTTTGGCCATATTATCAGTAGTGGTGTGTTTGTTGGGGCACAGCTGCCCTCCTGACAACAGTGTTGCTGCTGCCCATGTTGGGAGGGCAGATTGGCCCCACCAAACATGCTGCAACTGCATTTTATATGCCACAGCATGTTAAAATTTCTGCTCAGATTTGTCGGCGCAAAACAATTTAAAGTGAAAGCCTTTGCAGATGATCTAGTCTTAACATTGGAAAACCCTAAGGAAAGTGTTGCAGAAGCTATAGAAGAAATTGAGAAATTTGGCCAACTTGCAGGATTTAAATTAAATAGACAGAAAGCAAAGGTCATGGCAATGAATATGACGAAAGAGGAAAAGCAGGAGCTACAGCTAAAATACGGTCTTGACATGGCAAAAAAAGTACAGTATTTGGGAATATGGATGACAGCAAAGAATATTAATCTGTATAGCGACAATTATGAACCAGTATGGAGAGAAATAAAGAAAGACTTGGAAAGATGGACTAACATGAAAATGTCATTCTTGGGAAGAATAGCAGCAATAAAGATGAATGTACTACCTAAGATGTTATTCCTATTTCAAACTATACCTGTTGTGAAGGGTACAAGAGAATTTCAAGAATGGCAGAAGATTTTGTCAAGATTTGTCTGGCAAGGGAAAAAGCCCAGAATAAAGCACAAAATCTTGGTAGATAAAAAAGAAAGAGGCGGATTCTCTCTACCAGACCTGAGACTTTATTATGAAGCATCTTGTATGTGTTGGATAAAAGAGTGGATAACTCTAAAAAATACGGACCTGCTAGATTTGGAAGGTTTCAATAACAGATTTGGATGGCATGCATATTTATGGTACGATAAAAAAAAGTCTCATACAGGGTTCACAAACCATGTGATAAGGAGATCTCTGTACGAGGTGTGGGAAAGAAATAAAATGCTGTTAGAGTCTAAAACACCATGGTGGGTATCACCAGCAGAGGTATTAACAGTTAAGAAAGTAAATATGGAGGGGAGGCGGGCCACGTACGAGGAAATTCTGACAAAAACTGAAAAAGGCTGGAGACTGAAACCCTATGAAGAAATTAAAGAGGTATTAACAGGATGGATACAATACCATCAAATAAATGATGTTCTTAGAGAAGATAGGAAAATTGGATTTGAGGATAAAAGGTCCAAATTTCAAATAGAAGTGCTAGAAGGCAAAACAAAGCTTCTGTCAAAAATGTATGATCTGTTGTTAGAGTGGTATACAAAAGATGAGTTGACAAAAGAGGTGATGATTAAATGGGCAAAGGACTTTGGGCATAATATTGAATATGACGCGTGGTTGAAATTATGGAATCAAACTTTAAGATTTACAGCATGTACTGCCCTGAAAGAAAATATATATAAGATGATTTATAGATGGTACTTAACGCCAGTTAAACTAGCTAAAATGTATAGAATGAGTGATAAAGCATGCTGGAAATGTAAAGAGAAAGATGGTGAATTTTATCATATGTGGTGGACATGCGATAAGGTAAAAAGGTTTTGGGAGATGTTATATAATGAACTGAAAAAGATGTTTAAATATACTTTTCCAAAAAAACCGGAAGCATTTTTGTTAGGAATAATAGGAGGAGAGATTAGAAAAGAAGATCAAGTACTGTTTATGTATGCGACAACCGCGGCTAGGACATTATTAGCCCAAAAATGGAAATTACAGGAATTACCAACAATCGATGAGTGGCAGATGAAAATGATGGACTATGCTGAACTTGCTAGACTGACTTGTAAGATCCGTGACCAAGGTGAGACGAAGTTTCAAAAGGACTGGAGTAAATATGTGGACTATATGGAGAAAAACTGTAGATCTTTAAAAACACTTGCAGGACTGAAATAAATCCTACGAATTGACTAAAAGGGCAAAAAGGAACTGCAAAAAACGGAGTTAACAAGAAACCCGCATGAAGGGAGGGGGGGAAAGTCTTAGCTCGGCAGGGCAAGATGTAAGAGGGAAATAAAAGATGTTTTGTACAAAAGATTGTTCTTTTTTTATTTTAATTTGTTGAAATTGGAAAATTGAATAAATTTATTTGAAAAAAAATTCTGCTCAGATTTCTGGTTGCAGATTTTTCCAATGCTATGAAACCTACAATACTATTTTGACTAGAAGTGAATGCATGACAATAAATAAATAAAAAAAGAAAGAATCATGACCACCTGAAGTATGTTTCTAAAATACTACTGCTTTTAAATCTCTGAAAAACTCCTGTCTCCAGGCAAACACTATGCTACTGTCATGAGCCGATGCCAGGATCTAGCACAGCCTTCCACAACCTGCTGTCTTACAGATGTTGTTGGACTCCACCTCCCATACTCCTTGATCTTTGGCCATGCTGGTTAGGGCTATTGGGTAAAGGTAAAGGGTAAAGGGACCCCTGACCATTAGGTCCAGTCGTGACTGACTCTGGGGTTGCGCGCTCATCTCGCATTATTGGCCGAGGGAGCCGGCGTATAGCTTCCAGGTCATGTGGCCAGCATGACAAAGCCGCTTCTGGCAAACCAGAGCAGCACATGGAAACGCCGTTTACCTTCCCGCTGTAGTGGTTCCTATTTATCTACTTGCATTTTGACATGCTTTCGAACTGCTAGGTTGGCAGGAGCTGGGACCGAGCAATGGGAGCTCACCCCGTCACAGGGATTCGAACCGCTGACCTTCTGATCAGCAAGCCCTAGGCTCAGTGGTTTAGGGCTATTGGGTATTGGAGTCCAACAGCATCTGGAAGGCACCAGAAGACAGGCACCAGGTTGGGGGAGGCTGTTTGTGAGCTTCTAAATCAAGACATTCAGTGGTGGCTGGTGCCCATTAGGACTGGGGAGGCAAAGACCAACAGGAGGTGGAACCAGAGCCAATGGCAGACAAAGTCAACTAATTCTAGTTTTGTCCCATCCGCTTCCCTGCTGAGGAGGAAACAGGTGGATGGAGCCTGGGTGAGAGCAGACTGAGGGGTGGTGGTGGAGCAGTACCAGTGAAGAGCAGCATTCAAATCCTCACTCAGCCATCAAGCTCATTGGGTGACGTTGGGCCACTCACAGTCTCTCCGCCTAACCTACCTCACAGGGTTGTTGTGAGGATAAAAATGGGGAGGAGGACAACCATGCACACCACCTTGAGCTCATTGGAGGAAAGGTGGGATAGAAATGTAATAAACAAATAAATAAATTTATAAATGCCATGGATGTAATTAATAATTAAGATATGCATATTCACATGCCAATTATAATAAGCTAAGTACATTTATTTCAACTCTAGCACCATAAGTTTAAGAACTGCCTGCAATTTCCAAAGAGGTTCTAAAATCTGTGATAATGGAAGGATAGTAAAAAAAACTGACAAATACTTAAACATGGACTTGGAGGAGAGGGCAGCAGCTATATCACACTTCATGTTTTTCTGTTCTTCAGAGTAGAAGCAAATTGTTGTCCCTGACAGGCAGCTCAACAACGTGATCTGCAGAATATCAAGAGGGGCCAATCCATGTGGGAACATTGTAGATCCTCCTGAAAAGGTTTGCTAATAAGGAAACAAATGCTCTGGAGTGCTGCTGTAATATCTTCAATGAACTGTAAAATAATGCAAGTGAGGGGGGAAATTCCCAAGACCTTGAAAACACATCAAGCTTATACACGATTATATACTACTTATTTACACAAAACCACATGTTTATTCATTTGCATGATATTTATTTATACTGAATTTATCCACAGTACACAAACATTTTCTTTCCTTCCGGTTTGTGAGGGCAAGGCACAAATCACCAGATTCAGAGAATGTTCACAAATGCTTCTTGAATAGAGCAGCAGCCAGGCACTTGCATCAATGAAAGGCTGTAGCTCAGTGGTAGAGCATCTGCCTTGAATGCATAAGGTCACAAAATCATAGAATCATAGAGCTGGAAGGGGCCCAAAGGGTCATCTAGTCCAACCCCTTGCAATGCAGGAATCTAAACTAAAGCATCCATAACAGATGGTCATCCAACCTCTGCTTAAAAACCTACAGGGAAGGAGAATCCACAACCTCCCAAAGCAGACCATTCCACCGTTGAACAGTTCTTACTGTCAAAAAGTTATTCCTGATGTTTACTCAGAATCTCCTTTCTTGTAACTTGGATCCATTGGTTTGAGTCCTACCCTCCAGAGCAGGAAAAAAACAAGTTTGCTCCATGTGACAGTCCTTGAGATACTTGACAATGGCTATCATATCTCCTCTTAGTCTCCTTTTCTCCAGGCTAAACATACCCAGCTATTCCTCATAAGGTATGTGTGAGGGACAGGGGATATCGCGAAGTCCCTCCCCTCCTGAGTTCAAGCCCGTCCCCGAGCAAAGGGGAAAGCAGGGAGAGTTCCGATTCCAGTGGGGAAGCAGGAAGTCGTGTCCGAGGCTCAGGCAAGGTAGAGGAGCCAGGGTCCCAGGTGGGACAGGAAGGGGCAAGTAAGGGGGGAAGACCCATCCCCCCAACTCCAGAATTACGCAGGAAGAGGAGGGGCAAGAGGATGGGTCTGCCAAAGCTTTTGTGTTGGAGAAAGACGCGCCAAAAGCCATTAGGAGGTTCTGAAACCGACTGACAACATCGCTCCGTGTAAATAGCAATGACTTGAGCACTGTAAATACGCAGCACCAATAAAAGAATAAAATGCAGAGCTGCGTAGCGTCGTTACTCTGAAGTAGTCCACTCCGGCCACTGTGACAGCAACCTCCTAATCATTTTTGGGCTACTTTGGAGTTGCCGGGATGAGCGTGTCAGAGGCGGAGAAGTGGCGGCAGATCGCTGAGCAAGCCCAGCTAGAACTGCAACAGCTGTCGCTGCAGGCGCAGGGAGAATTGAAGGCAGCTAAAGAGGAGACTAAGAAGGTCCAGGACGACCGGCTACAACTTGCGGAACAGGTGAGAGAGCTCCAGGAAAAAGAGCAGCATTTAAGGGCGGTGGCGGTAGACCTCCAAAACAAGCTGGATGCAGAGAAAAACAAGGCGGGAGGGGCACCCCAAGTCCAAGTGCTGCCAGGAAGGAGAGCCGGGACCCTAGTAAGCAAGTTCAATGGAGACCCGAAGGAGTTTCAGGGCTTTGAGACTGAGATTGTGTATGCTCTTGAGCTGCACCACGATGAGTTCCCTGATGATGAGCACAGAGTAGCGTTTATTGTGGAGCACCTTACAGGGGCGGCCAGGGAGTGGCTAAGACCGTTAATTGCAACAAGGAATCCTTGCATGAAGAATGTCAAACTATTTCTAGAAGGTTTGAAAACGATGTATTCGTCCGATAGTCATATGGACCAGACTAAGGAGGAACTTCATAATTTACGCCAAGGAAATATGACAGTTCGCGCGTATTGGGCGAAATTCACCATGCTGGTGCACAGATTGGGGTGGGATCTGGAGTCTGCCCCAATGCAAGCGGCGTTTTACTTGGGGTTGCATGAGGAGGTGAAGGATGAGCTCTCGAGAGGTCCAAAGCCCAGTAATATGGATCAACTGAGCAAAGCGGCTCTGGCGGTGGGGGTGAGGCAGGAATCCAGATGGAGCGACAAGCAAGCAACGCGCGCAAAGCGGGCTTGGTTCCCACGGTCGCAGGAGAAGCCACTCCCTCAACAACCCTTTCAAGCCACGCCTGGGGCCAGTCAGGACCAGGAACCCATGCAGATTGATAGCGCGCGCGCGCGGGCTTTTCAAACCCCAGCGGCGCCAAGACGCAAGGAGGGAAGGGGTGGGAATTGCTTTCTCTGCAACTCCCCCCAGCATCTCGTCAGAGACTGCCCACATCGCAGGGAGTGGCAAGGAAAGGCGGGAACGGTTGTGCCCTCCCCCACTGACGCAGCACCACAGCAGGGAAACGGGAAAGCCTGGCTGCAGGAGACAAGGGGCGGCAGCCAGGCACAGTCAGCAGACAACAGCCCCAGCCCACCCACCCGCACAGAGAGGAGCAGAGCCAGCCCACCCCTCCCAGAGCAGGAGTGGTTCTAGAAGTGACGCTCACGCTCCCAAATGGCTATCCATTGACGGTCCTCGCCCTAATTGACAGTGGTGCCTCAGCCAACTTCTTCTCGAGAAACTTTGCAGAAGAGCACCAGATCCAGCTTCTGCAGCTGGATTTTCCTCTGCACGTGGCAACCATTGACGGCAGAGAGCTGCTGGGAGGGGCCATCACTCATCAAACCCCCCCCATGAGAATGACGGTTGGAAGGCACTCAGAGACACTGGCATTCAACGTCACCACCATCTCAGACCCCCCAATCGTTTTGGGCATGAGCTGGCTGGCGCGCCACGACCCCTCCATAAGTTGGCATCAGAGGTGCATCACTTTTGGATCGGACTTTTGCCTGGAACATTGCATGCAGCACCATCCAGGGGAGGGGCCTCCGATAGCCACGGTGGCCACCATGCACGTCAAAGGGGGTGAGGCGATACCCAAACCATACTGGGACCTGCAGGAGGTCTTCAGTG
Organism: Zootoca vivipara; assembly: GCF_965207765.1. Classification (NCBI taxonomy): domain Eukaryota; kingdom Metazoa; phylum Chordata; class Lepidosauria; order Squamata; family Lacertidae; genus Zootoca; species Zootoca vivipara. The sequence goes on along the minus strand of NC_142593.1, from coordinate 3,860,934 downwards.
AAGCGGAGTCCGACCACCTGCCCCCACACAGGCCTTTTGACTGCCAGATCAACCTGGTGCCTGGGGCAACTATACCCCCAGCCAAGCTGTACGCCATGTCAGACCAGGAACTGGAGGATCTGCGCGCTTTTATCGACAAGAACCTCAAGCGGGGGTTCATCAGAGAAAGCAAGGCAGCAGGGGGCAGCCCGGTCTTCTGGGTGGACAAGAAAGACACGCAACAGCGCCGTCTTGTGGTGGATTTTAGACGGCTGAATTCGGTGACAGAGCCAGTGGCTTTCCCCATGCCCAGAGTGGATGATCTCCTGACAGCGGCACGCAGAGGCAAGATTTTCACCAAGCTAGACCTGAGGGGGGCGTACAACTTGATCAGGATCCGGGAAGGCGATGAGTGGAAAACCACGATGTTCACGCCTCTGGGCTCTTTTGAATATCTGGTGATGCCCTTCGGGTTGCAAGGGGGCTCAGCATGCTTCCAGGCCTTCATGCACCACGTCCTGGGGTCCCTACTCTTCAGGAAATGCTTGGTCTTTCTGGATGACATCCTTATTTACTCCAACGACCCAGTGCAGCACGTGAAGGACGTCAGGGAGGTGTTACAGCGCCTGAAGGAGAACCACCTGTATGTGAAGCTGGAGAAGTGCAAGTTTCACACCAAGGAGGTGGACTTCCTGGGCTACAAGCTGTCAGACAAGGGGCTGGCAATGGACAAGGACAAGGTGCAGACCATCCTGGACTGGCACAGCCCCAGGACGCGCAAAGATGCCCAACGCCTACTAGGCTTTGCCAACTTCTACAGGAAGTTCATCAAGAACTTCTCTCGAGTTACGGCTCCCATCACTGACTGCCTGAGAGGCAAGCAGAAGTTCAGGTGGACACCAGAGGCGCAAGCAGCGTTCGAAAGCCTCAAGAGGGTGTTCGCCTCAGACCAGAACCTGTTCCACGTGGTTCAGGACGCGCCCCTACGCATTGAAACCGATGCTTCTGATAAGGCTGTGGGCGCCATTTTGTTGCAACTGGACGCCAACAGAGAGTGGAGACCCTGTGCCTTCTTCTCCAGGAAGTTGACCCAGCCCGAGCGAAACTACACAGTTTTTGATCGGGAACTTCTTGCGATCCACGCGGCGTTCCAGCACTGGAGACACTTCCTGGTGGGCGCCAAGCACCCCATCCAGGTGTGCACAGACCACAAGAACCTGGAGTTCTGGAGAACTGCCAGGGTGCTCAACCAGCGGCAGATACGGTGGGCGGAGTTCTTCTCGAACTTCAACTTCTCCATACACTACATCCCAGGAGAGCAGAATGTCAGGGCGGATGCCCTCTCCCGCAAGCCAGAGTACATGGAGGAGGAGGCGCCACCAGCCCCAAGGCACATTTTCCCCCCGTCGGCATGGTCCTGCGGAGCAGCAGTGGTGAGCGAGGCAGAACTCACAGCACTGACGGCAGCGGATGAATTTGCCAACCGCATCTTCAGAGAACTGAGAGGGGGGAGGGAGCAGGCAAAAGACTTTGCAGAACGCAGAGGGCTGCTTTTCTACAAGGGTGCGCTGTACCTACCCACCACCCAGCTTCGACGTACGGTCCTCAAGCAGATGCACGACAACCCTACAGCGGGGCATTTTGGAAGGGACAAGACCACTCACCTAGTCATGAGACACTTCTGGTGGCCAGGGGTGAGGGAAGATGTTCGAGACTATGTAAGGGGCTGTACCACCTGCCAGCGGGCGAAGGTGGTCAGAGCAGCGCCACCAGGGTTGCTGGAGCCCTTAGCCACACCACACAGGCCGTGGGAAGTGGTGTCCATGGACTTCATCACAGATCTGCCTTCGTCCAGGGGTAAGACTGCAGTGTTGGTGGTGGTGGACCTCATGTCCAAAATGTGTCACTTTATACCGTGTGCCAGGGCAGTCTCGGCAGAAGAGACAGCCAAACTGTTTGTTGATCACATTTTCAGACTGCATGGATTACCTTTAAGGGTTATTTCGGATCGTGGCCGCCAATTTGTTTCCAGGTTCTGGCGGCGGCTCATGAACCTCCTGCAGGTGGAGGTCAGCTTGTCGACGGCTAGACACCCGCAGACCAACGGACAAGCGGAGAGGGTCAACGCCATTCTGCAGCAGTACCTGAGATGCTACGTCAGCCAGCGGCAAACGGACTGGGTGGATCGCTTGCCACTAGCAGAATTTGCCTACAACAATGCAGTGCACGTCTCCACAGGGGTGTCGCCCTTTAAGGCCAATTACGGGCGCGACCTCAGATCTTTCCCAGAGAGGGAGAGGGAGGAGGAGGAGGAGGGCCCACAGGCTGAGGATTGGGCAGAGGAACTGGAGACGGTGCACCAGCAGCTCAGAGAACACTTGGAGAGGGCCAAGGAAGCGTACAAAAAGGGGGCAGATCGCCACAGGCGACAAGGGGAGGTCATCAGGGTGGGGGACAAGGTGTGGTTGTCCTCGGAGGGCCTTCCCACCAGAGGGAGGTGCAAAAAGCTGGCACCCAAATGGCTGGGCCCCTTCACTGTCACGCAACAGGTCAACCCGGTGGCATACAGGCTGGCACTGCCAGAGGACATGAGGGTGCATCCAGTGTTTCATAGATCGCTGCTGTCGCCGTACAGGGAAAGCAGCAGGCTCAGAGACAGCGAACAAACCCCCGAGGGAGGGGGGGAGAGGGAAAGCAGGGAGCAACTCAATGAGGCCACGGCCATCCTGGATTCAAGGTGGGGGGTGGGGGGCCTGGAGTACCTCATGGCATGGGAGGATGCTCCACCGTCCCAGAATGAATGGGTTCCCGCCACTCAGATACAGGAGGAATTCTTGGTGGAAGAATTTCACGCCCTCTTTCCCCACAGACCCAAGCCCTGGCACATGGAAAGGGAGGGGGAGGAGGGGGAGGCACGGGAGAACAGCTCACCATGGCGCTGGGAAGCGGAGTTTGAGGAACCAGAGGATGAGGTATGGGTGTCGCCAAGATCCACCCAGTCAGAGGAAGGAGCAGATTGGCAAAACATTTTTACCCCCACCAGCTCTGACGCCACGGACTTTTTGGGATTCCCGTCCTCCCAGGCGGAAGGGGGGGGCTCGCAGGACTGGGGGGAGGTGTTCACACCAACGGGCTCGGAGAGCACCGAGTTTTTAGGCTTCCAGTCGTCACCGACACATGGGGGGGGCCTGGGGAGGGGTGAAGGAGAGCTTGGGAGGGGGGTGGATGTGAGGGACAGGGGATATCGCGAAGTCCCTCCCCTCCTGAGTTCAAGCCCGTCCCCGAGCAAAGGGGAAAGCAGGGAGAGTTCCGATTCCAGTGGGGAAGCAGGAAGTCGTGTCCGAGGCTCAGGCAAGGTAGAGGAGCCAGGGTCCCAGGTGGGACAGGAAGGGGCAAGTAAGGGGGGAAGACCCATCCCCCCAACTCCAGAATTACGCAGGAAGAGGAGGGGCAAGAGGATGGGTCTGCCAAAGCTTTTGTGTTGGAGAAAGACGCGCCAAAAGCCATTAGGAGGTTCTGAAACCGACTGACAACATCGCTCCGTGTAAATAGCAATGACTTGAGCACTGTAAATACGCAGCACCAATAAAAGAATAAAATGCAGAGCTGCGTAGCGTCGTTACTCTGAAGTAGTCCACTCCGGCCACTGTGACAGTATGGTTTCCAGACCCTTGATAATCTTGGTTGCCCTCCTGTGTACATGCTCCAGCTTGTCAACATCCTTCCTAAACTGTGGTGCCAATTGTGGAATTGGACACAGTATTCCAGGTGTGGTCTGACTAAGGAGAATAGAGTGGTACAGTATTATTGCTTCCCTTGATCTGACCACTATACTGTACTTCTGTTGATGCAGGCTAGAATAGCATTAGGTTATAATGGACAAAATCAGATACCACCTTAAGCATGTGGTCACCATTGTTAATGCATAGAGTGCTGGCAACGTCCTGACCCAGGATGTTGATCTTTGTCAGGCTGATGGTAAGGCTGAACTCCTTGCATGCTTGGGCAAAACATCTGATGAGTCTCTGTAGAGCTTCCTCAGAGTGCACTATCAAGGCTGCATCATCTGCAAACGGCATATAGCAGATAAGGACCCAACACATTTTTTCCTTGGAATGGAGACATGCCAGGTTGAAGAGACCCTCATCTTAGGTTGGGCTGAAGGCATATGGGAGCAACAGGGAGAAGAATATGCCAAAGAGAGTTGGGGCAAGTCAGGCTTCTGTAAAAATAGTGAAATAACCACATTTTTCATTGGTGGGATATAGGTGATGAAGCCTTGGTGGTGAAGGGACCTGGTCAGTGTGTGCATTGCACAATGTGGCACATTGCATAATATTATTGGGCTACCAGGACCATGGACTACAATTGATCATTGGTTGGGGCTGATGGGAACTGGAGTCCAACAACATCTGGAAGGCCATTGGCTCCCCATCCCTGTTCTGCAGCAACCAAAGCTAGTATAATAGAAATAGTGCCATTCTTTATATGTCTGATGAATGTAATTACAGAATCACAATGAACATTCTGGACCAAGTCCATGACAGATGCATATTGATATTCCAAAGCAGATTCAAAATATGGAGAAACAGTGTTTCCAGCCTTCTTTCTTTACTTGGCAATGCAAAAGTTAGTTTTTTGGCAGCATCTTGAGCCATTTATAACCATATACTTGACTTGCCCAGTTAGCAAAACAGGAATATGTAATTGGCTGTAAAGAGAAAATGCCACTTTGCTAAATTTAAAACTCATTTACATGTAGGAATTTGTATACTGCTCATGTGGACATCCTTTGGCATGTGCACTTTTGGCATGCACATTCAGAAATGTTCACAGACATGTGCAAGGCCTCCACAAACAACAATATGCAAGAAAGACTTGCACAGTCTCCTACACAGAAGTGGGTTCTGTATAGATTTTTAAAAAAGTAAAGTGTGAAGTGCCCCTAATGCTTTACTGTTTGGTCAGGACGTTGTAATGAAAACCAACAACCCATCAAAATGAAACAGATAGTTCATCATTTGAACGCTGCCATCTTCAGCATACAGTACTTACAGAGTAGTTCCATTGAAACCCAAAGGGTTTACTTATGAGCAAACATGGTAAACTTTGGATCGTATTTGGCAAACTCGAGTTTCTACTCCCTGACGAGGAAGCAACAGGTGACTAAGATTTTAATACATTAAAAGAGCACCAAAAAGTTATGTGGCATCCTCATTCTTAAATCGTCACCTTTTCCCCAGAACAGAAACCTCCAGCGACACATCACAGCACTCCTGCTGCTTCTCCTACATGCACAGCAACTCTCGACAGCGACAGCGAGAGCTTGGCTCCTTCTCTCCCTATTTGCTGCAGATCTCTGCATTCTCACTTTGTCCTCACTTTTGGGCGCTGTCCATGGTTGCAGCAATTGCCTGCGTGACGTCAGGCCGCTTGAGCGCCTCGGAGATTGGCGGAGGAGCTCGGCCGGCCTGTGAAATCGCGCGAACTCTTCCCCTCGCTCCCGCCCCCGCGCCCCGGGCTGCCGGATCCCACTTTGCCTAAATAGGGAGAGCCGGCAGCGGGCTGGTCTGCCGGGAGCCGGAGCGAGAGCGGAAGAGGCAGCGGCAGCAGCAGCAGCACCAACCGCGGCAGCTGCGGCAGGCAGGAACCGCCCTACCCAAAAGCAGCCCCGGCCGGGCTCTGGCATGGGACTTCGCCCTGGCTGCGCAAAAGCTGCAGGCCAACAAACAAGATGGAAGAATTTCTGCAGCGCACCAAAACCAAGCTGGTAAGTTCTATAGGACGGAAAGTGCAACTGTAAAGAAGTTTCTGTTTGTTTGTTTGTTTGTTTGATTTATTCTGTGAGCTAGTCTCCCTGTATGTTATATTGTTGCTTAAAACACACACACAAACAAACAACTTTTGGAAGGCATCCAAACGACCTGGTGTGAATCAGCATCTTGAATAAAGATAGGCCTTTGAATGCTTTTGCTCTAAGGAATCCAATGCTTCTTAGGTGATCAAACAGCTGCACAGGAGATTGCAGTGAACCCCCACCCCACCCCAAGAAGTTGCTGTGTATTTGTTTGTAAAGCATCCTGTGAAGGGCAGATGGCAAGTTTTGGGACCTATCACTTTAGAAAACCACAGTCCTTTCACCCAAAGTTCACCCAGTGCAATCCTGTGCGCATTTACTCAGAATTAAATCCACTGTGTTCAGTGGGGCTTCCTCCCACGGTAAATGTGTACAGGATTGAACCTATAATATTCTACCCCGTAATAAATAGTGTGGAACTCTGAACAAGTTTTTTGTTTTTGACTGTTCAGGACACAGAGAATAGATGTTAAGAAAGACGTTTGACAAATTTGGAATAACACAAAATATGATAAATATATATTTCTATGCGTGGATGAAGCTTCTGGTGCAATATTTTGGTTGTTGTGAATGTTTTTAACTCAGAATTGTTTGTTGATTGGAACGAAATGAAAGTTTGGCCCAATATAGCAGTGTGGACATCTCTTTACCTTCAAGATGGTTTGTGTAGTATTTCTAATTGCAATGGAAGTCTAGCAAATAATGTGTACCTTCTTATTATTTTAGCTATTTCAACTCAGTCTGAAGGAGGTGATACCTTTTAACAATGGTTTAAAACTGTTTTTCTGAAGATCCAGCATTGAAATCCTGATTAAACTCAGCATAATAGTACACATTCACCATTCCACATAGTCAAATAAACATAAATGAGATTCACTTAAAAAAGAGAGCGGATGTTCACTACATTCAGTTTGCCTTTACTGTATATTCAAGGTCCAGCCCTGTGGGTACAATTCACGATATCTAACCTTCCTTTCTTACTGTTGGTGGAAAGTAACCATAAATTTGTCTTTTGCTACAAACTTGCTTGTTTTGACACCTCTTTTTGGTTGCCAAAGTTGTATACAATGATTTTTAAAAGTCTCTGTTTAATACTTCCTATTAGGTTCTTCTTTCACTGTACACAAATAGCAATAAATATTTTGCCTTTGTTAATACAGTATGCTAGTTCTGGTAAACTTTCCCTCCCGAAGCAATGTTTTAACACAAAGGAACATGATACTTAAAAATCTCTGATGACAAAGCACAGGGGGAAATACATAATTTATGATCCACTTATCTCAAAAGCCTGAACAGAACAGACTGAAGCCTATATTAAGCATGATGTCATGGTCACATGGCAGGGAATGAGCCATGCAAGTCTTGAGGCCTGTTTTTAAAGTTCTGCTTCTAAGATCTTATGCTGGCTGCTATCTTTGAGAGAATCCAATGGCCAGATTTTATTGGTTCTGGCTAACAACAGGTCTGCCCATGCCAGCTTTGGACCAAAGATAGAAGAGGGCATATGACACTGGATCTTTCAGTTAGTTGGTAGAAAGAGACTTAAAAAGGGATTTTTTAGAAGCATAGAATGGTAGAGTTGGAAGAGACAACAAGGGCTATCTAGTCCAACCCCTTGCAATGCAGGAATCTCTTGCACAACATGGGGCTCAAACCCACAACCCTGAGATTAAGAGTCTCATGGTCTACTGACTGCACCTTCATGAAATAGCTTCTACCTTCATGAAATAGCTGCACCCCCTGCATTCATACCCCTCAGATATGAGGGATGGCAGTACTCACCAGTACACAGTGCCCACACCTTCCTCCCCTAATCTTGGCTTCTAAAGTGAGCGTGTGAGGAGGGCGCACCTTTTCTCCTGTGCCCATAGCAGTGGACCCCTTGGCATTGCCAGTCTTGGTGGCAGTGCTTCCTCCTTGTCCTCATCCTGTGGCAGCACAGTGGTGGTGGCCGGGCCGGGCAACACCAAGAGGACTCTGGCTTCCTCGAAGGCCTTACGGATGGCGTAGAGGCAGAATGCCACATCTTCCGGCAACAGCGAGCCTAGTTCTGGGCACTTGGTGGGCTCTCTCCCTCACTGAGCCCGGCCTGCAGCGTGGCTCACCTGGCAGCAGCCGCAGCCAGTCAGCCGAGAGCGGAACTTCATGATGAGTCCTGACACCTTTTTTCCCACAAAAAGGGCACTGTCCTCAAGTAGATCAGACATGTACAAAGCAAAAGGAATGTGAATATTTCCAAGCATTGAAATGTTAAAACTGAAGCTAATGATACATTTTGGAAGAGCTCCTGAAAGTGCTCTGCAACAGTGAATTAAAGCACAATCATGGTGGAATATAAACTAGGTAAATTGCATTCAAGGATAAATTTTAGAAAAACTGCTGTATTAGTTTGTGAGCAGGAAATCAAAAAGTGCTGTGAAAGCTTAAATGCATACTGATTTATTATTGGTTTGGGGTTGAGCTTTCATAGTTAATGGACCCGTTCATACAACAGGACAGGCTGTGTAGACACAGACATTCTCTTCTGATAAAAAAAAAGCAAGACACATTTGCAACCTCGGTGTCTTTTTCTTTTAAACTTCTGATTAGCTGGAAGACAGGAGTGCCTGGTGTGCTATGGTCCATGGGGTCACGAAGAGTCAGACACGACTAAACGACTAAACAACAACATATTTTAGAACAAGGATTGGGAACTAATAGTCTTCTGCATGTTCCTGGGCTTTAACTCCCAGCAGCAGGGCCAGTGGTTGGGGCTTAGGGGAGAGGGGGGGGACTTCCCCCTCCTTGTCCTAGAAGAATCAACTACATGAAAAATCAGGAACATTTAAAAAGCAATATCCTAAATCAGATTTAAAGAACGACACACTTCAGACCCTTCTGTTAAGAGAATATTATTTATTTCTCTCACCTTTCCCCTGGAATAGAACTCACGCCGCTTTAAAAATTAAAATCAACAGCACTAATATAACAAACAACCATTGAGTGATTGGACTAAAAGAAGATGATGACGACAAAAGAGAGTTGACTTTACTGGATCCCAGGGGCAGCCTGGTGTGTTGAAGGCTTCTATGGGACCCATAACAGCCTGGATTTCACTGCACACATCTGTCATGCCTCCGCTGTGACGGGCCCAGCAACAAGCAAGCTCATTTTAAGGCCAACGCCTGCCCTAAGGAGACCTGTTTGGCGCCACCAGTACAATCTTTTTGGCACCAGAATAAAACTTTCCTATTTTCCTAGGCTTTTTAGATGGGTTGTAAGTTAGACATTTTGTTCTTTCCTTTTATGACTTTAACCTGGTATTTATTTTCTTGTTTGTTGTATTATATGTTCTAGAAAGTAGTTTCAGACTTTTATACACTGTCCTGGGATCTTCTCATAAAAGTTGGTTAAGAAATGTTTTAAATAAAAATAAAGGAATACAGCTATTCAGATTTTAGCTCACGTCTGTCAAGGAAGTGGATATATCTGAACTAAGATATGTTTTTCACGATTTGTTTTTGGCTGCTTTAGAAATAGTTTCCAAAGGCTGTAGGTGATTTCAATAACCTCTTGCCCTATTTCTTTCTTTCTTTATTATTATTATTATTATTATTATTATTATTATTATTCCAAATTATTACAAATCAAACCGAATTACTTTAATACAATTTCTTAAAATCAGGTTTCCTGCTTTGTTGAAAACATATGTCGATCATTTCCTCCCATAGCCGCATTATTTCTTATTTACAGTCGTACCTTGGATCTACTTCCAAAACATTTGGAAACCAAAGCATGGCTTCTGACTGCCTGCAGCCAATTGGAAGCCATGGAAGCCCTGTCAGACGTTTGGCTTCCAAAAATAGTTCACAAACTGGAACACTTACTTCCGGGTTTGCGGCATTCGGGAGCCAAAACGTTTGAGAACTGAGCTGTTTGAAAACCAAGGTACAACTGTAGTGTCCTGTTGTCATCCTTCACTAACCATTAGCCATTCTTCCAGTTGACTGCTTTTTCCTCCTTACAAACAGCATCTCTGGTACATCTTATAAATATAAAATCCAGTTCATGTGTGTAGTCCTTCATATACATTTTTGTTCCAGACCTGGTGGGCTGAGAGAGTTCATTACTAACTTCCATTGTTCAGTTATTTGCAATGTTTATCTGGATGATCACATTCCATTCCTTCCGCTGTTTACAAAGTAGCATATGAGCCTCAGCCATACATAACTAACAGGGAGCACTTCTAGGCCATTAAATTCCCCTCTGGAGTTCTTTCTCGACACACAGTTCTCCAATTCAACATTGAATTTGGCTGCAGATCACCCCCACCCGGCATTCCTCTGACAACACACCCATCCAGAAATGGTCGTAGATAAAATCCATTCAGCCTCAACTGAGGGCGGGGCATAGCAAAACCTTAGTAAAATTCCTTATTGAGCATCAATCAAAAGCCTCCCCCCTCTTTTTTTGAAGTGTCAAACATAGTAACAAAGCAGTGGGTACACACGTCTCTTTCATTGGGCAGGGGAGGACAAGGAAAGGAAAGACCATTTGAAAAACTCAAGAAAGCACAAAGCGTCTTGTCCTCCCCTTTACTTTCCTGGCTTTTGTAAGGATTCTCAAGCTTCAGAAAATACACAAATACCTTCAGAGAGCCAAGCCCAGTCCTTTCAGCAGCTGATTACTTGCAGTCCATTAGCATATGTCGGTCCAGGAGCGTGTCTTGATTAAAGCCAATTGTCCAAATTATGGAGGAACCATCCACAAATAATGCTGGTAACGGAGGCTCGTCCATGGCAGGGAAACACTCCCAGGTCACTCCTGCTCTGCCTTTCAAGTTGGCAGACATGGGATTGCATGGCACAGCGGGATGCAGTGAACTCCTCAGAACCCACTGAGGAGCATTGCCAGGATTTTTGCCTTATAAATCCTCCCTTTCCCCTGCCTGAACTTCCTCGCAGCCTGCAGAGGGCTGCAAAGAACAACTGCCATTGACTCATGACATACCGTAGCTGGAAACCCCTCTTGCCCTATTTCTGTTGGAACAGCCAAGAATTCAACCAACTCACAATTATGAAAACTCACATGTATTCTTCAACTTTATTTAAAAATGTGGTGTTATTTAGTTCAAATGGAAATTGAGACAATTGTGTGGTTTTTTAAAATAAGTTCTTTTCTAATTTTTTAATTTAACTATAATAATCATCAATTACAATTGCATACATAGTTAATTTGACTTTCCTCCTCCCCTTCCTTGGTTTCTTATAAAAAACATTTAAAAAACTGCGATTCCCCAGTAATTCTTTTTATTTCTCTCTGTATTCCTTCCAAAGTCACCTTTTAACTGCTTGATTTTAAATTATTCCTGTTAATGTATTTAATTGTTTACAATAATTTTTAGATAATCCACATATCTTCCCCGTACTTTCTTGATTTCTTAATCTTCCCGTAGGTTTTGCCATTTCTGCATAGTCCATCAACTTTACCTTGCCATTCTTCCTTTGTTGGGACAGTGTCCTTTTTCAGTCTCTGTGCAAAGAGCATCCTAGGAGCTGTGGTTGCATACATAAGCAATTTTGTTGAATCAGGTTATTCTTGATAGGACTGTCCCATGGAAGGTGGAGCAAACTTGTTCTCTGCTTTGGTGAGTAGGACTCAAATTAATGGATGAACCTTCTGACAGTAAGAGCTATTTGACACTGGAGCAGACTGTCATGAGAGGTGATGGAATCTCCTTCCTTGGAGGTTTCTAAGCAGAGGCTGGGTGGCCATCTGTCATGAATGCTGTAGCTGAGATTCCTGCATTGCAAGGGGTTGGGCTAGATGACTGTTGGGGTCCCTTCAAACTCTAAAATTCTATGATTCTATGAAGAAGAAGAAGAAGAAGAAGAGTAGTTTGAATTTGATATTCCACTTTATCACTACCTGAAGGAGTCTCAAAGTGGCTAACATTCTCCTCTTCCTTCCTCCCCCACAACAAACACTGTGTGAAGTGAGTGGGGCTGAGAGACTTCAGAGAAGTGTGACTAGCCCAAGGTCACCCAGCAGCTGCATATGGAGGAGCAGAGACTCGAACCCGGTTCCCCAGATTACGAGTGTACTGCTCTTAACCACTACACCACACTGGCTCAATGTAACAAATGAGGAGTTAGGTTAAGTAAACAACTAAACAATTATAGACACCCTCTGTATTAAAAGTGACGGTTAATTATACATTACCAGCACTGCCCTGATAAGCATATTGAAAACTCAGAGTAACTGGAAATCACTGTTGCCAAGTATAAATATTTATGAAGTTCTGTTGGCTGGAAAGTTGCAGTGCAGACACCTAAAATATGTTTGTAGAAATAGTGTTTTAAATTTGACCTTTTATTTTTCCAAGAAATACCAGGCTGAAAATATGCCATGTGAAAACTGTGCAGAATCGATCTTAAAAATAACAGCTGTCTTTTTTTGTTGCCACCTGCAGTGTTGATGCTTTCAAGGGAAAGTGTGTGTATAATATTTGTACTGTGATCGATGAGCATATTTTTTGCCAGTTATTTTTATTGATGTTCCAAATTATTGCAAATTGTAACTGAATGAATTCAATTTAATACAGTTTCCAAAACCAGTTTCCCACTCTTGTAATGATGAGCAGATTTTAATTAGGTAGCTAACCAACATTATGAGGTCACCGAGTCTTCCATTTTAACAGCCACTTTTATTAGTGAATGTCTAAAAGTATAGCAATTTAATATGCCCTTGCTTTTTACTGAGTTATGGTTGGTAAGCATCTTTGGATTAAGGAGAGCCCCTTCCCCTCCACATTATCTTAATTGTTTCTGCTTAGGCCTATGTGAAAGAAGGAGCAGAATAGCTTGAGACCCAGCCAGATGGGCGGGGTATAAATAATAAAATAATAAAAATGAGTAAAAGGAGGTTTATTTTGCTCTGTGAATCCAGTCTCCAGAGTAGCTAGTGGGTTAAAGGTTTGCTAATGATGTTCTGTTTAACTCTTACTTTGACTTCCTCCTTCTTATTGTAAAAGGTTAGATATTGTTCTGTATTAAGACAATGGCATGAAAGATGGTTCTTTAAAAATAAATAAATGGGAAAAAAAGGATTTTGGACCTTAAATATCTATGACAACTTCTGTTAAAAGCCCAGGGAGAGTGCCTTCTAAATATACACAGTTGGCATGTGCAATTGTTGACCTGATTTCGTTTTAATTACACTTGGCATGGCAGCCATGACTGACAGGTAATTCATTATGTAAAAAGCTGTAATATGTTTCCTAATAAGACATTAACAGCAGGGAGTTGGGAAACCTGAGCTTCCCTGTCCTGTAACCGAGAGAAGGATAAAAACTGCTTCAAATGATCATCTTGGGCTGTTTTACTCACACACCTAGAAAGTGTTCAACTAAACCCAGCATTGCTTGCTGGGCTTTGCTATGCTTCAGCTGGCACAAAGCCAGGGCTCTGTTTAATGTATGCAGAGAGTTAGAAAAGAAAGTCAGGCAGATTTTTCTTCTTGCTAACACCCACCAACACATAGGCCAATTTGTGGTCCATCAGATATTGCTGAACTAGGTGAAGGTAAAGGGGCCCCTGACCATCAGGTCCAGTCGTGTCCGACTCTAGGGTTGCGGCGCTCATCTCGCTCTATAGGCTGAAGGAGCCGGCGTTTGTCCACAGACAGCTTCCAGGTCATGTGGCCAGCATGACAAAGCTGCTTCTGGCGAACCAGAGCAGCGCATGGAAATGCCGTTTAACTTCCCGCCAGAGCGGTCCCTATTTATCTACTTGCACTTTGATGTGCTTTCGAACTGCTAGTTGGGCAGGAGCTGGGACCGAGCAATGGGAGCTCACCCCATTGCAGGGATTCGAACCACCGACCTTCTGATCAGCAAGCCCTAGACTCTGTGGTTTAACCCACAGCGCCACAACTCCCATAATCCTGGGTTATCAGCCATGCTTGCTGGGGCTGAGTTCAACATCTGGCAGACTAACTAAATTTGGCTCATAACTAAATTTTTCATTTTAATTGCTGATTCATAGCTCCCCAGTTCCCAGATGCATATTGCTTTGGTAGGTTTTGCCATTTCGTCATAGTCCATCAATTTAATCTACCACTCCTCCCTAAAACTGAAGGGAGATCCTGGCAATGAGCCAGAGTGAAAACTCTTCATTGTTTTGGAATTTCAAGATTAGTTAAATATACCATTGTGGCGGTGGGGTACCTAATGTTTTCACTGGTGGTGAAATTTGGTGACCTGGCTAGATGTGACTGACTTTCTGTATCAACCACAAGCTGTTTAATGGTTTCTTTGGCCTGTGCATAGCGCATGCTGAGTAAAAGCTATGGGGTAAGACCTAGAGTTAACGTTTTGTCTACCACTGCTCATTTCCATGTTGTTTGAAAGTCGCCCTTTATCATTAGGGAGGCAAGGCCATGTGGGTAAAAGGATAGTCTAAGCCAGAAATTAAGTGTGGCCGTCCACACCCTAGCCTCTGCTCTTACAAGGCCTGTCTCAGGACAAATTTGAGACATATTTTGGCACTTGAAAAGCTGATTTTAGAAACTTAGATTGCAGTAGTTCCAGTGATATGAGATTAGTGAAGGGGCCTAGCTGGGCACCATATAAAAGCTGCATGATGGACTTGGCTTCAAACAGTTTAAGGGCTGTGGGTATATAATGTTCTTCTTTGGTCCTACGATATTTAAGTATGGCAGTTGCACTTCTCAGCAGCATAATCCCCATGGGCTTTTCTGCTGCCAATGCTTTCATAGCTCTTCTAAGCCCTATGGGTGTTCTTGAAAGAATTGCTGCATCATCTGCATGCAGCAGGACTGGGATATGCTTCCCTGCCAATTTTGGGAGGTGATAATTCATTTTATGGAGAAAAGATACCATAGCATTAGTATAGAAATTAAATAAAAGTTGAGCCAGTATGCACCTTTGTTTGGCACCTTTCTCAGTTCCAATAGTGTTGGAAAGATGCCCCTGGGGGTTGCATTGCACTTTGAGCATGATCTCTTCATGTAGCCTGCATATTATTAAATATAGCAAGTGCCTGTCAAGTTTAGAGACCTCCAATTTCCCCCCAAAGTTTGGCTCTGGGTATGGAGTCAAAGGCTGCTTTAAAATAAATAAATACAGCATAAAGGGAGACTGTGCTACAAAAGGAAGTTAAATGTTGGAGGACTTCATGCAGTGTTTAAACTGTGAAACTCACAGGAGGCTGGGATGGCCACCAACTTGGATGGCTTTAAAAGAGGATTGGACTAATTCATGGGGGAAGAAGGCTATTGATAGCTACTAGCCATGATGGCTATACTCTGCCTCTACAATTAGAGGCAGTAATTTTTCTGAATACCCGTTGCTGGAAATCGCAGGAGAAGAGAGTGCTCTTGTGCTTGGACCAGCTTGTGTGTTCCCCACAGGCAGGGCTTTTTCTTCAGCCGGAACTCAGTTCTGGCACCTCTCAGGTGGGTGCCATTGCCATTATAAGAGAACAAGGGAGGTACCTCTTTTTCTGGCAGTGCCCACAGGCACCTGTGAGAACAGGGTGCTGAACTAGATGGGGCATTTTGCCTGATCCCACAGACTTTTATGTTCCTATGGGAAGTCCCCCCCCCAAGTCTCTGGAGCAGCTGTTGGAGGATGGAGGTGCACAGGGTGCTGCAGATGGGAAGAGAGGAGAAGGCAAAGTCCCATTGTGAGAGCAGTGCTCTGTTCCCAGAGAAGGATGAAAGAATTTAGCACAAAAACAGGATGGCTGAACTTTAGGTGATAGTCTTATGATGTCTGGTGGTCTTACCATGCTGAGTAGTACCGGTAGTACCCAATATTTTGCCTCTGATAATGATTCTTGCTTCTCTGGATGGAGGGCAGAGAGGGCTGTGTGCCTGTGTATAGAAACTAGTCTCTTGTGCTAAGGCAGAATTTACAGTCAGTGCTTTGCCTGCTTTTGCCTCTGGCTCCACCCATTGCTTGCAAGATGTCCTCTGGAGATCGTCCAAATGGCTTTGAGACTGTAAAGTGTCCTTCACCCCCCCACCCCGCCCACTGCTATTGGATTGCAGCAACCTTAAATGTTTTCTTTCAGGGACAGGAAGGTTGTGGTTTTCCTTTCCCTCCCCCTATAATCTACTCAGTCAGATAATGAGTGGGTTGGGCTAGGGGAGAAAAGAGAAGCTGGAAACAACGGCTAATGCGCTGTGCCGATAAAAAGCTATCATGGCTCAACATTGCTTTATGTTCCCATCCTGGATAAAATAATGCTGATACAACATTTTGTAATCAAAACATCCAAAGGCTGAATGTTATTACATTGCACAACAGATTCCGTCCCCCACCTGACTTGAAACTCTGCAACATCATAGGAGAAGGGAATGATCCAGCTTTTCACGGTGAGGCACCTGTGCCCTTTCAAACTGGCAAACTATCTTATTTCTCAGTGTATTTGTCTGTCATGAGAACCACTCATCCTCATTCTGCTGGTCTTTAGTTGGGAAGGAGTGCCAGTTCACAAGAGAAAGAAGTTCATGGTAAGTGAGGCAGGCTTTTAACTGATGAATATTTTCTGTTTGGACAGTAAAGGTAAAGGTACCCCTGACCATTAGGTCCAGTTGTGGACGACTCTGGGGTTGCACGCTCATATTGCTCTATAGGCCGAGGGAGCCAGCGTTTGTCCGCAGATAGTTTTTCCTGGTAATGTGGCCAGCATGACTAAGCCGCTTCTGGCAAACCAGAGCAGCGCACGAAAACGCTGTTTACCTTCCTGCTAGAGCGTGCTTTCAAACTGCTAGGCTGGCAGGAGCTGGGACCGAGCAACAGGAGCTCACCCCTTTGCGGGGATTCGAACTGCTGACCTTCTGATCGGCAAGCCCTAGGCTCTCTGGTTTAGACCACAGCGCCACTCGCGTCCCCAAGTCAGGATAGGCAACAGTAAAATGAAACCATTGACTATAAAATATCAATATTGAGGTCATAATTCAATGAGGATGTGTCCTGTGCGAGGCCCTTGGAAAGGAATTAGACCTTTTACAGACTGAGTAAGTTTGCTCAGAAGATGATGGCAGTGGATTTGATGCAGTTTAGTTAATAATTACCTAGAATGAACTAAAAAGGGAAACTGAAGTACAGAATCTGCCTGAATGTACTTTGTGCAGCAGGACTAGTCATAAACCAAAACATATGCCCAGGTGAATTGTAATGGATGAAAACAGGTAGTAATGTGGCTGAAAACAAGCCAGGTATGCCTGATATTGATTTTAAAGCCCATTCTGCTATTGACTTTAGGTCAAAACAAAACAACCTCACGGTGGACGAGAAATCTAAGGCAGCCTTCTCCAACCTGGTGCCCTCCAGCTGTTGTTGGCTTTCACCTCCCACTAAGCTCATTCAGCAAGGCCAAGGGGTGTTGGGAGTTAGGAAATGCCAAAGCATCTTGAGGGCAACATGTTTTCAAGGGCTGATCTAAAGGATATGACATACATTGTATTTTAAAGATGTAATCTGTTTCACATGTGCAGTTTTGAGCATTGCCCAGTGACAAAAGATAAATTTGCAATGTATATTTTTTAATCTATCATTCATTGGGGTTTTCACATTATACAATAGAACAGTAGAGTCCCTTGGTTCTCCCTCCCCCTCCCAGTATCTCCGTCTCCTTCCCCTCTGCAGTAATATGCCTTCAACATTCCTCAGATGAAAATACAGACATTTCTCATTTCCTTGCAACTGACTCTCCTTGACCCCCCCTTCCCCCCTAGAGCATTTCCTATCAGAAGACGGATGAGACTACACTGATCATGGGACACAACACACGCCCTCCGCTGTCCCAATAAAACCCCTTAATTCCGATTTTATTTAATTTTATTCTTTAGTAGATTTACAAACAGAAAAGCACACACCAATAAATAAATTATAGAAAGGGACAAGACTAGATGTGGATGCACAAAATATTATTTTTCTTTAAAAAATCAAGACTCCATGCTCTCCGCTACACTTTTCTTCCCGCTCAGGGGGCTCCTGCCCTCTGCCTGCCCCTCGGAGCCAGTATATCACATGGGGCTGGACCTTGGCAGCAGCAGCCCTTCCCAGGGGCGTAGCCAGGATCAAAACTAGGGGGGGGAAGCCATGGTCGTTCAGGGGCTGGGCCAAGGCATGGGAGGGGAGGGGCCACGAAGTGGGAATGTGGGCGGGGCTACAGGGCCAGCGGGCCTGACGATACTGTGGTGGCGGCAGCGGCGGCAGCGGCCACCTTGTGCTTCTGGGGCTGGCAGCGGCGGCGGCTACCCTGCTTGGCTGGAGAGGACGGGAGGGTCGGGCAGGCGAGAGGGGGTGGCAGGGCGGGCGAAGGCGAGGCAAGGCACGGCCGCAGTCACGACGGCTCCGAGGCGTTGCTGCATATCAGCATAATATTTCAACCATGTCGTGGGTTCAAGCCCCACCATAGGAAAAAATTCCTGCATTGCAGGGGGTTGGACTAGATGACCCTTGTGGTCCCTTCCGACTACAATTCTATGATTCTATTGATATATTACCATAGCATATGCATCATTCTGCTTTCTTGAATTGTCCTAGGCATAGCAGGCAACTCCTAGAGGCCTAGGTGCCTCTCCCCTCCCCATTACTGGTAAATACTGTATTTGAAAGAGTCACCCCCATGTTGATGGGCTTTCTATGTGGGGCTTATCCGCCCCCCCGTATTTTATTAAGGATGGAAGAGGGAGGGAAGGAAGGAAGAAATAGAGAGAGGGATAACTCATATTTGTGGGTGCCTCTGGGTGACGCTGTGATGCTGGAACTCTGCAGCAAGAGGAAGATAACGGTACGCCTGTACAGGAGCCTTGTAAGCAGCTTTCTCTCTGCTTGATTTACAGCAGGCACGTCCAACAGGTAGATTGTGATCTACCAGTAGATCACTGGATGTCTGTGGTAGATCACTGGTAGGTCACTGGCACCCCTAAAATAGCTCACCCAAAATTTTCCTCCTCCCTAAAGAAAGTTGAACTATGACACGAAGCCCTAAACAAAAATGGGTCTCCCTCTCTCCTAAAAGAAGCTCAACAAGTTTGACCTAAACCCCAAAAAACAGGGCTTCCCTTCCTTAAAAAAACCTCAACAGCTTTGACCTGAACCCCCCAAAAGGGGGTAGATCACTCCCAGTTTTAAACTCTGTGAGTAGATCGGAGTCTCTTGGGAGGTGGCCACCCCTGATTTACAGTATACAGATGCAGGAGGAGGGGCAGACTGGAACACCACTGCTTTTTATAAACATCACTGTGTCTGTCAAAGCTACAGCCCCCCCTTTCTTATTCACTTCCTTTTAGCCTTGCAGAGCCACCTTAGTTAAATTGAATCCTCTGCACCCTCATTAAATCGCCAATAGAACTCATTAACAACTCCCACTGAAGAACAATAGGGTGAAGTGGTCAGCTATCGAATCTTGCCTGGGGATATCTGCTCCATTGTCTTAACTGCTTAACTACTGGTAGCCACTTTGCTTTATTTATTTGATGTGTTTTTGTTACAGCTGTGTCCCCCCCACCCCCAGCAAGCTGAGACTTAGCTGCTCTTGCAAAGCCCTTTCCACTTCAGTTTTTGGAGGGGAAAAGTGCTGGTTATGGTCTGTAAAATACATTAATTTTTTGCTTCTAGGGGGGGGCAGCTCCTCCTCCTGCCCCCCTGCCTACGCCCATGGCACACACACTTCTGTTTAATGTTATCTATAATATGGATCAGGCTTGGCTTCTAACTACCTCAACCGTTCCTCATAAGGCTTGGTTTCCAGGCCCTTCATCATCCTGGTCACCCTCCTCTGCTCACTTTCCAGCTGCTCAATATCTCAATATCTTCAACTAGCCTGCACTGACTGGCAGCAGCTCTCCGGGATTTGGGGGGGGGATTCCCAGCCCAGCTCCAGGCGGAACAGCAGGTGCCTCCGAGTTCTGACAAAGGAGCATCACCACTCAGGAGGGGCCAGGTGGGGCCAGGTCCTGGGGGGGGGTTTCCACGGTGACAAGGACCCGCCCTCCTTTGTGACTTCTCTTGCTTCTCCTTTAAAAGCCACTGACTTGCAGGCAGCCATTGTGGGTTAGTAGTGAGGCGAGGAGAGAGAGAGAGAGGAGTTAGTGGCGGTTGGTGGCGAATAGGAGAGGAGAGGAGGTTTGTTGTTATTTTTCCGGTTTCTTATTTTGATTTTGATTTATTACTTTTATTTGATTTATTACTTTAATTTCTTTGGTTTTATTTTTCTTTTCTTTTCTTCTTTTCTTTTGGCACTTTTATTTATTTTATTTTATTTTTTGTTCTTTATATTATTTTTGTTCTTTTTTTGTGCACATCTGTGCATAGTTTGTATATATTTTGTACATAGAGTAGTTAGGGTTAAGTGTAGGGTTAGGGCGGGGGTTAGGTGTAGACTTGGGGCAGGGGTTGGGGTTGGGGTCAGATTTAGGCTTGGGTGGGCATTTTAGATAGTTAGTTACTTTAGAGAGGAGGGTGGGATCTTTTCGTGGACAAAATGGGCAGGCTGTAAGTAGCATTCCTTCCCTTTCTCTTCATCTCCGGGGGGTGGGGGTGGGGTGGGGGGTGAGTCGTGGGGTCCCCTGCACAGCCTTGGCTCTCTGGTGAGGCCTGTTCTTTATTCAATGAATTGTTGCAACAGGACTTCCAACTACCACAAGGAAGAAGCAGAAAGAAACCCATTTTACCCTCAACGCCTTTTAATAAAACGTCCTACATACATCACATTTGTGTCCCAAATGTTTTTCTGGCGGAAACCTGGGTACTGTATCAGGTTTGTCCCTGTCCCTCCCTTGACCTCCACCTTACACCCATTAAGTAAAACAAAGGAAGATAGATAGATTTGATATAGATATGTTCCTGTTTCCTAGCCAAGTTGAGTACCCCCTATTGTCCTGGCCAAGTCCCCATTCCATGGAGGTTGGATCCACTCTTGTCCTTGAGATGGCTACCTGTCTGGCACTCAGAGACCAGGAGGGCAGTGATTATCACCCAGGCAGAAGGGTTGCTGTGTACGTGGTCTCATGCTTCAGGGATGGTGGCTGCTCCTAGCCATATCCAAAGTGCCTCCTCTGGTAGCCATCTTCCTTCTGAGCAGAACAGCATTGGAACAGTGTCAATCCGATGTGTGATTGCTTTTATATGAATATTTGAAGGTTTTCCCACTGCAAGAGTAGGCAAGTGCTACGACCAGATATTATCTTCTCCTTCTCCTTCTCTTCTTCTATCACTCATAGCCAGATAAGATGTGACTTCCATGAAAAGTGAGTTTGAACCATGAGTCTGTAAGTGACTGTGGAGGCCAATTCTGGATCCACATGTCCTTCCACAGTGGGGACATAGTTTTCTGGGCGGGAGTTGATCATAGTGAGGGTTTGCAAAGCGTGCCTTCCTCTTCGCTCGTTTCTCCCTTGCATCCTGAGTTCATGCCTCTGCAAAGCCCATAACACCTAAAGCTGTTCTCCTACTGGAGCGCTCGCAGGCCAGTGTTTCCCAGCCATTGGTGTTTATGCAACATTTTTAGATTGGCCTTGAGAGTGTCTTTGAACCTCTTTTCTTGACCACCAGCATTACGCTTTCCATTTTTAAGTTTGGAATAGAGTAGTTGCTTGGGAAGATGATAATCAGACATCTGAACCACATGACCAGTCCAACAAAGTTGGTGTTGAAGAAACATTGCTTCAATACTGAGGATCTTTGCTTCTCCCAGGACACTGATATTAGTTTGCTTGCCTTCCCAAGAGATATGGATGTCCCTATTTTCATTGGAGAAATGTTGCTGGGTATGTGATTACCTGGAAGTATGCAGTACAGCAGAAGAAAAGAGGAAAATGATATACACTCTAATTCATGTGGAAATCTAGAAATGTCAGCTATTATTATTATTATTATTATTATTATTATTATTATTATTATTATTACTTTCTTGGCAGGGGAGTAATAAAGTCTTTCACCAAAAGGGTATTGTTGTATTACAAAAACACCTAAGAAATAAATTTCAGCAAGCTACAGAGCAGTATACAGATGCAGGAGGAGGGGCAGACTGGAACACCACTGCTTTTTATTTCAACATCACTGTGTCTATCAAAGTTACAGCCCCCCCCTTTCTTATTCACTTCTTTTTAGCCTTGCAGAGCCACCTTAGTCAAATTGAATCCTCTGCACCCTCATTAAATCGCCAATAGAACTCTTAATGCGATCCCTGAATGCTCATTAACAACTCCCACTGAAGAACAATAGGGTGAAGTGGTGAGCCCATGGCCCTTCCCCCTCCTCGTCACCTGATCTCCAGAAGCCACTACAAGCTGCCCAAGGGTGGAGGCTGGCAGCAGCCATGGAGAGAGAACGGGGTGCTCCCTTGCCACTACTGCTGCTTGGGAAAAGTGCTGGGTCATCCTGAGCTGGTGGTGGCAGCACTGGGGGGGGAATAGGGACATTCCAATATCAAATCAGAAGCCAGGGTGGCTTTCTTAATTCTGGGGCTGTCCTTAGAAAATCGGGACACTTGGAGGGTATTCAGTACTTTTATCTCCGTAGTCAGTTGGTTAGCGTATTGTACACTTTTCAGGTTTGCCTGCTCAGATAAGGATTAAAATATGTTAAACATACTCTCACAAGAGATCTAGAGTTGGATGCAGCTTTCCAACAAATACGTACCAGATGGCAATTATAGATTTCCTACTCTGTAAGGGATAAGGAACCATAATGCAATGCATGATGCAGCCCTTAGTACAGTAGTTAAGTGCAGGAAATTAACTTCAGGTGGTTTTTTTCAAAAATTATTTTTATTTTTACAGTTTGGACCATTGCTTTAAAAAATAGCACTGAAAATGTCCTGCATCAAGATTTCACAATGTGTTATTGATTTATTCCGCCATAAGAGCTTATGGCTCTTTTAAAAATGCAGTTTATTGACCTAAGGACCTTAATGGTTCCAGGGAGCTGTTGTGGCCGGGGTTGTGCATTCTTATTGCATTGCCTTTGCCAACTGGATAAATCTGCTAAGCCGGTAAGAGCCTGGATATGTGAACTATTAGTAAGATAGTGGAGAAACTTCTATCCTTATGTCTGCTGTCTATTTATTTAATTCTAGCTGGCGCTGCCACATGTTGCTGTGGGTTATTTGTGTGATTTCCCCTACCCTGTGCCAATCCATGACGTATCCCTGTGATTCCCCCACTCCTCCCCTCACCCCTTCGGCTTATCCCTGTGATTCCCCCCTCATCACCTCCCTCATCCCTGTGAATCCCCCAACTCTGTCCTGATCCATGACCTATTATGCCCCCTCTTCCCCCCACCCCGGCTTATCCCTGTGATTTCCCCCCTCCTCCCCTAACCTCCCCACTTACACATCTGATTTCCCTTCCTCTCCTCCATCTACCCCCCCCCCCCAGTTATCCCTGTGGCCGTTCATTTTGCACACAATCATTCCCCCAGTGCGTGTGTTCTGTAAAATGTTGCCCTGTCCCAACCCTGACTCCCCTACCCATGTGTGTTATGTGAAATAACATTTATTCTACCCAAAGGCACTGCCCTGTAAAAGGCCCATATTCAGTTGATTCTATGCTGCATCCTATTTGGGCCCCCCATTCCCCCCCCCCAGGCAGGCCCCTAAATCCACTCAGCGTAGTCTGCAAAGCCGAGGCGAGATACTGTGGAGAGGGCAGGTTTCATCCCTGTGTCTCCCCCCCTTCTGACCCATTACCTATCCCTGTCCCCTATTTGGCCTGCCATCCCCCCCAGGCAGGCCCCTTGGCAATGCTGGGCCTGGTTTCTGCAAAAGACCTGTTTTCAGTTGGTTGGGCCTTGTTGCTGCAAAAGGCCTGTTTTCAGGCCTGTATTTTTATAGTAGTGTCCAAGTCATTGAATGTCTGGTGGAAGGTTTCCAGGGTCTGTTGACCATGTGTCCAGATAATAAAAATATTGTCAATGTATTGTAGGTACAAGAGAGGTTTGAGTGGGTAGGAGTTTAGGAAACGTTGTTCTAAATCTGCCATGAAGATGTTGGCATACTGTGGGGCCATGCGGGTGCCCATGGCTGTGCTGCTGATCGGGAGGAACAGGTCATCACCAAATTTGAAGTGTTTGTGGGTAAGGACAAAATGGCAGAGTTTGGTAGCAAAGTCTGCTGTGGTTTTATCTGAAATGGTGTTCCTTATGGCTTGTAAACCATCATTGTGTGGGATGTTGGTATACAGAGATTCCACATCCATAGTGGCTAATATTGTTAGGAAGATTATTCAAAGATTGTATTTTCCTCAGAAAATCTGTGGTGTCACGTACGTAGCTGGGAGCACTGATAGCATATGGTTTCAGAACAGAGTCCATATAGCCGGAAACACCCACTGTAATGGTGCCAATACCTGAGATGATGGGGCGTCCTGGATTTCCTGGTTTGTGTATTTTAGGTAGAAGATAGAAAGTTCCTGGTCGAGGTTCTGCTGGTGTGTTTGTGAGGATCTGTTCTTGGATGTGTGGGGGTAGCTCCTTAACAATCTTGTTCAGTTCTTTTTTGTATGCTTGTGTGGGGTCTGAGTCCAATTTCATGTAAAAGGCAGTATTGGAAAGTTGTCTGTGAGCCTCCTGGATGTAATCAGTTTTGTTCATGATGGCGACAGCTCCACCCTTGTCCGCCTCTTTAATTATAATGTCTGGGTTGTTCCTGAGATTATCAATGGCTCTCCTTTCAGCATGGTTTAGATTTTGTTGTAAGCGATGGTGTTTTCTGGTCACATCCGTTTGGATTCTGTGGCGGAAGCAGTCGATGTACAGATCTAGTGCCCATTTAACAATGTCTAGAAAGTTAGAAGATGAAAATAAGATGAGTTTTTTTCCTTTTTTATTTTTTATTTTTGTGTGTTATTTTCTTTTTTGTGTGTATTTTTCTATTTTGTATTTTTTCATTCTTATAAAATGAATAAATATTATTGGGGGGGGGGAAGAATACACAGAGGGATTATACCAGAAAGATATGGAGGTCTCGTACACCCCAGATAGTGTGGTTGCTGACCTTGAGCCAGACATCTTGGAGAGTGAAGTCAAATGGGCCTTAGAAAGCACTGCTAATAACAAGGCCAGTGGAAGTGATGATATTCCAGCTGAACTATTTAAAATTTTAAAAGATGATGCTGTTAAGGTGCTACACTCAATATGCCAGCAAGTTTGAAAAACTCAGCAGTGGCCAGAGGATTGGAGAAGATCAGTCTACACCCCAATCCCAAAGAAGGGCAGTGCCAAAGAATGCTCCAACTACCACACAATTGCACTCATTTCACACGCTAGCAAGGTTATGCTTAAAATTCTACAAAGCAGGCTTAAGTGGTATGTTGACCAAGAACTCCCAGAAGTGCAAGCTGGATTTCGAAGGGGCAGAGGAACCAGAGACCAAATTGCAAACATGCGTTGGATTATGGAGAAAGCTAGAGAGTTCCAGAAAAAGATCTACTTCTGCTTCATTGACTATGCAAAAGCCTTTGACCACAGCAAACTATGGCAAGTTCTTAAAGAAATGGGAGTGCCTGATCACCTCATCTGTCTCCTGAGAAATCTCTATGTGGGACAAGTAGTTACAGTTAGAACTGAATATGGAATAACTGATTGGTTCAAAATTGGGAAAGGAGTACGACAAGGCTGTATATTGTCTCCATGCTTATTTAACTTATATGCAGAATTCATCATGCGAAAGGCTGGACTGGATGAATCCCAAAATGGAATTAAGATTGCTGGAAGAAATATCAACAACCTCAGATATGCTGATGACACAACCTTGATGGCAGTAAGTGAGGAGGAATAGAAGAACCTTTTGATGAGGGTGAAAGAGGAGAGCGCAAAATATGGTCTGAAGCTCAACATCAAAAAACCTAAGATCATGGCCACTGGTCCCATCACCTCCTGGCAAACAGAAGGGGAAGAAATGGAGGCAGTGGGAGATTTTATTTTCTTGGGTTCCATGATCACTGCAGATGGTGACAGCAGCCACGAAATTAAAAGACACCTGCTCCTTGGGAGACAGCATCTTAAAAAGCAGAGACATTACCTTGCCGACAAAGGTCCGTATTGTTAAAGCTATGGTTTTCCCAGTAGTGATGTATGGAAGTGAGAGATGGACCATAAAGAACGCTGATTGCCGAAGAATTGATGCTTTCAATTCTGGTGCTGGAGGAGACTCTTGAGAGTCCCATGGACTGCAAGAAGATCAAACCTATCCATTCTGAAGGAAATCAGCCCTGAGTGCTCACTGGAAGGACAGATCCTGAAGCTGAGGCTCCAATACTTTGGCCACCTCATGAGAAGAGAAGACTCCCTGGAAAAGACCCTGATGTTGGGAAAGATGGAGGGCACAAGGAGAAGGGGACGACAGAGGACGAGATGGTTGGACAGTGTTCTCGAAGCCACCAACATGAGCCTGACCACTTAAGCAATATCAATTGCGAATTAATAGCAAATCTATTAAATATTTAGGCATGTTAATACCGTGTAATGTATCATAGTTAGCGACAATTAATATAAATAAAATAATTAAAGAGGCTTCTTTAGGCATCAATAGAAGGGAGTAGGCCTGGGTGATGTATCAATACATCGCCCAGGACTTGTATGTGGGCCAGAGTGCAATGGCTGCTTCACCCGGTGGTATATCCCAGGTGAAGCAGCCACTATTCCTGAGTCCCTCTGTCACTAGGTTGTAGGGACTCAGGAACACTGCCTGCTTCACCTGGGATAAATGCTGGATGAAGCCACCGGCATGGTCTAGTCCTCATACTGCAGAGGGACCGTGCAGGCAGGTGGCTTCTGTAAATTGCTCTGCTGAGGGGCAGTGTAATGAAGCCCCAACTTCAGTTCGCTCAAGCTGGAGGCTGGGGGCTTGATCAACTGAGAAGCGGCTTCCTTAAATCCCGGCTTCTCAGCTGATCAACCATTATCAAGGGGTGCCCCTTGCAGAGTGCATTGCAATAAACTAAGCAAAAGTTTATTAGAGTGTGAGTAACAGAGTCAAGGCTATCCTGGTCCAGAGATAGTCATAGCTGACAAACCTACTGTAGGCGCAGGTAGGTAGCCGTGTTGGTCTGAGTCGAAACAAAATAAAAAAATTCCTTCAGTAGCACCTTAAAGACCAACTAAGTTTTTATTTTGGTATGAGCTTTCGTGTGCGTGCACACTTCATCAGATACACTGAAACAGAAGTGTACTGTAGGCGGGCAGGGATATTGTTTACTACTTACAGTATACTTCCAGTGACAGCTGCATGCAAATTCCTTAGGGAGGGATACAACCTCATCTAGGACAGGACACCTCCCTAATTCTGGACTTGAAAAACACCCACCTACAACACCCCATTCTATCAGGATTCACCCCTATATTATATTAGCCCTAATCCAGCCCATTCCTGCCTCTTAAGCACTGGTGCTGATTCAGATGTAAAAGAGGGTGAGAGTGAGAGGTAATTGATTGACCTTATTCAAGACAATGACATATCCCTTACATTTTAAACTAGCAGTCTCATACACAACATTGCTCAGGAATTCTAAGAAACCAAAGAAATCTGTGCAATTCTGAAACCAGTAGTTAAAATCAGTGCAGTGTTGAACGATTTTGGCCACCCTTCTGATGCAAAATAGCATTCAGTTGTATACAAACATAGATGAAAACCTGTTCCTTAATCTCAAAATTGCTGATGGTATCTTAAAATGGTGTCCATATACATAAAGAACAGACAAACAACTTTCAAAATATATAGTGTCAAGTTCCTTTGGGTGTCTAATGTTTAGAAATATTCCCCACCTTATTCAATTCTAAGTCTGCTGCTGGAAAACCAAAGTGCAGCATGAGAGGAAGGCTACATGGTGCTGTAGCTAAAAGAGGCTACTCTAGGCCAGTCGAAGCAGCCTAGTTGGTCATGTGCCAGCTTCAGTCCACAGAACCGTGAGATGAGAACCATTGTTCTAGATTGCAGCTGTAGGTTGATTTTAAATGAGGTTTAATTAAACTGGCAATTAATTGTCCCATAATATAGTATTATCAGTTCACGTATCAATGTACTGAGCAAGCAGCGCAGTGACAAGATAAGTTGCTCTGTCTTGGTCCATATGTCTGTGTTCCAAGTTTTCCATAGTTTTAATTGGTTCCCTGTAGACTACCATTTACAAGCATATGGTATGGAAAGTGCTGACTGCATTTGTTATCATATATTTTAATACATTGGTGGCACAGATCACTTAGCTTTTCACTGTGATTATGCACTTGGAGTAGACTGCAGTGCACTTTAGAAAATGACCGCATCCTATAGCATTGCCAAACACTTCTGACAAAATGCACCCCAGTCCATTTTCCCATATCAAAAAGAAAAGTGGAGCAGTCGGATTCCTAAGAGCTTTGGCATACTGTAGTGTTTTGCTCAGAAACATTTGGGATGCATGCCCAGTGTTGGTGGCAACTATAGCAGAGCCCTGTAAACAACTTGGGAAATGTGCATTGCCATTCCCACAGGCTTCCACATCAGTACCAACTGTATAACAGCATGGAGAGAATAGTGGGAAAGAGTGGAAGAATGAGCAACAAACCTCCAGAATTAGCATTCCCATTTGGGGGAATGGTCCCATTTGTGGACCTCTTGAATCCTACATGTTGGTCTATGGAATTATTAAGAAAGCACAGATAGCACTGGAGAAGTCCCAATGAAAGTTCATTGGCCCACTGCATGTGGGTACCGATTTAGCCCCATCTTTACTTGATTTTATACTTTTTATTGACCAGCCACTAGTCCAGGGATGGAGAACTTCTGTGTCTCCAGGTGTTATACGCTGGGCCCAAGATATAGGGAGACCTAGATATAGTGACAAATAGGAGAGGCTTTGGAAGGAAGGACTAAGATTTCTGTATTTTAGAATTTCTGTTTTGTTGGAAGCCGCCCAGAGTGGCTGGGGGAACCCGGCCAGATGGGCGGGGTATAAATAATAAATTATTATTATTATTATTATTATTATTCACAGCGTGCTCAGGTATCAAGGAGAATATTCTAAAATTAGTTTATAGATGGCACTTAACGCCAACTAAAATTGCAAAAATGTATAAAAATTGCTCCAACAAATGTTGGAAATGCAAAGAGAAGATTGGTAATTATTACCACTGTTGGTGGCAGTGTGAAAAAATTCAAGAATTTTGGAACGGGGTATATGAGAAACTGAAAATAATGTTGAAAATGACATTCGGGAAAAGCCCTGAATTATTTCTATTGAATATGATTCCCAAAAACATCCCTGAGGGGAAAAGAAAGATACTATCATATGCCAGTGCAGCAGCCAGAATATTGATAGCAAGAAACTGGGAGAAAATATACCAACAATCTATGAATGGCAGGAAAAACTGGTCGAGTTCATGAACCTGGACAAAATGACCGCAGCAATTAGAAATATTCCTAAGCAGAAATATATAAACGAGTGGAAGCAGGTAGAGGATTACTTAATAAAAGAAAATTTTAATATCAAACTGGTGATATGCTTACATTGAAAGAAAAGCAGGGAAAAATAATAACAATTATTAAGAAACAATATTAGGAAATTGATAGGTAATTAGAAGCAAGAATAGATGAGCTTGAACAATAGGGAAGCGATGTATGGACAGTGGGGGGGGGGTCAGTTTTAAACTATAATTTTTAATCCTTGGATTGCAAAATCCAAGTACAGAAATTGGTATGATATTTTATTTGTTATATTATTATTTATTTAGGTTTAAGTTATATTAATTTGCATCATTTGTTATGTTAGGTATTTTGCTACGATTTTGTTGAATATCATTTCAAATTTTTGTCTTGGAGTTTGATTTCTTTTTTCTTTTCTTTCACTTTTAATATGATTTCATGTTAATCTGTTCTGTTCTTTTCTTTTTGTTAATTGATTAATGTGTTCTGTTCTTTTTCGTTGTTAATCAAATTTTCTGTATTTGTTTGTGAAATTGAAATAAAGTTTATATTTTATTTTTTTTAAAAGAGCTATGCTCTGTTGCGCTGCGTTAGCTCAAAAACCCCTGCTCTCTCGCCGCCCGAAAATAGACTAGCTGAGGGAGGGGGGAGCTCGCTTCTGGTGTCTACTGGATCCATGTCCCCGAAACGCTCGATTCAGGGTTTCTTCTGGGGGGCCGCTGCGCTGGAGCAGTCCCCCCTTGCCTCGGGAGCACCACATTCTCCTCAGCACCCGACATTGCTGTGCGATCAGCCGGAAGTCCCTTTTCCATAATTATCTTTATACACATTTATATTTCTTGTTGTTAACCATATCCCTAAATATTTTACTTTTTTATTAATTTCTATCTCAATACTTTGACCAAATCTTTTTTCTCTCTCTTTTTTAATTTTTTAACTAATAAGTTAGTTTTATTTCTATTTAATTTAAATCCTGCCACTTCTCCAAATTCTTGAATTTTCTCTATCACCTTAGGGCATAGCTGCCAAGACTCCCGCTGAAAAATTCGGGATCAGCAGCGGTGCAGCTTCCCCCAGTTATCCTGACCAGCACTTTGCCCAGTGATAGCACAAGCAGCGAGTCGGGAGGAGGGAATGAGGAATGGAGCGGTTTGGAGAGAGGGCTCAGTGAGGTGTCTGAGCCCTGGCACTGCTCTGGTCGAGGGTCAGCGGATGAGGGACTCGGCGAGATGGCGGAGCCCAGGTGCCACCCCAGCCAGCAAGAGGGGAAACCTCTCCTTCCGGCATCCGAATTGAGGCACGTGCCCACACGTAGGGTGAAGGGGCAGTGTTTTGGGGTGCCCAGGCTTTTATGCTGGCCGAAAAGCAGGAGGCAGCCATTGCCGGGTTCTGAATCGGACTAGGCGGTCATGTTCTCTGTTATCTCTGCACTGTAAATACAATAAAACTCTTAAAGACAGTGCGGAGTGGAGCGTCTCTACTCGAGAGTAGCCGCAACAACCCCCTGACAGCATCCTTTTTAAGTTAAGCATGTATTGGATATTAAAGGTGGCTTTATTAATGAGGGATTTAAAAAAAAAAACATTGTAGGCTGTTAGCATTGCTGCTGGTGTTTGCTGTGGTAGGCTGAATGTCACCTTGGTTTGTAGAAAGAAATATGTATGGCAGAACCCTTAAAAAAGACACACAAGCTAAGCTACATCTTCATTTGGTGAGGAAATCAGTATTAATTCTGATATTTTAGTGGAACCTGCCAGTGTTTAGTCTGCTGTGTGTGTGACAGTGTATAATTACAAATCAATTAGTATTGAATTATTAGTGTACATCATCCTGGGTTTTTTTTTTAAAGTTGTTTAGTCGTGTCCAACTCTTCGTGACCCCATGGACCAGAGTGTGCCAGGCACTCCTGTCTTCCACTGCCTCCCACAGTTTGGTCAAACGCATGTTGGTGGCTTCGAGAACACTGTCCAACCATCTCGTCCTCTGTCATCCTGGCTAATTCCTTGCAAAACAATGTACAAGTCCTTTAGTCATTATCTGAAAATACTTGGTCAGGGAGAAATGCAAGTTTTATTATGAGCCATAAATCCAGAACAGCTGCCAAGATTGCATCTCATTCCTAGTCCTCATTGACTTGGGAGTTTGTGTGTGTTTATTGTTCAGGGAATTTGTGGCTGAAGATGGATTCCTCCAGGCAGAATCAGTTCCTTAGGAAGTTTTCTCTGAACTTGAAGAGAAAATTTCAAGTTTGACCTTGCAATATCTTCTAATAGCTAATTGAATGTCTGCAGGCTAAATATATACATGTGTGGGGAGACGAAAGAAAGCTGAATTACAACCATTATTCTCTCATAGAAGGAAATGGTTCTGATTATACTGGAGAGCAAGAGCAAAATATGTTTTCACCAACAGAACCATTATAGTTCAGGTGACACACAAGGGAGAGGAACTATTTTTCAGAATGTCTGCTGCATCAGAGAAATAAAATATATACAGGTGAAACTCGGAAAATTAGGATATCAATGAAAAGTGCATTTATTTCAGTAATGCAACTTAAAAGGTGAAACCAATATATGAGATAGATGCATGACATGCAAAGCAAGATATTTGTTGTAATTGTAATTATTTATTTGTTGTAATTGTAATTTATTTGTTGTGATTGTAATTATTTGTCGTTAGGCGGGTCAATTATAAATGGAATGTGATTAATGAAATGTAATAGTGATGTTTATTTTTGTATTTTTGTAACTATTTATTTTATTACTGTGCAATTTCCAAAAGAAAGCATTTGTAAAAATTAAAAGAAAAATAAAAAACAAAAAGTTGCATTACTGAAATAAATGCACTTCTCGACGATGTTCTAATTTTCTGAGTTTCACCTGTACATCTGAAATAGTGTAAACTGTAACACTAGCAGAAATTGGTGGAATTAATTAGAAATATAAAAAGTGAAGGGTCATATTACTAAAGGAAGCAACAGGCGGTTTCCAAACAACCAGGAGCATGATTCATGCATTGTTCTTGCTAAGAGGTAATAATCTTGGAGACCCAGGTGGCGCTGTGGTTAAACCACTGAGCCTAGGGCTTGCTGATCAGAAGGTCAGCGGTTCGAATCCCTGTGACGGGGTGAGCTCCCGTTGCTTGGTCCCAGCTCCTGCCAACCCAGCAGTTCGAAAGCACGTCAAAATGCAAGTAGATAAATAGGAACTGCTACAGCAGGAAGGTAAACGGCGTTTCCATGTGCTGCTCTGGTTTGCCAGAAGTGGCTTTGTCATGCTGGCCACATGACCTGGAAGCTATACGCCGGCTCCCTCGGCCAATAATGCGAGATGAGCGCGCAACCCCAGAGTCGGTCACGACTGGACCTAATGGTCAGGGGTCCCTTTACCTTTAATAATCTTGGTAACAGGAAGGCAGGGAGGTCAATATGACATTTTCATTTTGCTTGTTACCCACCCAGAATAATCAATGCTGGAAACAAAGGATGGTTCCTTGATGGGATAGATAACTAACTCTCTTAGCTTCTGAAGAGACAGTTGACAAGGAAGAGGAAGAAGGACATATGTCTTGGCTGTACTATAAAAACTTGTTCTGGTTACATGTGTTTTGCAAAATTATAAAATACATACAACAGCTGTGTCAATCCAGAAAGACAGAAGAGCAGACATTTCAGTTTTTGTTTTTGTTTGTTTTTTTAAAAAAACCCAACATATTTGTTGAGAGACGTATCATATTTCTGTGTAATCCTATTTCATTTGACAAAAGTTATGGATGCCCTTTGAAATGCAAGCATGGGGGGGGGCAGTGGCCTTTTGTGGAAGCTGCTGAAAGTAATTTCTTCTGGCCACACAGTAGTTATGATTTTTCAAAGCTGCTTTAGGTGACTTGGCTAATCATGTAGACCTGATCTTTAGGCAGCTGCAGATGGTCATGCGAAGAGTCCTAACACTGAACAGAAAAAGCAGTGAGTCTTTTGGGACCTTAATGACTAAGGTACCTTGAGGGCCATCCTACCGTAGCTGGTAGAGCCTCTGTTCTGTGTGCAGAAAGTCCCAGGTTAAATCTTCAACATCTACAAGTAGAGCTGTTTCCAGTCAGTGTGAACCTTACTGAGCCAGATAGATCCATTACATTATTATAAGGCAGAATCCCATAGTCCTAAAACATAAGCTGCTACAGTAGATGCTTCACCCTCTTTGGGAAAGGTTGTAGCTCAGAGCATCTGCTCTGCATGGAGAAAGTCCCAGGCTCAATCTCTGGCACCCCTGTGTAGGGTTCACAATGTGCCTGTCTGGAATCCTGGACAGCAGGTGCCAGTCAGTGTAGACAATTATGAGCCAAATGGGTGACACAATACAAGACAGTTTCATTGGTTCCTTTGCTGCAGCAAGCCAACATAACCAGCCCACCGGAAAGCAGTGAATAGATCAGTGCTGCAACCTTCCATGGAGGCCTGCCATGCTGAATTGATTTTCAGTAAGCTTCATGTGGAGGCCATAATGATATTAGAAAAGGCACTTCCTCAGCTGTGCAGGTGCTTGATTCTCTTCCTTCCATGATCTAATTCACTTGGCCATGTTGGGAATAATGATTAAACCATGGGAGTTTTCCCGTAACTCCTTTAGCATTTATTTCTGGTTCACTAAGTCCAATGATGAATACAAATGAATAGGACACCTATGACACCTTACCTGTATTTCCAACTTGTTCTTTTTCACTCCCCCCCATACACATTCAACCATGACTTGTTACTAGTTTTCTCTAAACAGTATGTTATGTTATTTGGCAGCTTTCTTATTCATTTGAACATCTTGAGTTTCATATGATTTCACTAATTTTAGAAATTCATAGTCAATACAGGTATCTGATTTTGAAGTCTTAAGGATAGCAAAAGGCACACCTGAAACTATGGTGTGAGGTGCAATGGGCAGAGGCATGGCCTTCTTCATCTCCTTTAAAGCTTTTTTTAAATATGAAGGGACACTTTGGGGTTCTTTTCTCTAGGCTGATCACACCTAGTTTCTTCAACATCTCCTGATATGTTTTGCATCATTAATCAATCTACTTAATGCTTTCTTCTGATTTTTTTTTTTTTTTTTTTTGCTTAAAGGCATGTCTGTGCTGTGCCACTATTTTTCATTTTGGTTTGTCCACCTGGGCTTCCATTGTGGACTCGGGTTATTTAAAACAAATATTGGATACTAGTATCATGAAGCCCGTTAAAATAATGGGTGGCGAAGGGGCGCGCCAATCCCGGTTCCGCCTGAGGAGGCTGGAGGGATGGCGAGTGGGGCTGAGCAGGGACACACCGGCTGAGGCGGCTGAGGAGGAGGCGGGCTGAGGAGCGTGGCCCGGGCCGAGGCGGCGAGCGGCGAGTTGAGGGGGCCGCCGGGGAGGTCAGTGGCGAGGAGCGGGGCGTCACCATAGCCTCCACCGCTTGAGGGCGAGGCATGCCCGTGAGGAGCTGCGTGGGGCGGCCGGAGCTGCCGGGAGGTGGGAGGAGGGGGTCCTGCCATTGTCCTGCCCAGAGGGGTCGCGCTCCTGCTGCTGCTGCTGGAGGAGGAGGAGGAGGAAGGAGCCCAAAGTTCGAGGCGGCCGCTCCGGCTGTGAGGGGGTTGAAGGGGAGTGGCCGGCCGGGCACCAAGCTCCCCTCTCCGAAGTGTCTCTGCGCTCCAAGTCCCAACGGCTGTCCGTGGGGCACATGCGCACTAGCGCAATCCCACCGACACAGGGACTGGACGCAGAGACACTTGGACTTTATTATAGAGGATGAGCACAGAAAGTTGTGGGTTTCCTGCACACGCCAGTAGTTTTGTTGTAAGGTGCAAAAGTGTCTGTGTGTACTTTACATGTATGCATATCTGTGGGAAGGAGCTCTCTGTGGGGCAGTGAAGTATCCTGGGTTATGCAAGGTCAGAAATAATCTTGTCCTCCCTCGCCCAAAGTTACAATTATTTTGTGTGCAAAATAATTTAAATGAATAAGTGAAGAAAAAAGCATTGACAATTAAGAATGAGGAGTCTGGGATCAGATCAACTTTGCAAAATATTTAGTTATTTTGAAAGATAACTTATGTCTCTATTCCCTTTCCCCCTACTATTTAAAAGCTGTCTTCTGTTTCAGAGTCGGAATAAACATTTGGATAAAGTACATGTAGTACTTGGAAATAAAACCTGTAATTTGGATTCACTTATTTCAGCTTTAACATATGCCTACTATCTTGAAAAGGTAAAGTATTTTTTACTGATATTACACTATCTTTTAAAATAATTGTAACATGTTGATCTTTTTCACCTAACTATAAAACTGGATGAGATCTATAATAAAATATTCTGATTTTATGATGGGGGAACTAATGCTGGGTCATTGCTTTATTGCCTACATTTTCCCCCTTATAGATTCATCATAGCCATCCAAAAGCCATCTCAGTTGTATAATTTCCCCTGAGTCAAGGATGTCTACCTCTGTCCACACTTGTATACATTGTCCTTAACTGTCCCTTATCATAGACTGACTGCCTTCTCCCTGTCATCTGCCTTGCACTATTATCATCACAATCCCTCAACCATCCCTCATAAGGCTTGGTTTCCAGACCCTTTATCATCTTGGTTGCCCTCTTCTGCACACACTCCAGCTTGTCAATATCCTTGAATTGTGGTGTCCAGAACTGGACATTGTGCTCCAAGGTAGAGTAGAGTGCCCACTAGGACGCCTCCTCTCCAGGGTCTTTCCCACACTCTCAGGCTGCATCTGCACACAACCCCCCTCTGTTCTGCCTGTTTTATTTCTCTACAAGTTCTGGATGACCAGTGGGGAGAGGAGCTGGTCGCATCAGGAGGGGGAGACTCCCTGGATTCTTTGGCAGCCTGTCTCCACTCTGCCTCTTGGCCCCTCCAGCCTCCGCTGCAGTCTCAGAGTCAGATTCTCTCGTAGTCTGCAGAGTCGCTGCAGTCTCTCTGCCAGTGCCACAGCCTCTTCCTGTTCACTAAACCCTGCCACCTCTTCTGCTGCTGGCACCTCCCCTCCCCCAGTCTGCTCCTTCTCCCTCTGACCACTCATTGTCACCCCACCAGCAACCCCCTGGCTTGGAGCCTTCTTCCCCGGAGGTTCCCTAGGGGGTTCTCTGGCTGGTGCCTCCCAACACTCCTCTGCATCTGACAAGTCCACGATACCTGCCATCATGGGCGTACCCAGGAACAAATCTAGGGGGGGGGCAAGCCATGGTCGTCCAGGTTGTGACATTTCAGCACGGAAAAGGCGAATGAAACCAAAATTTTATTATATATAATTATAGCAGTATTTTATTACGGTAGTTATTACAATTATTTGCTTGGATTTTTTAAATTTCTATTCTAATTACATGTCTTATACTAATTTCATTTTTCTTGGGTTTGAAGAAAATGTTGAGGTGTGTTTGGTGCGGCCTTTTTACGTACCTGGACTAAACAAACCGGCAGTTGTGTGGTATAGTAATGCATAAACAGTCCTGCCACCATGTACATTGGTTAAAGCAGACTACTGTGCTACACAAACTCTTCACCAGGAACAAAACTGAATTCAATAACCACATCTTTTAAAGATGTAGGAAAATTAAGGAGTACTCTCACCGGAAGAGAGTATGGTAGGGTGCCCCTCTTTCCCTCAGAAAATGTTGAAGATTATGGTGTTAAGCAACCCCCAAGCTACATCTGCTCCTGGTGGTCATCTAGTCCCGCCCCTGTAATGCAAGAACATGCACCTATCCCATATGGGGATTGGGCCTGCAAAAATTTGGCTTTATCAGCACTACTATCCTGCCAACCAATAATATGCAGCTTGCCCAAACGGGGATTGAACCTGCATCATAGGGGTTATCAGCACTATTATCCTGTCAACCCAGGAATAGTACCTCAAAGTT
Source organism: Zootoca vivipara (assembly GCF_965207765.1). Classification (NCBI taxonomy): domain Eukaryota; kingdom Metazoa; phylum Chordata; class Lepidosauria; order Squamata; family Lacertidae; genus Zootoca; species Zootoca vivipara. Next base: position 3,823,784 of record NC_142593.1, on the reverse strand, counting down.
TTGATGGGACCCTGGGGGGTCATCTAGTCCAACCCCCTGTACCGCAATAATATGCAGCTTTCTCATATGGTGAAAGAGCAATTGCCAAAACAAATCTGATAAAAGGGGCCCGAGGCTATGCACAAAGAGGGGGTAGGGTAGGGTAGAATTAGGGTAATTTAGCTGCTGGCTACAAACTGCCAAGCCCTTAAGCAGCAGTTCAGCCCAACACAGGACTGCACGGCGATCAGGGAAACAAAGAAACTAGGAATAGAGTGATTTAGCTGCTGGCTAGAAAGGGACTTAGAGGGAACCTTTACGATGCAAAAACCAACAGAGGTGACCCAGCAATCCTTCCCTGTCCCAGGGAATGGTCCACACTGAGGATGAACACTGCAACTCCGCTCTCCGCTGCCAGCTGTTTTTTTTGCTGTGTGGGAGCTTTCCCCCCTTTTTTTGCTGTGTGGGAGCTTTCCCCCCTTTTTTTGCTTCTCTAGGGAGGGGCAGCTGCACCCCCTGCCCCATGCTGGGTACACCCATGCCTGCCATCACCACACTTCTCTCCCTTTTCTGTGGAGTGGCAGGAACCCCTCCCGCCGAGTTCCAGAGCATGGCTCTTGACAGTCTTGCTTTTTTGTGACACATCCCTCCTTGGGTGACCTTCCTCTTCCCAAGGGGCACCCTGCCTGCATCTCTGTTCCAGGACAGTCCACTCTGATCTAGCAAGAATTTCCTCATCTGGCTCAGTAGCTCAAAGTTTAGCTACATGGGCCTCAGGTTGCTGTACCTGCTCTTCCAGCAAGGCAACTTGAACTTGCTGCTGGTGTAGTTTTACATGCTTTCATGCAGGAAGGCAAACATGGCACAGGTGTTGCAGGTCACTTCGGTAGTTCCCTCACCTTTCATGTCTCTTGATCCCGTGTGCAGACGCACACCATGATGTATACCTCCCCCACACACACTTGTGAAAGAAGAAAGTAATGTATGAAATTGCAGTGATGAAACGTTTTAAGTGCAAGCCTGTCCATAATGATAAATTATTCACAGTTTTTGAGTACTTTCTAATTCACAGGGATTGTCTGTTTACAGGTCAGTCCACCTAACATTCTGTGCTTGCCTGTACTGAACATACCAAGAAGAGAATTCTGTTACTACACAGAAACGAGGTTTATTTTGGAGGAACTGAATCTCCCAGAGTCTCTCCATACCTTCTGTGATGAAATCAATTTGTATCAGCTGAACAATGAAGGGAAATTGTCTCTTACACTTGTGAACAGCAGTGCACTAACAAGGTACCGTGCTCCATATCTGATTACTAGCAAACTCAGCTTGAACTTGGCAAGATTTACCATTGGCTGCTCCTGAAAATCCCAAGTGTGAGACTTGCCTTTGTTCTCATCAGAGTTCAGGCTGTTATTATGATGATGAATACACAATGAAACGGTTAAGACATCAAAACTCCTTAACTTTTCTGTACTTATTTACACAGTTCATGATTACAAAGATCACATGTTGGAGATCACACACTCAAGTCATAGATGCATGAATGTTCTATCTATTTCTCTCTCTGCTTATATCTCTTTCTTCCCAGCAATACATAGATATGCTCTGAGTGGTACAAGAATGCCTAGTTTTGAGGGGTGCTGTGAACTCTTCCCTTGCTTGATCTGTGAATAGAACACAGAATTTCTGGATGGGGTTGTTCAGAAGGGCCCTGTGTTTCATGCACTCATAGAAAGCTGGTTTAATGACAAGGTGCTCATGAATGGCACCATCAAGAACACATTAAAGGCCGAGTGCTTTTCAACTACTGTGTCCCATCAGTGTATGGATTTCCACTTGGCAGAGGGACTCTCCCCTCTCTCCTCCCCCCATGTGAGTCCCACATCCTCTTCAGATCTGCTCCAGGGGGTGGGGTGGGGGAAGCCCTAGAACAGATTAAGGGTGTGTGTGGGATAATGTTCTACTGCACAAGAAGAAATCCTTGCACTGACAGAACGAGAGACTTTAGTGCTGTGTTGGATTTCACCCCATGGGCCAAATGAGGTGTGATTTGAAATGCAGTTGTGCAACTAAAGTGGAAACTTTAAAAAATGGAAATAGCATCTGTTGAGGGCACAGCTGATAATTATTCAGATGACAGCAGAATTTAAGCATTTCCTCATCTCTTCCTCTAGAGCTGATATTTGCTTTCAGGGTGGGTGGGAGAATTGAACCCCCTCCCCCCACCAACTGATGCCAGTTGGATTATTTTTACACACAAAAAATGTTGCTTTTAAAAAGATGAATAAAAAGTGCTTTTTTTCTGGGGGTACTCAAGGTACGCAGTACAGGCACTTTCTTCTCCCTCCCCCTCAAATGTTCTAAGTGTGACACTTACTGTGACAACTTCATGGTGAGTACTGTTGGGAGCTGGCCAGAGTGGCTGAGGAAACCCAACCAGAGGGGCGGGGTATGTACGTATGTACACACACACACACACACACACCTTTTTTCTATATATAGAAAAGCACTGGGAACAAACATTATTGGTGAAGGTGGGAACTGGCAGGAGATGGAAAGAAGAGAGAGATTCCTTCCCTTCTTCAATTCTGGTTTCTACCCTCCTTTCCCCACAGTAAATCTTTAAAGGGAAGCCACATTTGGCAACTTGCTGAACTCCACCCTTCTACAGAAATGGATGGGGAGCGGTGGGGAGAGATGATGCTTTGCTTCCTCTCTGGCAGCATATCTCAGAGCACTAAGCAGTTGTGTATCCTCCTTCCAAAGATACACTGAAGATGAAGTTGGAGGGTGGGTAGCTTTGGGGAAGAGACAAAGAGCACTTAAGCAAAATAAATTTTGGGTTACTTTTTGTGTATATTCACAGATCATGTCAAGTGTTTTCGGGGACTAGCTCCATGCAATCGGAGAGGGCGCTTCGGAGCCAAACAGTCAATGGCCCTGCCCAATAGGCAGGCTACTATTAAGGAAGAATGTTTCTCCATTTCACCATTTAAAATGTGCTAGTTTGATATCCTGTGGAACTTCTTTGCACAATGCAGGAAGTAATAAAAGGAAAAACTGTGTGTGAATCAAACTTCCGCTTTTTCAGCTTCTGACAAAATGCAAAGTGCAGCTTGTGCAACAACCCTGTGAACCCATCCTGCTGGGAGGAGTGGGTGACAGACATATAGAGGCGGTTTCTGTGCTGGCATTATTTTCAAGACATCTTAAATAATAATGACCAGAATGAAATGGTGTTGCTTAACTGCATAGTATCAACTAACTGCATTTAGATGACTTTGCCATATAGTTCAGAGAAATTGCATAAAGAAGAAAACTTTTGAAACCTTTGCTTTTATAGTGAAGATAGAAATTTGGAACCAGCTGTTGTCAGAGTCATCAACCCTGAAGAGCGATGTGATGGCAACCTGGAGACCTCGTCGTCCTCTTCCTCTCTGGTAGCAAAAGAGATTCTCCAAGAGGCACCAGAGTTAATCACTCGGCAACTGGCTCATCTTCTCAGAGGTGAGAGATTGTTCTTTATATTAAATACTGAAAGGTTTAATGGAGTGTTTCTGAATCCAATCATGCAGAGAGACTGTGATCCATTCTTTGGTTAACAATCCCTTGAAAGACCATAGGAAGCTGCATGAAGGAAGCAGGGTGCAAAGAGTTTGATAAAGAGTAACATTATGTGGAACAATAAAAATGTGCATTTAAAAATAGGAATGACTAGGGTGTTAAGTGCAGATATCTGCATGTCAATTGGGTAGGAGAATATCTTCTGTGTCTAGCTTTGTTTCTGCGACATGTGGGATTTGGAAATAAATGCCATAGCACTCAGTGAATATTATCAAAGGTATATGACCTAATTTTGTCCTCTGCTGTCCTTAGGGTGGCTATTTAAACATCAACAAAAAGGAGGAAATGCATCAACATAAAGAGGGCAAAAGAGGACTTGGATGTGCATATTTTTAGAGGTTAACTTATGTATAGATGAAATGCAAATTTAGAAATAATAATAATAATAATAATAATAATAATAATAATAATAATCCAGCTTCTTTCCTGACAGGAACTTTAAGCTAAAATAGGAACCGCTGAAAATACAGAAAAAATCATTAAAATACAATTAAACATTGATAGAATTAAAACTATGTCATTACATGCATTACATGCTACCCCCATCTTTGAGCCATGCAAGATTCCAGGGAGTTGCAGACATGCTTTGCTCACGGTCTGTGTTTCCTTTTGGAAATGAGGTACAGCAGAGACTGTGGTGTTTTTTATAATATAGGGTTTATTTACACATATATACAACCTGAGCCTACAATGGAGGGTTCCCAGCGTTACAATGCAACCCAGGCTATCTGGGTGGGGAGGGGGGTTGCTGTGATTTTTAGGAAGTCACTAGTTTGCACCAGGCGTCCTATTGGTGAGACCAGGTTTTCTGAGTGCATGTTCTGGAAGTTGGGCAATAGGGGCAATACAGGATTCCTTTTGGTATACCGACCTCCCCGCTGCACCAAGGATTCCCTGTCTGAGCTGCTTCAGGTCGTGTCGGATGTGCTCCTGGAGACACCTAGCTTGGTTGTCTTAGGGGATTTTAACATCCATGCCGACACGACCTTACAAGGAGCCGCTCGGGACTTCGTGGAAAGCATGGCCTCCATGGGGCTGTCCCTGAATAAGTCTGGCCCAACTCATAGCCGCGGACATGCCTTGGACTTGGTGTTTACCTCTATGGATGTTGGTGATCTGACACTAAGTAAAAGCGAAACTAACGAAGTGCCATGGTCAGATCACTACCTGGTGCAACTGGACTTCTCCGCGACCCTTCCCCTTTGCAGGGAGGTGGGACCTATTCGGATGGTCCGCCCCCGCCACTTAATGGATCCAAATGGTTTCCAGAGAGTGGTAGGGGATGCTTTATCCCATGTTGATGGCCTCTCAGCCGACTCCCTGGTGGCCCGCTGGAATGTGGAGTTAACCAGGGCCATTGACTGTTTGGCTCCGAAGCGCCCTCTCCGATTGCATGGAGCCCGGACAGCCCCGTGGTTTTCCCTGGAGCTGAGGGCGATGAAACAGTCGCTGAGACGGCTAGAGCACCGGTGGCGGAAAACTCATTCTGAAGCTGACCGAACACGGGCTATCAGCTCCACCTGGTACGCAGGCTGAGACCCTACCTGCCTGCAGATTGTCTCGCCAAAGTGGTGCATGCTCTGGTTATCTCCCGCTTGGACTACTGCAATGCGCTCTATGTGGGGCTACCTTTGAAGGTGACCCGAAAACTACAACTAATCCAGAATGCGGCAGCTAGACTGGTGACTGGGAGCGGCCGCCGAGACCACATAACACCGGTCTTGAAAGATCTACATTGGCTTCCAGTACGTTTCCGAGCACAGTTCAAAGTGTTGGTGCTGACCTTTAAAGCCCTAAACGGCCTTGGTCCCGTTTACTTGAAGGAGCGTCTCCACCCCCATCGTTCTGCCCGGACACTGAGGTCCAGCTCCGAGGGCCTTCTGGCGGTTCCCTCATTGCGAGAAGCCAAGTTGCAGGGAACCAGGCAGAGGGCCTTCTCGGTGGTGGCGCCTGTCCTGTGGAACGCCCTCCCATCAGATGTCAAAAAGGAAAACAGCTACCAGATTTTTAGAAGACATCTGAAGGCAGCCCTGTTTAGGGAGGCTTTTAATGTTTAACAAATTAGTGTATTTTAATGTTTCTGTTGGAAGCCGTCCAGAGTGGCTGGGGAAACCCGGCCAGATGGGCGGGGTATAAATAAAAAATTATTATTATTATTATTATTATTATTATAAAAAATATTTTTTGTTTCGACTACGTCAGACCAATACGGCAACCTACCTGTAAACAATAAGATTGTTGGTCTCCCTAGTTTGGTTCTTTGTTTTTAGACTGAACTTGGACTGAACTTGAAACAGAGGACCACAACAAGAAGAGCATTGTCCTCTGTATGTGGCTGCCTAGGCTTGAGTCCTAGTTAGCATAAAATGATGTAAACAGAACAGCAGGGGCAAAAATCCAGTTAGAGTCCATCTAGTCCAGTATTCTGTGATGGCGAGATAGTGAAACACCCTGTGAAAAAGCATGTGTGAACCACGCAGGGTGGAGAGGACAGGACACCCATCTCTTGGCTGTCCCCAGCATTCATTTCTAGATAACCTTATTCACATAGAATCTATTCTGGTGGCAATTACAAGTCTATTGGCATCTACTCCTATCCTTTCCATTTGCTTTGTGTGACCCTGAATTCTATTGTTTAGGAAGAGAATTACCTCTATTCACTTGCTGCACACCATAAAGCTTTAGATCAATGGTGGTCAACCTTTTTATACCTACCACCTACTAATGCATCTTTCTTGATGGTAAAATTGTTAGGATCTCCTACTCTCGAGTAGGACCCTGGCAGAGACACATGCCCAACTGGCATGTTCTCTCCCTCCTGGAGTGTAGTGGGCACTGCTGGGGAGGTAGGGGTTTTTTTGGGGGGGGGAGGACAGTTGCGGGCATGGTGCGGCATGGGGTTTTGGCCACCTCAAGAAGTGTGTTAGGTGGAGGTGTTTTGTGGCCTTTTAAAATGTCTCTGTCGGCTGTCGGGGAGACAGGCTCAGGCCCTTGTGGGAGCCTTTTTTTGGGCTGCTTTGGGAGTCGGTAGGTGCGGGGTGTTTTTTTTTTACTGTGTGGGTTGTGGGGGAGGCGGAGTTTTTGTTTTAGTAGAGGTGTGTTGCGGTGTTTGCGGGCGTGTTGGCCCTTCTAAGCGGTTTTTAAGGTGACGACGGTCACGGTGGGGTCTGGCGCGTTTCGTGCGTCCTGTGGAGGTGAGTTTTGGCCTTTTTGGTTTGCCGGTTTTGGCGGCGACGTTGGTGGCAGCAGCTAAAATGGTGGGCAGGCGTTTGAAGCGGTGATGGCGGTGTGGCTTTGGAGGTGACAGCGCGTGATCTGCCTTTCTATTGGATGCTGCTGGAGTCTTCAGAGTGTTTGCTGGTGATATGGGCGCCACTTTTTTGCATTTAATCATTATTTTAGGTATGAAAGGTGTGGTTTTAAAAAAAATTTTTTTTATGCCAGATCTGTCCCTGATGGGCATGGAACATTGTGTCCTAATTTGATGCAATTCGGTTATGGAGGAAGGCTGTGACATCTGCGCACGCAGTATGAACATTTATATATATATAGATAAACACATGGCAACATGGCTCCCTCCCTCTCTAGCATCAGGCAGCAAAGAGAAAGAACAAAGGACAATAGTCCCACTTCAGGAAACTCAGTAACACAAACATCTTCGTCACTTCCCACTGTGGAATGAAACCATCATGTGATAAACAACAATCCCATGACAGCAGACACGGGGAATGAATCTCCAACAAAAATTTCCTTACTGCCCACCAGTGCTCGATGGAAGGAGGATTCAGTTTGTGAACCCCCTACTGCCCACCTAGAGTCCTGAAATGCCCACTAGTGGGCAGTAGTGACCAGGTTGACAACCCCTGCTTTAGATCTTTAGAGAATCACCCCACACTTCCATGAATGGTGAGAAGTCTAAGGGAACAAATCTGGTTGAATCAATATTCTAGATACGTAGTTAGGATTGAAGATTGGGCCACGTACTAGCAAGAACATTGTAATATAGCATTTTAAAAAAACAAGCATTTAGTGCATAGACTAAATAAAAAGCTTAGCCTTTAAACAATAAATGCTAAAGGAACAAGTTTAAAAAGCAAACAGCTTAGGGATGAGCCCAAAAAGAATGGGTGTGAATTTTGTGAACATTTTGTAAACATCAGCACTGACAGAATGTGTCCACCTAATTCAGAAAGCATTACACCTCACTCTGAATAGGCTTTGTTTTCCTTCAGTAATATTGACATAAAGCTAAATCTGATTAGTTATAGAGCATCTTGACTTCATCACATTCAGTATATGATCCTTGTTTGGCTGGCACATATTAGCAAGAAGAAAGACGCCCTAAGAAGGGGGAAATGGTACAGAAGCAGAGACTCGGTGCAACTTCATTATAATCTGTTTCAGCCCTTAGGCTTCATAAAGGTAAAAAAAGTATGCAAATCCATCAATAGCTAGAAAGAGATGATATTAGTAAAGGAATCAGCACCAGCAGTGCTGTGATAACAGACATATCTGTGCAAAGATTATACTTTCATGTTTAAATTGTTTTAAAGACCTGCTTTTCCCTGATACCTTTGTCATTTCTTCATGTGCACAGTAAATTACTTTTCCCCGGTGGACTTTATCAAAACCTGCTTCAAGAATCAAAATACTCCTAGACGGGCTCTACTGTGAGTCAAAGGCCTGCCCCATTTCTGGGCTTATGCCAGAAGCAAACAATTAGAAAACCTGCCAGAGACTTGAGCCTGTATAATTTTATTTCCCGAGAGTCGTTTACTAGGGGACTGTTGCCAAACTAAGGATCCATTAAATTGCTGAATCATTACATTTTTGGTTGGAGCCAGCTGGCAAGGATGTAATTCAGTACACTGACTGTCAGGTATCTTGGGTCAGTGCACTCTCAGAAATACCTCCTTCTGTTTATTTGTATAAGGCCTTGAAGGATGCCACAAGGAGCACAGATTGTAACATGTAAACACAGACAAATTTAAAAAGGAAACCACCATTGTAACACATGGCATAAATTAAATGCAGACTCCAAAATTCCATCCATTGCTGCGGATGGTCTAAGGGGGGGGGTCCAGTGATTGGGTGGGGGGTAATTTTATTTTTTTGTTGCTCACATTGACTGTTATAATAAGTTCCCTTTTAGAAGCTTAGAAGGAAAGCTAGCATTTGAAAAGAATGTTGTTTGCAGAATGGATGGCTCACCCTTTTCTTATATGGTCACAAAGGCTGAGTGAATTGCATCTGTAGCCGTTTATAGATTTCAATGTGAAAAAGGGAAGGGGATTTTCCAAAACCATGAAAACAAATTTAAAATACAGTCAGGCAGTGCTAAGATTTGGGGAGGGCGGCAAGAAAGAGTGGGAAAACTCTCTCCTCCCCCCCCCCCAGCACTTTTAGGAGAGAAAGGGAATCCAATAAGAACCTTTGGTTTAAAAAGATACTCCTCATCACTACCACCTTTAGTCCTTGTCCTCTGCAGGAGAATCTCCTGCTGCTGGACATTTTCTAGAAGTAATCTACAATAGGAGCTCTTGTCTGAACAGATGGAGGGGACTCCATTTTTATTTCAAATCCATGGCACCTCTGTGTAGCTGTTTTATGTCACAATCAAAGAATTAAACAAATAAAAAGTGAATTCTTTGCCAGGACAGCATCTGAATTTTGTGCACCTAATGCTATGACTGATGTGCAGAGAACCTATCCAGGAATTAATGAATGAATGAATGAACAGTGACTACTCTGAACAAGGCAGTCATCAAAGCATTAAAACAACCAGAATGAGAGTATGTTTAGCCCTGTCCCCTTTCTCCATCCCTCTGATACTTTCCCCCACAACTTTAGACAGAGTCATCTTTTGGAAGAAGGAGAATGGTATGCATTGACATTCTGAATGGTTTCATATGCAACTGGTTAAGAAGCCGATTCTTTAAAATAATAATCCATTTCAATTTACTTTTCTGTATATTGCTTTTGCTACCCACAACATGTACAGATGTGCACAGTCTCAGCATTTATGTCTTGTTGTAATTGAGATCTTGAATTGGTTTGGCAAAAGCTGTTGTGCAATTATTGCTTAATTTGTTACCAATTGTTTAATTACACTGCATTGACAAGTGATAAATTAAAATAAAATTAATCAAATAATGTTACTGTAGTTGTATTGAAGCATAGCCTTCTTGATCTTTTTTTCTGTACAATTAGGCTCACAAATCAGTGCTGATCTTCTAGTCAGCTTTAATTCTAAGCTAATGAGCCTGTGTTGCTTTACAACTTGGCTGCTGTTACCTATCACTTTGTAAACTCTGTACCAATTGCTTTAAGTTTTTCTCTCTGGAGCAGTTGATTGTGGCTTTGAACCCCCCCCCCCCGGGTTTGTTAAAAACCAAATTTTTCCTTCCTTGGTGGTGGTAGAAATAATGGTTCAAAGCTAAATAAATAAGAAAATGCGGAAATGTGGAAATTCAAGTAGTCTGCTATGAATAAGAACAGGCTTCCCCAAACTTCGGCCCTCCAGATGTTTTGGACTACAATTCCCATCTTCCCTTCCCCAACCACTGGTCTTGTTAGCTAGGGATCATGGGAGTTGTAGGCCAAAACATCTGGAGGGCCACAGTTTGGGGGTGCCTGAATAAGAAAGACCGAAAAGAAATAAAAGGATAGCAGGCCATTTCTTTAAATAGTCATGACTTTTAGGGCTGATGTGGGAAAGAATATTAGTTTCTGTCTTCTGGGCTAACTTTCTCCTGTTAACACTTCAGGTAGCATCCTCTCTTTAGCCATGGATCCTGGACAAATTAATGGAGAACAGGAAGAAGTGCTTTCAAAGTTAGAGGAGAAATTCCCAGAGCTGCTGCCTCGAGAGGATATTATCACCGCTCTACAGGAAGTTCATCTCCATGCTCATGGTAAAGGGTTTTTCACTCCCCCTGCCCTTCACTTTTGATCCCTACTTTTAGACTGATTGGAACATGGCATTCTATAAAATCAGGACACCCATTAAATGTTTTTTAAAGCACCATATACACACACACAAACAAAAATCCCACCAACCTTCCACCACATGCAGTGATTATAGGATAGATGAGCAGCATGCATAGGATCTTTTCATAGGTGGTGATACTGTCTATGAAAGAAAAGTGTGGAAACTTGTGCAGTGTATTTTATCATGGCTGTTAAACGGCTTCCCAGTGCTGCACAACGCTGCTGGTTACCAAAAGGGAGAGAGGCAGTGCAAGCAGAGTGGTGGGAGATGGCGGGTTGGTTCTGCTGCTCCACCTGCTGCTTTGTCACGTGACAACCAGAAGCAACGTGGAGCATTTGGAAGTCAGTCCCTGCCACTCCACTGGCCACTATCACCCAATATTGTTGGGCTAGAATTTCCATCATCTCTGACCATTGGCCATGCTGGTTGGGGCTGATGAGAATTGGAGAGATGAAATCTGAAGGGCCACAGGGTCCTCTCCCCTGGTTTACAGGAAGTAGATGGAAGAAGTGTGGCCCTCCAACATAACATATGCTGCACATTGAATAATAATAATAATAATAATAATATAATAATAATAATAATAATAATTTTTATTATTTATACCCCGCCCATCTGGCTGGGTTTCCCTAGCCACTCTGGGCGGCTCCCAACAATGGTATTCCCAACAGAATATTTAAAACATCAAACATTAAAAATTTCCCTAAACAGGGATGCCTTCAGATGTCTTCTAAAAGTCAGATAGTAGTTTATTTCCTTGACATCTGATGGGAGGGCATTCCACAGGGCAGGCGCCGCTACCGAGAAGGCCCTCTGCCTGGTTCCCTGTAACCTCGCAGGGAGGTGCCACCACCAGAAGGCCCTTGGTGCTGGACCGCAGTGTCTGGGCTGAATGAACAAAAGTTGGCATAAAAGATAGGACTCCCAGCTCTATGTCTGGTCTCATTTCATGCACACAATTTATTTAGTTACAGGTAGGTAACCGTGTTGGTCTGACGTAGTAGAAACAAATAATTCCCCTCCCTTCCAGTGTCACCTTAGAGACCAACTATGTTTGTCATTGGTATGAGCTTTTCGTGTGTATCTGAAGAAGTGTGCATGCACACGAAAGCTCATACCAATGACAAACTTAGTTGGTCTCTAAGGTGCTACTGGAAGGAATTTATTTTTTATTTTGTTGCTACAATTTATTTAGTTTTTGAACATTTAAAATAGGCCGTTTACTCAAAGGAGCATGACACTGTGGCTGCTGCTGTTTTGGCTGCATTTCTGGTGGGTGAGATAGAATACATGGTGATTATATTTACAGGTCAAATATTAGAAATTTGGACACTGTGGAACCATCAGGCACAGTTTCTTAGGGCTCAATCCAAACTACCGCCCTGCTATTGGGCCTTTGCAGAGTGATAGGGCCACTGTTGCATCCACAGCCCTCCTGCTCAAAGCACCTGCGGTGGGAAATGGTGGGTGGGCAGGACCAATGCTTTCATGTGGTAAAGAGAGTATATTGGGGAGAAAGTGGCTCCTCGGCTGGCTCAGCCATGCCCAGTCCTCAGAATGCTCTGTATTGAAGCATTCTGCTTCTTCCCTTGGTGACGGCAGGAGGGAGGAGACGGGGCTTATGTGGGGCTGGGAGAGATTTGGGTAGAAATACACTTCCACCTAATCCACTCCTCCAAGTCTAGTGTAAGAGGGTTTGCATTGCTCTTTTATGGTGCTTGTACAGCAAAATATTGAGCCCACAGTGAATTATCACAGTTTTTCTTCAAGGCAAAAAGGGAGCAGATTTACTTTTTACATAGTAGAAATGAATTGTTATTTGCTTAGTATGACAAACAAAACCATTATTCGGTATTCAAAAACATCCAGTATTCTTCTCAAAGTCAAGTTCTTTGTTACATTCCAGTTCGCTGATTCTTAGTATGTATGAATAATTTTCCTGTCTGTCCCACAGGGCTAAGGATTGAGGAGGCCATGCTCAAGGATCTAAAAGAGGTGTCCGATGGAGAAATAAAAGTAGCTGTTAGCACTGTGTATATGAATTTGGAGGTACGGAGAAAGCGAAATGGGATGGGATTGTTTAGCTGTGCCCACAGTGTTGTTTGCTGCATTGCATGAGATGTGTGCCACTTCCTGTGATTGATAGATTTCTTTCCCAGGCATTTTAAATCATTTGTTATTAGGCAACTTGCAAAGCATTCTGGATGTGACTGCAGGTTTTGTATCTGTCATTCTGACTGGATCTGGCATCATCTTTGTGACAAATACGAACTTGACAAAACAAAAATTTGTCAGATGCGTCTGCTAATGCCAGTATAATTGGCAGTGTTAATGCTTTTGAAAGTGACAGCTAAAGATTGAGACTAGCTTTGCTGTGGTGTTTGCCTTTCCTAAGAGATTTCTCCAAGTGATATCAAAATATTACTCTCTGCCAATTTCTTCTCTTGCATTTTACCTTTTTTGCCCTGCATTATACTATACCCTGAGAGTATATTTATGCTTGTTCCCTACTGGGATTTCCTTATAAATGACAACTATTTTATCAAAGTGACTTTAGAGTAGAATTGGTTTTCTCTTAAGCAGATGAATAATATTTACTCAGTGGGTGTAGCTTACAATTTACATGTTTTGGTTTTTGGTTTCAAAAAGTTACTGGGCAACTGTGTGCACATGCCTTGTTTGTATGTGTTGGTGAAGAAAATGATAGCTTTTTGCACTTGCATCAGTCATCCATCCACTTGTTACCCTTTATCTTATTGTAGGATGTATTCAGATTGCCTTGGCACAAAGGCCACTAATAAGTGCTTTACACATGACATTTTTCCGACTTAGAGATGGCCTCTAGATCTGCTAACACATGTCTGTTGTGATGTGTTGCATCTCTGATTGATTTTGCAGGGAACATGTGACATAACATAAGCAAGTGCATTCTGGCCAGTATTCTTTCCAAACATTAGGATATATGTGGCTGCAGTAGACAAGGGCCCAATCCGGAGAGAGTTACTCCTACCTAATTTTTATTGCATCAAGTAGGTATTACATTTAACTCTGGGCCAAGGCATAGATGTAAACAACACATTGATCTGGATTGTATCCATAGAGAATAACACACAAGTAAGGTAAAGGGACCCCTGACCATTAGGTCCAGTTGTGTCCGACTCTGGGTTTGCGGTGCTCATCTCGTGTTATTGGCCGAGGGAGCCGGCGTACAGCTTCCAGGTCATGTGGCCAGCATGACAAAGCCGCTTCTGGCGAACCAGAGCAGCACACAGAAAGCCGTTTACCTTCCCGCTGTAGCGGTACCTATTTACCGTATTTCCCGCTCCATAGGACGCACCTGACCATAGGACGCACCTAGTTTTTTAGAGTAGGAAAACAAGAAAAAAATATATTTTGCTTTCGTGAATTGTCCTAGGCATGGCAGCCAACTCCTAGAGGCCTAGGTACCTTTGCACCCCCCATTAAATATTTGAGGAAGCTTCTTTTGCAAAGGGGGAAAGCTTCATTTTTTTGAGGATCAGCTCAAAGTTGTGCAGCTTTTTTGCAAATGGGAAAAGCCCCGTTTTTTTGGGGGGGGGGGTCAGCTCACAGTTGTGCATCTTTTTTGCAAAGGGGGAAAGCTCCATTTTTGAGGATCAGCTCAAAGTTGTTGAGCTTACCTTGCAAAGGGAAAAATCCTGTTTTTATGGGCTTCAACTCACAGTTCTGCAGCTTCTCTAGGAAAGGAAAGTGACTCATTTCTACAGTTTCCAGACAGATAATCTAATCAGTCAGTCACATGTCGCTGGGGAAACAAGCAGCCTCTCTCTGCAGACAACAATTGAGGCCTGGGCAAGGGGCCTGGGCGGGGTGGGAAGGGAGCTATCTCCCTTATCTCCCTCCCCGATCTCTTGCAATCAGCTGCTGAGCGGGTCCTTTCAACACTCTCTTTCCCTCTTGTTAGCCTTTAGCTCTTTCTAAAAGAAAAGAAAAAGCATGATCTGCCTTTCGCCCCTGGGCAATTTGGCTCCAGGGACCACACATTCACTCCATAAGACGCACAGACATCTCCTCTTACTTCTTATGAGGAAAAAAGTGTGTCTTATGGAGCAAAAAATACGGTATCTACTTGCACTTTGACGTGCTTTCGAACTGCAGGAGCAGGGACTGAGCAACGGGAGCTCACCCCGTCACGGGGATTCGAACAGCTGACCTTCTGATCCGCAAGCCCTAGGCTCTGTGGTTTAACCCATGGTGCATACTCTTTTATAAATTGTGTCAGTATCAATTAATTTCCTTTGTAAGCTCCATTCAAATGAACTGTGGCACAAACGTGTGGGTTCCTGAAAAACATTGTAATTTGTAGTCTTTACTTCCAGCTTCTACCCATCTAACATTAAGAAACCCATTTAGTGTAAGGATGCATACTAATCAAGGGTTATAGGTATTATTGTATTCTAAAAGCACATTTACACCATACATTTAAAGCAGTGATACCACTTTAAATGGGCAAAGAATTTTGGGAGCTGCAGTTTGGTAAGGGTGCTGAGAGTTGTTAGGAGACTCCTAACCCCCTTATGGAGCTAGAGTGCCTAGAATTTCCTGGGAAGATGGGTTTATTGTTAAACCCTCTGAGAATTGTAGCTCTGTTAGGGGAGCAGGGGTCTCATAACAACTCTCAGCATCCTTAACTGTGGCCCCCAGAATTCTTTGAGGGAAACCAGGACTACTTAAAGTGGTATCATAGTGCTTTAAATGTATGCTGTGAATGTGGCCTGTGAGGATCCTTGTTTTTGAACCAGATTTCAACAGTAGTAAAAAGGACTTTTTTCTGTATTAGGCCCCTAGTCTTTGGTGGAACAACCCCCATGTGTCCTTATAGGGTTATGAGCCCCCCCCCCCGTATCTTGTGCTCAGTCAGGCATAGGTAGTGCTAGGTCAGAGGTTCGAATCCGCACGACGGGGTGAGCTCCTGTTGCTCTGTCCCAGCTTCTGCCAACCCAGCAGTTCAAAAGCACCCCAGTGCAAGTAGATAAATAGGTACCGCTGCTACAGAAAGGTAAACGGTGTTTCTGTGCACTCTGGTGCTCATCACGATGTCCCAGAAGCAGTTTAGTCCATGACCCGGAAAGTTGTCTGTGGACAAACGTCAGCTCCCTTGCCCTGAAAAGCAAGATGAGCACCGCACCCCATAGTGGCCTTCGACTGGACTTAACTGTCCAGGGGTCCTTTGCCTTTAGCTTTTACCTTAGGTAGTGCTAGGTATACTGCCCAGCACTCAGCCTTTACCATAATTTGGAGACCTAATGTGCTCCCCCTTGTGTAACTTTGGATTACATGATTTAAAATGTCACTGCCATTGTACAAACATTCACATGGAGTTTTAGAGATGGCATTCAGGCTGATTATAGAAATTTGTATTTGACGCCAGCAAACCAAGTAAATATGCTGCTGTTTAAGCTTTTAGTAATGGCATTTGAAACAAAATTCTGACTAACTTGTGAGTCCCCCCCCCCCCGTGTCTTTTCTGAGGAGTTAGGGTAAAATAAATGATGTATGGAGCTGTAGGAATGAGACTCTGGCAGGCTACCTTACGTCTAAGGAACATTAAACATAGGGCTCTCGTTTAGCAAATAAATAACCATTCACTTCAATGGTTGCATAGTCTGGACTTGTGTGCATATTTTTGCAAAGATAAGGAGAGGCCATTAGGGATTTAATATAAAATAAAGCGCCAAGGGGTCTTCTTGTAGTCCCAGTCTTTCTGCCACATGGTGTGTTACTAATGTGCCTAAATGGGCTTAAATGAATTTGTTATCTTTACTACATTTGCAGTGTGTATATATTTATATATTATTTTAATTGCGTTCTTTGTAAAAGAAAATCTATCATATTTTTAGATGTTGGAAACATTGCACACATAAACAAATCAAACTTTTTTTAAAGCATCAGATAATCTTTGCCTGTAGGTGACTTCGTGATGTAGCTATTGTACAGCAGGAAGTATGCCATGAGTTCATCTTCTCAGATATATTCCTAGTTAAGTAATCACCTTCTAAGAACAAATGGGGCAGCCAAAGATCCATTACTGAATGCCCTCTCCTCACAAGTTTAAGCGATAAAGTGCATTACTTTGGAGGATAGTTATGATACTGTTGATACCCTAGGACCTGTTAAAACTCATGTCTGAAATAACAATAACATATCTGTTCAGGTTCAACAAATTTTGTGGTGCTGGTTTCTGATACTTGAACTTGAACATTTCTTAATTATCTGCTTCCATTACAAGTAATTACTAAAAAGAAAATGATAAAAAGATGGGCTCAAATTGAAGCAACTGAGTAATACAGCATCACACTTCATTATAGCCATATACATTTATGACTGTGGGTAAGGGTTAGACTCTATTGTCTAAGATGAAATGAATTTACTTTTCAGAATTCTCAGTTATCCTGAGGTTTTTTTTTAATATCCTCAGTTTTTTTAAAAAATATTTGAATAATTTTCAACTATCCATTGAATATGGTATCTATGTTGGACACCTTGAAATAGTTGATTTCATTATTTGATGGTATTTGATAGTTGGCATGTATGTTATTTAAATTGGCAGATTTTGAGACTACATATTTCTGGTTTGCCAAAATCAAAGCAATTAAGATATTCCAAAAAGTCTAAAGCACCCAGATTTTGAGCTAGGATTTCACGTTCAAAATTCAAATTTGAAATGTTTAAGTTCAAATTTGGATCTCCAAAACAGCACATGGGAGGTGGGGTATCAGCTGGGCAAGCTGATATAGCCTAGTGTTGAATTCCACCCTATAATATTTAGTCAAGTATATATGGGTATTTCTTAACTCAGGCTGCAATCTGTACCCATTTGCCTTGGAATACTAAGCCCCCCTGGAACTTCATGTGTTTTACTTCAGAGCAGCCATGTATGGAATTGCACTGTTGTTGTCATGGGAAAAGGGGAGATGCCTTGATTCAGAGCTGCCATTTTGGATGGCACCCTTTTATCCAGGGTCATGTCTAGATCTGCTCTAATATTTGCATTATGACCATGGTACTGTATGTACAATTCTTTATACAATAATATGTCCTGAAGCAAAGGTAACCAACCTCTATTTCATTTTGTTACAGTAACTTCTTGACCTCTTATATGTAGGGAAAGGAAGTCATTGTGTCTGGCACTGGCTGGAAGACTGGAAGGGGAAGAGTGAATTAACTTGCTGTGGAATTAATTTGGTTGCTTCAATATCGGTTAGTTGGGGGTGGGGCTGGCCAGGGCAGATTGTAGGGGAGGTTGGCTGAGCTGGGCTCAGTGTTCTTACTGCCTTCCCTTTCTCCCAACCGGTATGATAACTGTTTGGTCTGTACACAGTATGGTTTGCTGTGGATCCTTGTGGACAGGGCCAGGAAGAAATTTTATGTTTCGTTGCTAAATGTGTCTCCTTGTTATGTTCCTCACAGTGTTATTGGTCACACAACTGACTTTGGCACTTGGGGAGGGGTGGACCCTCACCACACACGTCACCACAGAAAGTCAACATAAGGGATTTTGTGGGGCCTGGACTCATAAGCCAATCTGTTGATTGGCATAACACAAGGTGGCCATAGGTTGTCTTCTGCTGCCTCAAAGCCCCAGGTTGCTCGCATACAGGTTGGGGTCTTCTGTCAGCAGGCAGGCTGTCAGATACTCTGTGTGCCTCCCTGCATTATTGTGTAGCCAAACTCAATGAAGATGCGGGTAAGAAACTGACCATTTTTTAAACCCAGCTGCTTGTGGCCGTTCCCCTTCTTTGCTTCTCCCTCCTCCCTCTCATGTTTCCTGCTGTACAGGCAGAAACAGTGACACCTCCTACATATACTTTTACCCACAACAGTCCACCAGCATTCCATGCCCAGTGAGCATTCTCAGCTTTATAAAGATAGGCACATGGACAATTGAGTTGATGGGTCATATCCTACAAGTCATTCCATTCACACAAGGAGTTCTGCTTGCACAATGGAGCTTCCTTGCCCTCTCTTCCTCCACGCACCTCATCCAATCTGTTTTGTGTTTTCCCCAACCCCCTGGAGCAGATTTGGGACGTAGGAGGCAAGTGGGGACAAAAGAGGGAGGGGAAGTTCTATTGTACAAGTGGTAGTCCTTGTACAAAGAGGACAATTTCATTGAATATAACCATATATATATTTATTTGAGCGTTGAGTCTCTTTCCCACATCTTTCCTGGTCCCATATTGGTTCATTCTAGTCCATTGAGAGAGGACTGCTTTAAGAATTTTCAAGGTATGAGTCGTTTTCTATGAAGCCTATGCTCATTTCTTGGGCTAAATCATTTTATTATTAGCAAGCAATAACTTAATGCTAAAACCCAAGTGTATCTCTGGCCCACTATTAGAAATGCAAAGAGCAAGCATGTTTTCAAATAGCACTCTGTGCTGCCAATGATGTATCAACACCCTATGCCATTACTCTTCTCTAAATGTGATAATAATGTGATCTGTTAACATAAAAAAAGTTTGATGCCACAAAAGCAGCTGGAAATGGACAACTGAAATATGCATATATCTAACTCATATCATCAAATGCACAGTTTGATGTATGTTGTTAAAAGCTTTTCATATCTTTCTGTTCCTCTCAAGCAAAAACAGCTCCTTTTGAATGTAAATCAAGAAGTTTCAGAGTACTCATTTCTCAGTGATGGGTTCTGGGGATATGGCTTCCTCATTTCAG
Source organism: Zootoca vivipara (assembly GCF_965207765.1). Classification (NCBI taxonomy): domain Eukaryota; kingdom Metazoa; phylum Chordata; class Lepidosauria; order Squamata; family Lacertidae; genus Zootoca; species Zootoca vivipara. Next base: position 3,804,472 of record NC_142593.1, on the reverse strand, counting down.
ATACCTATTGGGTGGCCAGGGGAAAACAATATTGGTTCACTTGAGGTGGTTTAAGGTTGCTGGTAATCTTAGTATCTTCAGGCCAATATGCACAAACAGCTGCCAAGAGAAAGTCACTTTAAATTGCTCCCTGTAGCGACTCGCTTCATGTTGCCTCTTGCCGCTGTGCATTGCTGTTGACCCTGAGTTCAATGCTTCGAATCAGAATTTTGGGGGAGAAAATAGCTTAAAATGTTTATACCTCAATCCACTGAGAATCCTATTTCCTTGGGACTGGTTCAGGGATCTAGCTCAGTGCCCAGCACACATATATTAGCACTAATTAGCATCCCTCAGAGCTCTGATGCAGCTCTGATGGGCTTTTGGGGGTGAGGAAAACAGGGAGGCTTCCTTAAAAAACACACGCTCACACTGACTGACAGCACCTATCCAGGGTTTGAGACAAGACTTTTTCAGTCCTATCTATGGATTTAAGCTATTTCTGCCTCTTGGGTAACAAAGTAATACTCGATCCACTCCACCAGGAGTGGGGTACTGGATCCACTGATGTATTGGTGGTGCCTGCAAGGCCCTTGTGGTCTAGCTGTGTCCTACACTTCACATCTTATATGATGTCAAGTGTAGGGTAGCTGGCTCTTGCTTGGTCACAGCCCATAGAAAAGGAGGTCTGGAAGACTTAAATTTGGCCCACAGGCTTGATATTCCCCACCCCTGTGCTACACACGTGCAATACTGCTCTCAATTACTTGTAGCCTGGCATGTTTTTCTGGCCCAGAAGCTTCTGCACAACTTTCATCTCATAGGGTGTTTCTTTAGCTGCAGCAACACAAATTCGGCATCCCCAAACTGCGGCCCTCTAGCTAAGAGGACCAGTGGTCGGAGAAGATGGGAATTGTAGTCCAAAACATCTGGAGGGCCGAAGTCTGGGGGTGCCTGTGCTAGAGTAAGGCTGCTCAACTGTGGCTGAGAATACAAAAGCAATTTGTCTACAGTGGTGCCTCGCTAGACGAAATTAATTCATTCCACGGGTCAATTCGTGTAACGAATTTTTCGTCTAGCGAGTCCCAGTTTCCCATAGGAATGCATTGAAACTTAATCAATGCGTTCCTATAGGCTCTGGGGGACTGGCAGCGGCATGCAACGGGGCTTCGGAGAAGGTCTCCGAAGCCCCGTCCGATGTCGGCTGTGTGCAAGGCGGCGGGGGGAGAAGCTCTCTTCTCCCAGCCACCGCCTTGCCTGCCTCCCCCAACACGGAGAGCAACTTCGGAGGTCTCCAAAGTTGCGCTTCGTGCCGGCTGTGCGCGACGAGAGGCGGCGGGGGAAGACCTTCTCCCGCCGCCTCTCACCAGCCTCCCCCGACACAGAACGCAACTTCGGAGGTCTCCGAAGTTGCGCTCTGTGTCGGGGGAGGCAGGTGAGAGGCGACGGCGGGGGACGGAGCCGAATCGCAGCGGGCGCTGCTTGCCCCCACCTGTCTTCCCCGAGCCAAGGGGAAGACAGGCAGGGGCAGCCGCCGCCCCGCCCCATTTCAGCTCTGTCCCCCCTGGCAAAGGAAGATTAGCTGTCAGCTTCCCTCGCTGACAGCTGATCTTCCTTTGCCGCTTTCTATGGCCGCGCTTCGTAAGACAAAGCGGCGGTCATAGAAAATGTTGTCGTCTTACGAATGACTCGCGCAACGCAAAACTCTTTCGTCTAGCGAGTTTTTCGTTGTGCGAGGCATTCATAAAGCGAGGCACCACTGTACTTGCCAGTAAACCAGTATATCTGCCTTACGCAAATTCTGATGAAAAATCTAAAATGTTTCCACTGATTAACTATTTTGAAAGTATTAAGAATTGAGATATTCTGCTGCAGACTGCTGTGTAAGGTATCGCGGTATCTCTACATTAAGTAGTCACCACCTTCTTGAGATACTTCAGTGCTAGGAACATAGGAAGCTGTCTTATATTGAATCATAGAGTCATAGAATTGGAAGGGACCACAAGGATCCAAACTCCTGCAGTGCAGGAATAGGCAGCTGTCCTGTATGGGGATCAAACCTGCGACCTTGGCACTATCAGCACCGCACTCGGGTCAGACTGTTGGTCTATCTAGCTCAGTAATGTCCCACCTGAAAGCAGTTCTCCAGCTTTCAGGTGGGACATTCCCAGACCTACATGGAGAATACCAGGGACTGAAACTGGGACCTCCTGTATGACAGGAAGATGCTTACCACAGAGTTACGTTGCTTCCCTAATGCTGACAGCCATATGCTGAGAACAATAGAATCTTGGAGTTGGAAGGGACCCAAGGGTTATCTAGCTCAACCCCCTACAATGCAGGATACTCGGCTAAAGCACCCAGGACAGATGGTCATCCAACCTCTGCTTATAAACCTCCAAAAAAGGAGAGTCCACAACCTCCTGAGGGAGACCGTTCCACGGTCGAACAGCTGTTACTGTCAGAAAGTTTTTCTGAATGTTTAGTCGGAATGGATTCTTTGCATCCATTTTCATGCTGCCTCCTCGGGGCCTCCAGTGAAGGACCTCAGGTAGCACTGAGAGATGCTAGTGGTCAGTAAACACATCATAGTGAGCTATATTAGGATTGGGGAACCTTGCGCTTAGGAGTCGAATGTGGACATACAGGCATCTCTGTGGGTAACCATCAGGACTTTCCTTGGCCTGCATTCCTCCCCTGCTCTGCTTCACACCCTCCATTAGTGCTTCTGCCTGGCTGCAATGTGCCCTTGATCTCTGATAAAGATTCGTGCCTTAGAATCATAGAATTGTAGAATTGGGGGAGACCCTGAGGGTCATCTAGTTCAATCCTCTGCAATGTAGGAATCTCAGCTAAAGCATCCATGACAGATACGGATTGGCTAAAAGTGAGCTTAAATGTCACAAAACTCAATGTCAAGTGATGATACATAGTAACCACTCAATCTTGCACCACATAATAGGTCACAGCTGCCTCTATAGGAAATTGTTACATTGACATGGATATGAAACGTCTCTCTGTTGGGCTCTTTAACATATGCAGAAATAATTTGAAGATTTGCTGCAGTCATACAATAAGCAACATACATATGACAACAGGCAATAAATGTAATGGTTATATGATGCAGTCAGAGAGTCATTCAGACCAAGGTGAATGGTGTCAGTATTACCTGGAGAATGACACAGAAGCTTCGTGATGATTCAAGGACTGATGTGCATTCAAAGTAGAGGAAAACAAGTTATTCGCTCCTCTTGAGTACATATTTCTGTACAAACAAAATCAAGCCGTTGTGCCTCAGATTTTATGCCATTACCAATAGGCCATGGTCTTTGAAATCATCCTTCTAGTTGTACCTAGTTCTGATGCTCTGAAGGAAGGAAAAAATAGGTGGAAAAAATTGATCCTGGTTTCATAGAATTGTAGAGTTGGAAGGGACTCAAAGGTCATCTAGTCCGCCCCCTGCAATGCAGGAATCTCAGCTAAAGCACCATTACACCACCATCGGGATGAGATATCAGCTAATATTTTTGGACTACAAAGTGCTCCTATTTTGAAACAGAAATATTACAAAGCTGTTCAGAGAATGAATGCAATGCAAGGAGAAGCTAAACAAGGATGGGTGACACCTGGTTTGAGAGCAGTACATGTGAAAAGGATCTAGGAGTCTTCGTAGACTACAAACTTGACATGACTCAACAGTGTGATGCAGCAGCTAAAGAAGCCAATGCAATTCTGGGCTGCATCAATAGTATAGCATCTAGATCAAGGGAAGTAATAGTACCACTGTATTCTGCTCTGGTCAGGCCTCACCTGGAGTACTGTGTCCAGTTCTGGGCACCACAGTTCAAGAAGGATACTGACAAGTTGGAATGTGTCCAGAGGAGGGCAACCAAAATGGCCAAAGGCCTGGAAACGATGCCTTATGAGGAACGGCTTAGGGAGCTGGGTATGTTTAGCCTGGAGAAGAGAAGGTTAAGGGGTGATATGATAGCCATGTTCAAATATATAAATGGATGCCATATAGAGAAGGGAGAAAGGTTGTTTTCTGCTGCTCCAGAGAAGTGGACACAGAGCAATGGATTCAAACTACAAGAAAGAAGATTCCACCTAAACATTAGGAAGAACTTCCTGACAGTAAGAGCTGTTTGACAGTGGAATTTGCTGCCAAGGAGTGTGGTGGAGTCTCCTTCTTTGGAGGTCTTTAAGCAGAGGCTTGACAGGCATATGTCAAGAATGCTTTGATGGTGTTTCCTGCTTGGCAGGGGGTTGGACTGGATGGCCCTTGTGGTCTCTTCCAACTCTATGATTCTATGGTTCTATGATTCTTATTGCTATTGGCCAAAGTAGTCATCAATTCTACAAAGGAATCGAACTTCCTCATGTTCATTAAGGTACTTCCACCATAAAAGTTTTTAATTTGAAAGATAAAGGTAAAGGGACCTCTGACAGGTCCAGTTGTGGATGACTCTGGGGTAGCGGTGCTCATCTCGTTCTATAGGCTGAGGGAGCCGGCATTAGTCTGCAGACAGCTTCCGGGTCATGTGACCAGCATGACTAAGCCGCTTCTGACAAACCAGAGCAGCGCACGGAAACGCCGTTTACCTTCCCGCCAGAGCGGTACCTATTTATCTGCTTGCACTTTGACGTGCTTTTGAACTGCTATTTGGGTAGGAGCTGGGACCGAACAACGGGAGCTCACCCTGTTACGGGGATTCAAACTGCCCACCTTCTGATCAGCAAGCCCTAGGCTCAGTGGTTTAGACCACAGCGCCACCCACTTAAAACATCTTGGGACCCTCTTGATCTTTTTGTCTAGGTCTTGTAGTACATGGTACACATGACATCTATATCAGCATATATGATAGAGATTGAGGTCTTATACACACCTCTGGATGTTCAGATCTGCCAAATACACACACTTTATTAGTGGCAAAAGTTACTTTTGCACCGGAACAGCTCTAGGTGCACCTCTATATTTCCAAAGGAGAACTGGTTTTTGTTTTTTTTAAGATTCAGAAAACAGTGAACACACAAATGGGGTGAAGGCTAAATGTTTTATGAAATAGCTCAAGAAAGCTACAAAGCCTTATTTTATGCTCCTTTGGTTGCCGGAAACTCTTTCAGTAACAAGCATGACCCGTGAAGATGGAGCTGGAGCTGTGGCTAGCATGTAGCACTTTCTGTGGTCAAGCCTGCACAGAGGTTCTCACCAACTGATGTGGCTTATGTATCTCTGGGGTCCATCCCCACCAAAATAACTGTTGGGGTTACATAAACCACAGCTTGTGTTCGTGACACATTAGTTTCTCACCCGAGTGAGATACTAATACTTGGCAGTAAGTCAACATGGATAACATCCAAGGATTCTTTACTCCAAGTGCCATGTGAAGCCTTATCTTAAGATAACCATTCTCCCACTGTTCCATCTAAACATAGATAGGTCTGAGAAACTACTGGTTTATGGAATAAACTTGAAGGCCTAGGCCCACAGGATTCCTAACCTTTACTGGCATGTGAGGGGCAATTGCTGGGCACCACCCTGATCTCTTTGATACATCATCTTCTGTGAAATGGTCCTACAACCTCTTGCTGCTCTCAAGGACACAAATTTTAAGCATGCAACAATTTTACCTGTAAAGTGTATATTCTAATATTTGACCGAGACTATGCTTCCAGTAAGCACGAGGCAGTGATTTTACTCCATATAATACAGTTTGCATGAGAATATCCTCGTTTAAGATTTTATTTTTGAAATGTTATTGACACACTGAGAGAACATGAGAATATTTTTCTTAGATTGCTGATTTTGCCATCGCTTAAGTCCACATCTATATTTATTATTATCCTTTTGATGGCCTTCTATGTAACTCTATTCATGTGCAGCTACTAAAGCTTTTGTTCTGTCCTGTTCTTTAAATCTGCAAAGTTAAACGCAATTATATTGACATATGGTGATACTGTGATACATCTTAAGGGTTAAAGGTTGAAGGAACCATGGCTTGTCAATTAGCAATGTAAATGAAACATTCATTATCCAGCATGCTGAGAAGTTGATGAACTGTACAATAAATCTGAGCTCAAGTTGCAACTGAGATAAGTCATTTTAGACAATACAGTATTTATGAAGATCTGGGACAGTGGCTTGAATTCCCTGATGAAATATTTGATTGTGTCTCCATTATTTTATGGAGAGTAAAATAATCCTGACATCCCAAATTAAATTTTAGTGTAGCCCAGAAAATATTTAAGCAGTGTGTTCAACTCTAATATGCACAAAGTTGGATAAGGTTACAGGAGCAGCTTTTTTAGTTCTTATCATACCAGTGTAAATTCTGTTACATTTACATTCAGCATCATTATCAATGGAATAACCAAGACTAGAATCAGACATATTCTTTGTGTGCTCTAATTTTCAAGAACAGAATATATATTGCCTTTTAAAAAAGAAAAGAAAAGAGAGAGATTAAGGCTGCAATCCAGTTCCTATTTATTTGGGAACTTTTGTTGTTGTTGTTGTTTAGTCGTTTAGTCGTGTCCGACTCTTCGTGACCCCATGGACCATAGCACGCCAGGCACTCCTGTCTTCCACTGCCTCCCGCAGTTTGGTCAAACTCATGTTGGTAGCTTCGAGAATACTGTCCAACCATCTTGTCCTCTGACGTCCCCTTCTCCTAGTGCCCTCAATCTTTCCCAACATCAGGGTCTTTTCCAAGGATTCTTCTCTTCTCATGAGGTGGCCAAAGTATTGGAGCCTCAGCTTCACGATCTGTCCTTCCAGGGAGCACTCAGGGCTGATTTCCTTAAGAATGGATAGGTTTGATCTTCTTGCAGTCCATGGGACTCTCAAGAGTCTCCTCCAGCACCATAATTCAAAAGCATCAATTCTTCGGCGATCAGCCTTCTTTATGGTCCAGCTCTCACTTCCATACATCATTTGGGAACTAGCACCATACAAATCAATAGGATTTCCATGTTTAGGATTGCAGTGTACAGTAATTCCTAAATACATTGTGGTAATAGCTAGAATGGCTTAAATTAAAAGAAGTCATGGGAAAGAATTGCATCCCTGGTTTGTGGTCTATCTTGAAATAGGAAAAAAGAGGTAAGGCTGAATACAAATGGCATTCTCAGTGCTGCGTTGTCACCAATCAGGGTAGAAAGCTTTGTGTGGCAACATGTCAAGTCAATCGTCCAGTTGTCCAGTGTGGAAATCAGTGTAGTGTAACACACACACACACAGTGTTTTCAGTATATTGCATGCTGACTATGTTTCAGAGTAATTGTAATTCTGTCTCAGTGATTTTTTCCCACCCATCTATTGGCATTACCATTGAACAATCTGAGGAAAGATGCATTTGTAGAAACAAAGTATATAAACAAATGGACTACTGTATGCCTATGGTACTCAGGGCTGGCATTTTTGCTTTACAAACATTTTTGTGATTGCTGTGCTCAGCTGGCATAAGAAGCAATGGTGGCCATTTCTGTCATTATGAACAAGATTAGCAATGCCAATCTTGAGCAAGAAAGGGGACGATATAGGAAGTAGGAGAGGGCATGGCAGTTGAACATGCATTCTGTCATAGAAAAATCTGCTTTTCACAGTTTGGACACATTGGTATATGCTTACTTACCAATGCTTTATTTAATTCTTTTATCCATTGAAAGTTCATTTATGTTTGTTCATATTCTTTTATCCCATCCTTTCTCTAAGGAGCTCAGAGTGATGTACATGTTTCTCTCCTTTATCTTTACAAAGGTAGGTTAGGCTAAGAATTAGGGACTAACCCTAAGGTCATCCAATAAGCTTCATGGCTCAGTGGGGATTTGGACCTCATCCTTTCTGGTCTTAATTTGATATGCTAACCTTTGCATTAGACTGGTTTTGCTATTTAAAAAGTTAGGGAAAGGAATAGGTTCACAACTTCTTCATCCTACTGCATCCAGGCCTCTTCTCTGCCTTCATTATGTTTGCTTCATGATTTTATTGCCAGAAACTGACATTTTGCACAAATGCAACAGATTTTCCGCACAGACCTTTTAACATAAGGACTAGGTGACTTGAAAATAAGAATGCATTTCTGTACTGTGAAAACACAAAATGACTACTGTGTGGCATAAACAAAACCTTAACAAACATATTCTCTTGAAATGTTGCTGTTTCTGTGGAAAGTTATGGCCACCTAGTGGCCAGGAGCTCCAGTTCTAAAAGTAAAATCACATCATCCAGTGAGATTAGATCAATTCTAAAAGCCTCAGTGCAGCAATATTTTCAAGGTCCCCAAACTTTTCAAGACCAGGGAAATGTTTGGCTAACTATCATGGGCACTAGCACATATTGTCTCTTGTGGGGGCTGCCTAGTCACAAATTTCCATAGCTTGTTTAAGAAATTGAGTACAGACCCCACAAACAGGCAAACCCACTCAAGAAAAAGCAAAAAGGTCAACTTCCCAAATAGGTAAAAACAACAACACTGAATCACACCCCATACACCCCCCAAAACAAAAACAAACAAAATCCTAGGTGCTGGTCCTTGGTTATTTTGATACAAGTATTTTGCATTTTAAAATTTTCTATTTACAGAGGGTTCTGTTGTCCAGGAATATCTGTTTTGTTATTTACCCCTGTGTATTTGTGTGAGTGTGGGTGTACACACCCACACACTTATTGAAAACTAGTTCAGACAAAATAATTTTGCCTTTCAAAGAGTATATGTAGATTTTAAAAAAATCCCTCTAAAAATTTTAATTCTGGCAGCCTGGAGGATTTCCTTTAAATCAGCGGTGGCTCACTTGCACCTGTCTTTCCCCATCATTCCTGGCTTTTGGCCATTCTAGGTGGGGCTGAAGGAAGTTGGAAGGCAACACCACCTGGACAGCCCAGGCTAGCCATTGCTGCTTTGAGTGTTCTGATGCAATGGCAGATGTGCCCAGCAAGGCATACTGGACCACTGCCACTGAGTTGGGACTGCGGTTGTGTACACACCATATATTTCCTCCCTGAAAGAATCTTGGGAAGTGTGGTCTGTTAAGGGTGCTGTAGCTCTGTAAGGAGTAACCTACGGTTCTCAGGATTCTTTGGGCAGGGAAATGTGCTTTAAAAGAATGGTGTGTGTGCAGCCAGAGCCTGAGGCAGCCCCATAACTGTTAAAGAAGATGGCATAAGGCAGTTAGAGGCAGAAGACTGCTGGATCCGTGTCCTTAAGGCACACAGCTGCTAATTGACCAGAAGTGCTTTGTATCTCCCTCCCTCTGACAGCAGGGTCCATGTGAGCAAGGCCTTCTAGCCAGTCAGCAGTTGCACTTCTATGCAGCATTTCATTTATTCTGTTTCTTGTCGCCTTCCCCAACCTGATGCCCTCTGGAAGCTGTGGGTTACAACTCCAATCCACCACAGGCAGCATAGCTACAAGTCAGTGGTGATGGGTGTTGTAGTTGAAAACATCTGGAGGGCACAAGGTTTGGGAAGGCTGGTTTATAGGCTGCACTGTAACAGAAGTTCTCTGGGTGGTTTATGGGATCCTGCTCCCCACTGGCTCTGATGCCTCTGATAAGGGCACAGGTTCCCACTGTCATCAGTGGGCATGGGCTGCTTCCTGCCCCAGCTCACTAACCACACCTCCCACCGCATCATGAGACGGAAAGACAAACCAATTCTTTGGGTTGCCAATCTGGCAAACCTACATGAATGATGCAGCATTTATTTGTAGGTTGAACCAAATGATTATAAATGATTGAGGGCTGTCTCCTGGGATTGGACATAAGGTCTTGTAAACTGAAATTTTTATAAACAAATAGCTGTTGGGAAAGCACCATTATGCTGTAATAGCTGCTATTAAAATCCATTAGCAATCTTGATGGCCTGTTTGAATTTGATGCATCATTTGCTCTGAAAGGCTTTTCTTCCTAAAGATTTTAGCAAAATGTTACTTAGTTTACAGAAGACGTTATTAATAGACTATTACTCATTATATATTTTGAGATAAGTACTCCTGTATTTTGAATGGGCCAACTCATGACACCTAATGAATGATATCTCACACACTTCAGTTGTCTCTCTGTTCTTGGATTGAAGCAACAGTGACCACTTCTGTTCCTGACTACATTTCACTGCCTCTACCCCAATCCAGCAACTTAATTACTCTTGGTGAGACTCACATTCACCATCTAGAAATAATGGGGTTGCTGTACTCTCACAAGTCGTTAGAGATGAGAGAAATGGAGAGAAATGATACTCACTTCAGTGTAATTCAAAAGCAGGACCAGTTAAGCACTGCAACACAGGGCCCAAGGCAACTTCCTATCAGCACTATACATTTATATCTTACCACTTTCAACAGTCATGGTTTCTCCCACAGCATCCTGGGAACTGTAGTTGTTTTTTTTAAGAGTACTGAGTGTTGTTCCCCTCAGAATTCCAGTTCTCAGAGTTCCTCTGGAACAGGGATTGGATGTTAAACCCTCAGGAAATTATAGTTCTGTGATGGAATAAGGGTCTTTTAACAACTCTCAGCACCCTTAACAAACTACAACTCCCAAGAGACTTTGGAGGAAGCCATGACTGCTTAAAATATTATGATACTGCTTTAAATATATGGCAGATAAGGGACCCAGGTGGCGCTGTGGGTTAATCCACAGAGTCTAGGGCTTGCTGATCGGAAGGTCAGCGGTTCGAATCCCTGCAACGGGGTGAGCGCCCGTTGCTTGGTCCCAGCTCCTGCCCACCTAGCAGTTCGAAAGCACATTAAAGTGCAAGTAGATAAATAGGGACCGCTCCGGCGGGAAGGTAAACAGCGTTTCCGTGTGCTGCTCTGGTTCGCCAGAAGCAGCTTTGTCATGCTGGCCACATGACCCGGAAGCTGTCTGCGGACAAACGCTGGCTCCCTCGGCCTATAGAGCGAGATGAGCGCCGCAACCCCAGAGTCGGACACGACTGGACCTGATGGTCAGGGGCCCCTTTACCTTTACCTTAACAACTCTCAGCACCCTTAACAAACTACAACTCCCAAGAGACTTTGGAGGAAGCCATGACTGCTTAAAATATTATGATACTGCTTTAAATATATGGCGCAGATAGGTTAGACAATTTGTGTCTCTTCTGACTGGTGTTAGCTCTCTAGGGTCTTAGGCAGAAGTCTTTCCCATCATCTGCTCCCTGACCCTTTTAACTAGAGATGCCAATGATTGAACCTGAGGCTTTCAGTATGCAATGCATGTGCTGTGGTCTAACTCCACTAATAGCAGCTAAATACCCATCCCGATCACTGGGCCAGGAAAGCATCTCCTTCTGCGCAGCCAGGGAGACCGGCGCCTAGGAAAAAAAGCTTCGCGGCACCTAGGTGAGACCGGAGTCAGTTTCACCTGGGCTCCATAGCCCCACCCATGTTCCCACTTTGTGGCCCCTCCCCTCCCATGCCTTGCCCCCGCCCCCTGCCCCCCAGTTTTGATTCTGGGTACGCCCCTGAATCATAGCAGCACAATATCTGGCAACTGAGTATGTTGTATCAGGATTTATATCTTGGAGCAGTGAGGAGATATAGAGTTGCCCTGTGTGTCCTGGAAATTTGTGTATTATTGGCAGGATAAACCTATCAGGTATGTTTGTGTAATGCTGTCTGTGGAGAAAAACATGCCCAGAGCCACAAGGGCATTTTCTCTCCTCATAAGGTGTATCCCTGAAACGGCCTTTCTGGACAGCTGAAGGGAGATTCTGGCAAGAGTGAAAGCTCTTCACTGTTTTGGTATTTCAAGGTTAGTTAAATTTGCCATTGGGGAGGTAAGGTACTTACAGGTTTGTCTCAACCTGAGCCCTATGTCTCAACTCAAACCAAGCCCTATTGAACTCCCTTAGAAACGGCTCCTCCCTTTATTCTCTTGCCCAAAGAGCTGGCTCCACCCCCCTCTGGCTGGCTGTCTTGGTAGCCAATCAGAGAGAGGCTCCAGCTCTCTGGTAGAATTTCCCCATCCTTGTAAAAGGCTCATTGAAATATGCAAAATTGCAGCTGTCTTCAGGGAATGAAAGCAGAGTTTTCACCCTGCCTTCAAATGCATTTTTAAAAAATGTGCATGTAGAAAATATTTTGCTGGCATGTTTCTCTTGTAGGATCAAGTCAAATACTGGAATCAATGTTAAATTTAATCCCACGAGAAAAACAAAGGCTTTCTTGATATGTAGTAGTTATTGATGTTCCAAGATCGCCATCTGGTGGGTATAATTGTCTAAAATAGATTTATTTCTTTAATTTTTCACACTGGTACACCAATCTTTTATATGCCTTTGGTTTCAGTGGAATTTACTTTCAAGTAAATGTAGTCAGGACTGAGAGGGAAAGGGATTTTGATTTTTGCTGTAGTGTATTCAGTTAATTTTTTTAAGTGTTGATTTTTTTAAAAAAAATAAATTAAGTGAAATATTTGCATGAAGTACAACAGAGAGTTTTGTTAATTTAATTTATATTTTATTCATAACTGATTTGTAGTCAGAGTGAACAGGGAGGTAGCTAAGTTATTTTTCTAAACAACAAGTACAACTAAGAATGTATTATTATTATTGTTGTTGATGATCATGGTTATTATTAATTCATATTATATGCCATCCTTTGTCCTGAAGGTTCCTAGGGTGGCAAACCTCTCAATAATTTTAATTTTTAAAGCATTCTAAAAACAGTTTAAAACATTCAAAAAACACACAATAGCATTCAGAACACATGAAAAACCACCACCACCTTCATTATCATTGGTTGGTTGGCTTCTGTCTGTCTCAGGAGACAATGGAGGAGTGTGCCTTTGGGGGCAAAGGCAAGCGGTTGGAAAGTTACATTGCCTGCTGTGGCTGTAGGAGCTGATACAGGAGAGAGTTTTGTTGCAGCTGGGGCAGATGAAGAAGTTGGGTCACAGCCATAGGGAAAGAGACAATGACGCCCATTATTTTCCACACTCTTCAGTGGAACTCCTGAGCATAGGTTTGGTATTCAGGGGGGAGAAACGACAGCCCCAGACTGTCATTATTTTTAAATTTTATTATGAGTTTCTCAAGGGAAAAACCATTGCCATGTGTGAGATTAATCCCTTTTGAAACAGTGCTTGCTTCTGTTCAGTTGATTTTTGTTTTTCATATTGTGAAAAATATCTGTAGTTCAGATTCATACAATTGTATTTGCATGACCAGAGTTCAGTTCAAAGTTTATTGCGGCTATAAGCCCATATCAACATAAAAACATAAAGCATAAAAGCACAGAGCATAAAGCATAAAAACACAAAATTCACAAGGAACGCAACCACAGAAGACCGTACCATGGCCATAAAAAATAACCATAAACACAGGAATATTAAGGCAACAGTCGGACGGATAACAGAAGCCTTTAATAGTCGTATAACTGACCAATTTGCCTTTTTTGGGACAGAAGAGAGTTTAAAAACCTTGCCACTTGCAAGGTTGTATGAGGATCATTGTCTTGCAGGATTAGGGCAAGGTGTGACTCTACTGGCGAACCAACCAATTTCTTAGTAGGTTTGCCCGAGCATCTCTGTGCAACGGACATATAAAAATTATATGATGGAGGGATTCCGTCGACTTATTGTCGCAAGCGCATAAAGCAGAAACTAGACCCTTGGAGAATCTATGTCTTAAAACATTGGAGGGAAACTCATTAAACCTTGCTTTAATAAACGCAAATTGGTGGGAAGCAGTGGAAAGGGAGGATAGATATGTTGGAATATGGTGTATTGGAGTAATGCCCATGTTCCGAGGTGAACAGACCCCCCCACCCCACCCCACCCAACGTGGAATTACGTTGTAACTCAATGTCGTCCAGTCTTTGGTTGATAAGTCTTTTTGCTGGAACAAGATCTAATTTTAGGGAGTCTGCAGGGGAGATTCCAAAGAGCAAGAGTTTGGCGTGGATTTTGCTGGTCCAAAAGCTTGCAAATTCGTCACGCCAGAAACACTGGACAAGATAGTGGCTTGGTAATCTATGCCAGAGAATTAGCCAGTAGTTGAAGGTTCGTTTCCATAGAAGGGTCTCTAGTGAAGGGATCTTCAGTTCTAAACGTATAGATGCATTACTCACACACGGAGGTAATTTCAAGAGCCGGCGAAGTACAAACATGTCCATACAAACATTTCATACACATCACACATACATTGATGTCAAGAACAAAAACTAATTCTTCATCTGCCACTGAAGCAACACACTTCTAAAACAATCCATAATTCTAAAGGATCCAGTAATGAACCTCAGAATTTGAGTAGGAAATGAAACAAGTTTAGGAGTTTGCTGATGGCACCAATGTATTCAGGTGACTGAAAATCCAAGGAAACAACAAAGAGTTTTAAAAAGGATATGTCCAAATGGGTGACTGGATCCAGTGGCTAAATAACCACAATATGGCAAATGAGATTCATGCATAAGTGTAAAGTTATGCATGTTAGGACAAAAAAAAAACCCTTAAGGTTACACATACAGTTTTGGAATCTGAACTGGCCATGAGATGTTGGGCCAACAATTTCTGTGTTGACTGCTGCTCCACTTCTGAAATTCCTGCATCTCTTGGGAAACAGTACTATACAAGTGGGACTGGCAACCCAATGCTGCAATGTAAACTAATAGGAGTATTCCGTTATCCTAACCCCACATTCTTCTGTGTTTCTCACATTCAACCTACTGAGCACGCTCGGCCCTCAGTGAGCTGCTTTTGGGGTGGGTAGGGTTGCATTTATATGTCTACAGACCTTAGTGTTCCCCTAAGCATGCAGATACCTCTCTCTTGTTTCTTACTAGCCTCATCTTGGCTTTATTTCTGTTGACTCTCACTACCCGAGTTCCCTGTTAGAAGGAGTGGTCCTAGATTCTACACATACACTCCAACAGAAACATTGAGTGAATCAGCCATGGTAAATTTCTGTCTTGCCTGCTTTCATTACGGAGCAAAGATGTATATGCAGTTGCTAAATGTCCAGCATGAACTACCAAGTTTCTGTCAGAATGGGCATCTGCATTTTTCCTATAATGACTCTGAACATATCCTCTGAAGGAACTGACTGTTTAACAAATGAGTTGCTAAAGGCATCTCACTACTCACATAACCACGAGTGCTTATTAGCATCCTTTGCAAAACACCAGCAGAATTACAAAGGATGATTAAAACAGTTGTTTTATATTTTATGCTCTGGTGTGAAACAGTTGGTCTGATTTTGGTCCCTAATACATATAAATCCAGATTAGAAAATCTGAAATGTGCAGAAAAGGTGCAAATTAAGGCACTTTTTCAGTCCAGCTGAAACTAAAGATTAAATATTTCATCAGGAACTGTACTGCTTTGTGAGGGGTGCTGAAGACAGAAGGAGCTTTTCGCTGCTGGGGTGTGTGTATGAATTGCAACCTAGTTCAGCCTAAACCTGTGAAGAGAGGTTTCAGTGTTATTAATTCCACATTATTAAGAAAGTGGAACACCCTCCCATCAGATACCAAGGAGACAAATAACTGCAACTTTTAGAAGACATAGGAAGGCAACCCTGTATAGGGAAGTTTTTAATGTTTGTGCTTTATTATGTGTTTATATCTGTTGGAAGCTGCCCAGAGTGGCTGGGGCAACCCAATCAGATGGATGAAGTACAACTTTTATTTATTTTGTTCATTTATGGCAGCATTTTTTAATGTTTGTGCGTATTGTATTTTGGGGGTGGTGAAGTCCTGACACTGAGGTCCAAACTAAATCATTTACCTCTGATTGCAAGCCTTTTCATTCATATATTGCCAGTATGGGACCCCCAAAGCAGTTGAGGATCCCCGTGTGGGGAATGGAGACCTCTACATCTGTAATTAGCGTAGTGGGCAGGGAGAGCTCCTCCTGGAATGAGTGGCAGCTTTTTCTCAATGCAAATTGCAGGCACACACACGATTTCCCTGCTCTGGATCAGGACTACAGCAGAAGGCAAAGAATTAACACCCAGCGACCCCTACACTAGGTTTCCTACCTGGATCAGATCCTGGTGCTGGCAATTTTTGAAAGAAAGAGCTTGCACCGCTCAAACATCGCATATAGTTTGGTGCTAACTACATAGTTAAATGGGCACAATTGCAAAACACTTTATGGTCCTACTGCTGTGAGGTATGGGGGAATTGTTGGTTTGGCTGGGATTAAAACATGCCAGAGAATATGCCTAATTTGTGAGGAGAACATATAAAAGAGAGCCCAGGGGAGAGGTAAGATGCTGGTACTATATCACTTTGGTAGCAGGGCAGCAGTGGAGCTGCTCTAGGTGTGATGTCCTTTACATAATGCATACATGATGGGGGCTTTTGCCCCCTGTGAACCTGAAACTGAAAAAGTGTACCCATTTTAATCAGAGGTGATAACATTTGAGAAACACTCACATGATATATCATAAATAATATCCTTTACAAGCACACATTTACCTGATCAAGTTCAAAATACACAAAATGCACAAATCCCCACTCTGGAGTGGAGAACATGATAAACAGATTCAGGGAAAGCAAAACTAAATACAGCTGAAATCCTCTTCTGATCTGTCAGGAAGGGAGGAACAAGCAGTACTGAGGCTCACTTGGGCTTCTTCTATCTTTTGCACATCATGCTAAACCTTCATCTACTGTGATGTGCAACTGTGACTATTGTTTGATGGGTTGCTTGCCATACAGTAGTGTCTAGCATTAGTTAGCATTTCATAGGTGGCCTCCTGTTAACGGTATCTTTAGAAATCTTACCATATTTGACATATAACGTTCAATGACAAATAGTGTCTGACAAAATTCGAAACATACCATGCTGTGTTAATTAATCTATATGGATGATTTGTCCTTTATAAGATTTAAATATTTGAAATTGCCAGAATCAAAGCAGAAATGTCTGCATTACAAATTTTCACATTTAAAATCCAATGTGACTAATACTTCAAAAGTTCTCATTCTGGTAGAACAGAATATGAATTCTGAATATTTACAAACATTAAATTCAACCTTAAAATAAAGCATATTGCATTATGGTGGTGGGGGAGGGATAAAGCATTTGATGCTTAACTTGGAATTAGCTAACGTCTGCTAAGTAATGTTACAGAGTTATAACTGATAGCATCCATGGATGGACTGACAGAAGTTTTGGCATAGAAATGACTATAAATATGGGAATATTTGTATGTACATTTATGAATGTACAGATCATAGTTATGTATAACTATCAATATATTATGAACATAGTATAAATTGCTATGTAATCAGAAAAGATAAAATGCTCAAGCTACAATTTACTCCTATTTGTGACTAATACAGTTTAGTTAAAACAACCTATCATTTTGAGCTAATGTCTCTTCTCTTTCAGATCGGCAGTGGTTAAATCAATAGTTAATGATGTTCGTCATGTAATTTGAGCATCTAGTTTGTTTATGCTAGACCAACTTTATCCATACTCCAAACAAATTATCTCTTATAATCACCAGCCTGAAGATAAATCTGTAAATGTTTTTCTGATGATAGTGCTGTGGTTGGCAGGTGTTAAAAGTGCCTCCCAGGGACAAGGATTGAAGATGGGCTTGTTCCCACAAACCCTCCAGGCGAGGATGTTTAGCTCTCTAGCCTGTCATCTGCGAAGGAGCCTTGTATGGTGCCCTGCTAATGAAATCTAATGGGCAAAGGTCATATATCTTTATGAAGAAAAATACAAAGCTGGTGAGTGATGAATGGGCTGCTCTGTAGGTTTCAGCGGATGCTGCTTAGGGATAAAATCCACACTTAAACAGTGCTGTGGATTGCTTGGCATTCTGCATCCTTTAAACCATAAATACCCACTATATGCATGGTATTTCAAAATACACACAAATGGAGTCTTACTACAGCTGTATGTGAAAATGGGAAAAACCCATGGTTGTTTAGATATAAAATTACAGAGCTGCAAGATGGAAAGGATTTATTTTAACAACAACAATTTTATTTATGCCCTGCCCATCTGGCTGGGTCTCCCCAGCCACTTTGGGCGGCTTACAACATATATTAAACATAATAAAACATCAAACATTAAAAACTTCCTAAATCAGGGCTGCCTTCAGCTGTCTTCTAAAAGTTGTATAGTTCGTTATCTCCTTGACATCTGAAGGGAGGGTGCCATTACGGAGAAGGCCCTCTGCCTGGTTCCCTGTAACTTTGCTTCTTGCAGTGAGGGAACCGGCAGAAGACCCTCAGAGGAGGACCTCAGTGAGTGATGGGGGTGGAGCGATGGGAAGGCTGAGCAATGGGGGTGGAGATGATCTTCAGGTATACTGAGCCGAGGCCATTTAGGGCTTTAAAGGTCAGCACCAACACTTTGAATTGTGCTCAGAAACACACTGGGAGCCAATGAAGATCCTTTAGAACCAGTGTTATATGGTCCTGGTGACCACTCCAGGTCACTAGTCTAGCTGCTGCATTATGGATTATTTGCAGTTCCGAGTCACCACATAGAGCGCATTGCAGTACCAAGCAGGAGATAACTAGAGCATCCAGCACTCTGTCCATGGGCAGTTATTGGCTCAGCCGGTGTACCAGATGGAGACAGTGGACAGCTTCTCTGGACACAGAATTGACCTGCCCCTCCATGGACAGCTATGAGTCCAAAATGACTCCCAGGCTGCACATCTGGTCTTTCATGGGCACAGTTACCCCATTCAGGACCAGGGAGTCACCCACACCTGCCTGCCTTCTGTCCCCCCCAAAACAGTACAGTCGTACCTCAGCTCCTGAACGCCTTGGGAGTCAAACGTTCTGGCTCCCAAACAATAAAAAACCGGAAGTGAGTGTTCCAGTTTTCAAACTTTGTTTGGAAGCTGAACATCTGGCACGGCTTCTGCTATTGTTTCTGGTGTGCCTGCACAATCAGAAACCAATCAGACACTTTTACTTAGTGTCAGGTTACCCATGTCCATAGAGGTGAACACCAGGTCTAAGGCATGTCTGCGACTATAAGTTGGGCCAAACTTATTCAGGGACAGCCCCGTGGAGGCCATGCTTTCCATGAAGTCCTGAGTGGCCTCATGTAAGGTTGTGTCAGCATGGATGTTAAAATCCCTTAGGACAGCCAAACCAGGTGTCTCCAGGAAAACGTCCACTACAACCTGAAGCAGCTTGGGCTAGGAATCCTTGGTGCAGCAGGGAGGTCAGTATACCAAAAAAAAAAAAAGTTGAGAAAAATGATGACTGCTATCCATGTCTACTCAGAAGTGCATCCCACTGAATTCAGTGGAACGTACTCTCAGGTAAGTGTATAGGCTTCAACCCTTAAACATTATTGGTAAAACATCATCATCATTAATTGAATTTATATACCGCCCTATACCTGGAAGTCTCAGGGCGGTTAACATCTGAACTGGAAGCAAAAGTAGGCAGAGCAGTGGATGTGGCTCTCGCTTTTGAAGAGTAGGCTACATTCTAGCTGTACAAAATCCAGTTTCTTCTGCATGCACACACAACATCTATCTAGGCAAGCAAGAGGGAGATCAAGGACACATTCCAGCCAGGCAAAATGACAGAGTAGGGCCACGGTGCAGAGTAGGGCCTGGAGAGATAGGTGTGGCTTGGGGACAGTTCTGAGGGCTAGAGATCTGGAAGGTTACATTCGGCCCCTGGGTCTGAGGTTCCTCACTCTTACTGTCAATAAGGCTGCATTATGAGAATGTAGAATTTTCACAATCTTTCCTGATGTTGAGTTGTTTGTGGATGCATACAAGTCAGGTCCTTTAAGAAATCTATAATCTGAAGTTGGAGTGAATTAAAGACAGCAGATACTGTTGGATCATTACTTTTTTGGAGATAATATCAGTTCATTTGCTGTAGTTCTACTGCTGTGCTAAGAGACAGTTCAATAAATCAACACAGGCTTGATGGATTCTACAATCTATTACAATGAGTGCACGGAAGAGGAAAGAAATCTCTTAGCGTTCCCTCTTTGACAAAAGGGTATGCAAAGAGCCTGAATGGTTGAATGGTTGATTAATTTTGCTAGACATTTTCTTGACAGCAAGAAATGTGTTTTCGTATTACCATGTTTGCATGAGACTTATACTGCATGGTTCAAATTACTGAATATAAATTTACACCTGAGACGATTTTATTAGAATAGACAGCTCTTGGTCAGTAAGTAGGAAGGTCGTTTTTCTGCACAGTTTAGTGCTCTATTACCTGCAGAAAAGCCAAAGGCATTTTGCCAGGATGTGCTTTCTCATCTAAGTCTAATATCAAATATCTCATGTTCTACTGCTACGGTAATTTTGCATGAGTGTAGGTGGGGCTCATGGATCTGTTGAAATAACTTTTAAAAGTGCCGTTGAATGCAAACAACCAAAAGCTCAAATGGCAGTTCTGTGCTTCAGTGAGTTCAAAGTAATAAGAATGTGAACCTTTATGGTCCCCATAAAAGTAGACCACACCACTTCTTATTTCGGAAGGTTTTCTGAATCAGCTTTGGGTATTCATGAGACGATTGTACTTTATCACTTCAGGACGTTCCTGATGCCTATTTCTGACAACAGAAAAACTGTGTATCTGCCTTTTATGTTGTGGAAAACAAATGGGTTATTGACATCCCCCCCCCCCCGTCATACATTTTCATTTATTGTATAAGGGTGTTTTCACATAAAAGGCCTGGAATCAATTTAATATATAATGTGAGTATAAAATCTCCTTGCACTATGATATACATGAAATTTCTCTAGCGCTTGTCTAAACATTTACAAATACAGTATAAGAGTTTCAACTTCAGGGCAGGTTACTGGATCCCAATCAGGCAATGGTTATATAACATTATAAATGCATTATAAAAATGTGACACAAGATGGCGCTGTAGAGCAGCATCTGAAGTCAATGAAAATTTCTATTGGGAGCTGAACTTTTTTATAGCATTTTTTGTTTTCATAATATTTTTATTAGTTTTCAATTACAATAATCCAATAATAGCCTCATTATAACAATGCCAAATTATAATATAGTACAGTTACTAATATCAATCATTCAGATGCCAAATTATATGATTTAGGGTTTTTTATAGCATTTTAATAGCATTTTTATATCTGTGTAGATCCAGCCCCAGTAAAGATCAGATAGGCTCACTTAGGTAAAGGGACCCCTGATCGTTAAGTCCAGTCGCGGACGACTCTGGAGTTGCGGCACTCATCTCGCTTTACTGGCCGAGGGAGCTGGCGTTTGTCCGCAGACAGCTTCTGGGTCATGGGGCCAGCATGACTAAGCCGCTTCTGGCAAACTAGAGCAGCACATGGAAACGCCGTTTACCTTCCCGCCGGAGCGGTCCCTATTTATCTACTTGCACTTTGATGTGCTTTCGAACTGCTTGTTGGCAGGAGCAGGTACCGAGCAACGGGAGCTCACCTTGTTGCAGGGATTCGAACCGCCCACCTTCTGATTGGCAAGTCCTAGGCTCAACTAGCTGCCCCAGCTGCAACTCTACAGCCACAGCATGTGCTATAACAGTTTGACTACAGCCCCAAAGGTGCACGCCTCCATTGTCTCCTGAGACAGACAGAATGCCAACCTGTGGCATGTCAACTTGGCTTTGACAAGGCCTTTGACAAGGTGCCCCATGATATTCTTGTTAAGAAGCTGGTAAAGTGCGGGCTACACAATGCTACCATTCAGTGGATTTGTAACTGGCTGACTGACCGAACCCAAAGGGTGCTCATCAATGGCTCCTCTTCATCCTGGAGAGAAGTGACTAGTGGGGTGCCACAGGGTTCTGTCTTGGGCCCAGTCTTATTCAACATCTTTATCAATGACTTGGATGATGGGCTTGAGGGCATCCTGAGCAAGTTTGCAGATGACACCAAATTGGGAGGGGTGGCTAATACCCCAGAGGACAGAATCACACTTCAAAATGACCTTAATAGATTAGACAACTGGGCCAAAGCAAACAAGATGTATTTTAACAAGGAGAAATGTAAAGTACTACACTTGGGCAAAAAAAACGAAAGGCACAAATACAGGATGGGAGACACCTGGCTTGAGAGCATGTGAAAAGGATCTAGGAGTCCTGGTAGACCACAAACTTGACATGAGTCAACAGTGTGATGCAGCAGCTAAAAAAGCCAATGCAATTCTGGGCTGCATCAATAGGAGTATAGTGTCTAGATCAAGGGAAGTAATAGTACCACTGTATTCTGCTCTGGTCAGACCTCACCTGGAATACTGTGTCCAGTTCTGGGCACCACAGTTCAAGAAGGATACTTACAAGCTGGAACGTGTCCAGAAGAGGGCAACCAAAATGGCCAAAGGCTTGGAAACAATGCCTTATGAGGAACGGCTTAGGGAGCTGGGTATGTTTAGCCTGGAGAAGAGAAGGTTAAGGGGTGATATGATAGCCATGTTCAAATATATAAAAGGATGTCATATAGAGGAGGGTGAAAGGTTGTTTTCTGCTGCTCCAGAGAAGCGGACACGGAGCAATGGATTCAAACTACAAGAAAGAAGCTTCCACCTAAACATTAGGAAGAACTTCCTGACAGTGAGAGCTGTTCGACAGTGGAATTTGCTCCCAAGGAGTGTGGCGGAGTCTCCTTCTTTGGAGGTCTTTAAGCAGAGGCTTGACAGCCATATGCCAAGAATGCGTTGATGGTGTTTCCTGCTTGGCAGGGGGTTGGACTGGATGGCCCTTGTGGTCTCTTCCAACTCTATGATTCTATGATTCTCCATTAATATGCAAAATGGCTACATATGAGATACCTTCTTCTTCCATACATATAATGTTATTATCCACTAAGCAGCAGTATGTGACTTATCCTACTCATGGGATTGGTAATAAATTGTCTAGGAATCTTCATACTTCCTTGGCCCAATTCTCATGACTTTCTTAATGAAAGATGCCTGCCTGTTGTAAATTTATGGAATACTGAGTGCAATGTATGTATGTTGCTAATTCCACAAGGTTCAATACTGTGTGTGTGAAAGAGAGAGCATGCAATGATTAATGTGACAAAAATATGTGTTCTTATTTTTCTTTGATGACATTACCTGAAAACTTTTATTTAAAAAATGGCCCACTCATGTTTCCAGGAGAGGGCTTGCAGTAATTAGCTCAATTTTTTCAACAAATGGCACACAGGCTGTTGGCACGGCATGTGTGCAACAACATTGGTGTTTACCCTATTATGTTGCAATTTAAAAGATGTCATAAAGTTTGTCAGTGAGTAAGTTCATAGTAAGAAAAAAGAAACAGAAATACTGACCATGACATATGATGAGGCTATAAATACATATAGACTGCATAGTGAAGTTCAACATATCCCAGCTTGAGGATCGTTGGGGTTCATGACATAATTGCCAATTGTGAGACGGGGAAAAAACACAGTAATGAGGAAAGAAATATATTCCTCATTTGTACTTTGTGATGGTTGGGTATTTTTAGCAAATGAGTTGTCAGCAGAAAGGCTTCATTAGACCCATCAGGATATCTGCCCATGAATAACGGATCCCAAACGGTACTGACAGTTTCCTTGAGCCAAAATGATGGAGCACCTCTGACAAAAGCCATATTGTGCTCTCCATGTGAGAAGTGTGAAGAACAAAAGAGGCATCTTATTCTTAATTTGGTCAGGTTAATATTGACACAGTTAGTTCCTCCAAAGAGTCAAGATGCATGCGTAATGTACATTTATACAGGACTCACTTGGGTAATCAACTGTCAGATGCCATAAATCAGAAAGTATAACTATTGAGAAGGACAAAAACAAAACAAAAATCTATTCCCAAAGCTGTGTTTAAATTGGTATTATCTATTCCCAACGATGTAGGTTTGAAAACATAGCTAGGGTAAAATAGTTTAATTCAACAAAAGAATATGTCACATCATATTTTCCAGTATATTTTTTGTATATGGAACACTGTATTCCTGCATGTTGCACTAGAGGTGCACGTTGACTGAATTTATCATGCGCATGATTAAGTGCTGCAACAATATTCAGATTTTTCACCTTGATCCTGAGCACAACTTAAAGGAAATTAGTTCCTTTGGAAACAATGGTAACTGGATGAGAGCATATGGGTTTTATAAGAATGGGAGACAAAAGGTCATCATCATTGTAATAGCATCTGATGAGCACATTTATTTCAAGAATTTCTAAGCTTCCCGTGTATTCGCTATAAAAACATTTTAAAACATAACTTCAATGTCTAAAATATTAAAATGTAAGCAAGCAGTATAAAACATTTCTAACGAGGCATACTGCAGGCTTAACACAAAGAGCAGTAACAATTTACAGTAACACCTAATCTCTTTTACTAAATTTGCTTAAAGTAGATTGAAATTTAAAAATCATTTCTTATGTAATTCTTTAAGGAAAATTAATATAGATAAAAGTTAATTATGGTTTAAAACCCCATAAATAAGGCAACTTATCAAAATATTAGAACAATTTATTAGAAGCCGAAGAGAAGAATGAATTAACTTTAGGTAAGAAGGTTTCTGTGTGCTGCTCTGGTTTCGGTGTCCCATTGCTCCAGAAGCGGCTTAGTCATGCTGGCCACATGACCCAGAAAAACTGTCTGTGGACAAATGCTGGCTCTCCAGTGGCGGAGAGCAGGTGGGGGAGGGGGTGGGGCGTGCTGCCCAAAGGGGCGGGGTGCACGCTTTGGGGGCGGGGACCGCCGTCTGTGGGGTCAGGGCACCCAGCACGGGTGGGGGGCAGTTGCAAGAGATCGTGCTGCCTCTTTGTCATGGTCCGTTCGGCGGGCGATTGAAGCCCTGACTGAGGACGTCAGGACCAGAGGCAAGATGGTGATGTAGAAGCAGGAACAGGTGCAGGACTGAGGGTCCAGCAGCAGGCAATCGCAGGGTCAAGGAGCAAGGCATCGGCAAGGCAAAGGTCCAAGGAGCGAGAGGCCAGAGGCAACCAGGCAGGGGTAGCGTTGCTGTGGCCAAGAGCTGAAGGGAAATGCTGAGCCTTTATCCCTCCCAGCTCCTGCCACCAGGTGCAGTGAGGTATCAAGTGGCCTCACCTGAGTGACCACTCCTTGCCTCTCCAGCACAAGCTGAGGCAGGCCCCAGTCCTGCAAAGCACTACAGGCCCCAGAGCCTGACTCCTGCTCATACTTCTGACACTCTTCCTACGCCCCTGCGGCTCCCTCGGCCTGTAAAGCGAGATGAGCGCCGCAACCCCAGAGTCGTCTGCAACTGGACTTAAGCATCAGGGGTCCTTTACCTTTACCTTTTAAGAAGTGGGAACAATCTTGGCAGTCAAAAGTCTCAGAACAAGTGGCACTGATTTGAACCAAGAGTAAATAACACTGAGTCCCAATTTAACTTAATGTGTCTCAAATGAATGATGACTAACTTAGGTCCCATTTATTTCAGGGTGCAATTACTTCCGAATGCAAAGGAGTATGCTTATAAATTATTCCAGGTATTCAGTTTCTACAACTTTAAAGGAGCTTAGTTTTTAATATAGTAATTTGTATTTGACTCCCACATGCAGCTTCCTGAAAATGGAAACTGCTGCCGTTGTGACTTTGCACCAAAACGGCAGTGTATTGAAGAGATTCCCATCTTATTGTTGGCATCTGTCTGTTTCAAGAGACAAGTCAGACTGCAGGAGGATCACTGCATCTATTGTGGCTGCAGATACTCGTACCTGCATTAACAGCACCAAAGTGACCTGTCTTTGAATGCAGGCAAAGTCCCTAAGTCACTGAGGGTTTGAGACTAATGGGCTCCCTCTCACCTGGTTTAGCCAGCCAGTTGAAACCGTTCCTTGGGTGTGGCTGCTGTCACATGCTGAGGGCGGGGACCAGAGGTGGACAAACTGCTCCAGAAGGAGCACAATGTGTCCAGCCTGTGTCCAGCTCCTCCCCCAACACCCCATACACTCCAATTCCAATAACCACCACCAAATAATAGGTGTATAATATTGCTTTATTAATAATACCAGATTTTTTGAAACCAAACAAGATATAGAAATTGTGCCCTTTATGTTCATTATGGTTGCATTTTAAATATATTTTCACCTATTGAACTTAGGTGCACAAAATGCTTCACAGCCTATACCAGTGAATGGTTTATAAAGGTATGGTAGAGTCTATAAATGAAAGGGAGGGATTTCTATTTCTGATGAGAATTCCCTGACACTCCTAGTGCCAAGTCAGCCTGGTCTTGCTGAGGAAGTATTCTTTCTCAGAATGAATCCTTCTGAGCAAGGTGTCCCCAGAGATCATCTGCACTTTCTTGACATGCCCTTCAAAGAAGAAAATGTAAAAAGTCCCTTGCAAGGTCTCTAGTCCTATATCATGGATGTGGGTAGGTGCCAATATTGTGGGATTACATTGTTTCTTTCCTAGAAACTGCCAAGATCCACCATCTGAAGTCAATTGTAAATTAGGGTCTGAGAAAGGGAGCTGATAAACACAGAGAATTTCAAAACTTTTTGAGTTTATTGTAGCCCAGGAATTTGCTTTCAGTTTTTGAGTTCACAGTTCTTTCCCACAAAAATCTATTGTTGGTTTTCTCTACAAGGCTTCTTCATTTCAGGCGTCTAATTTGTTATTTAAAAAGATAAGTTGCTGTTGCTAAACAATGGGGAGTCATAAATCCTTGTTGATCTACTGCAAATTGCACAGAGATGTCCTAGTAGTTCCTCATCTACCCCTTCTCTCTCCCGCTTATTCACTCTATTTGGGGTGAATGCCAAGGTGAACAGCACAGGAAAAGCATGCAAAACTGCGGAAAACCTACCCCAGACAGTTCAATGTATGAAATAATATTTTCCCTTCCTAACATTTGATGAAATGTTTTTCATTTTCATTTTAACTTAAGGGGAAATAGACACATTTTCTAGACACGTCTGAGTAGATTAATAAATAGTATTTGTACACACACAAGCTAAAAAGTAATTTATCAGATAGAAGACAGATGTGTGGAGTTTGGAATGGGAGGGAGTGAATAAGTGCCCACCTGAATATACAGTTGTGGTGTGTTGTTGATGAACTGCTGTTGATTTAGGGAGAATGTTGCTTAGTAGCAGCATAAACGCCAGTAATGTCGTATGATAATGTTCTTTGCCAGAGTACAAAACATTTCCTCAAATGCAAACAGCGCAAGCCAAAGGGGGACAAAGAAACCCAGTTAAATGTGTTCTTTGTTTTGCTAAGGTATTTTATTTTTAGTCAAAAATAAAGATGTTAAAGCACACTGAATGTATACCATTAACTTGCAATGCAAAATGGCAAGGTTTTTCTTGTTTTAAAAGGTGGATCTAGTCCTTGTTGTTATTTCAGAAAGACTGAATTATGGTATTGTTTGGTGTAAGATTCCTTGTTTTCCCGAAGGTTTTTGTTTTTCACCTGAAAAGGCCTGGTTACTATCCCACAACTCTGGAAATGTATAGCATACATAGGTGTGGGGCAGATCACATGGGACATCTCAAGTTGTGATGTTGGTGGATTTTGGAGGCTCTTCCAGAAAAGCTTTTTATTAAGCATTCATCCTGATTTACTTGCACAAATCTTATTTAGAGATTAGATTATTCCAGGTCTCTATTGAGCTTCCATTCTGATTTGTTTGCAAGAAGGTTAAACAACCTACATTCATCCTGATTTGCTTGTGAGGTGTTTATCTTCCTCATCACTTTCATGACAGTAGAAAGTCTGTTTCCTTTTTGGAGTGAATTTGTTGCCTAAGGTGACAGAGGGCTGTGTGTTGTAAGTCACTGTCAGCCTTCCTACCAGTGATGGCTTCTCAAGGGCTCTCTGGCTGTCAATCAGAAATAAAGTGGGTTGATGGCAGAAGAGATGGGGTGGTGGGATGCAGTCCCCTAATTAGTATAAAAGGAATATAAAAGCTTTCTTGGTTCCAGATGAGCAGGTGGCTCAGAGCATGGATAAATATAATGGGGTGGGGCTTGCAGGACTCTTCCCAGCCCCCTGAAGAAATTACTGTCAGAACAGGATGATAGGGAATAGCAGAGATGGAACACCCACCCTTATTTATTTATTTATTTTCTTACCTTTATATCCCACCTTCATTCCATCATGGAACCCAAAGTAGAACCATCCTGTCACTGACCAGCCTCAAACATGCTGTGCTTCACCAAGTTGATGGCCTCATGTGCCTTCAGACCATACCCTGGGACTTTGGTATCAGCCAGGGGAGGACTTTGTGGTTTGGAATGTGCCACAGAATGCAATTAAAGTGTAGGATGTATTCCCCACCACGAATCTGAATGAATGCAGAATGCATGCTTCTTGTCATATAACTGCCCCCTAAACAAATCAAATGCTTAGTAAAGACCAGGCATAATCTAATGACTGTGTAAGCTTTGTGCAAGTAAATCAGGATGAATGCTGAATAAACAGGTTGTCTGGATGTCTTCACTATGCCTATTCTGCTTTGGTCGGACCACACCTGGAATACTGTGTCCAATTCTGGGCGCCACAATTTAAGAGGGATGTTGACAAGCTAGAACATCTGCAGAGGAGGGCAACCAAGATGACCAAGGGTTAGGAAACCAAGCCTTATGAGGTACGGTTGAAGGAGCTGAGTATGTTTAGACTGGAAAGAAAGAGACTGAAAGGAGATATGATAACCATCTTCAAAGATCTAAAAAGCTGTCACATGGAGGGCGGAGCAAGCTTGTTTTTTCCTGTTCTGGAGGGTAGGACTCGAACCAGTAGCTTCAAGTTACAAGAAAGGAGGTTCTGTAAGAGCTGTTTGACAGTGGAACAGTCTTCTTTGGGAGATTCCTGCATTGCAGGGGGCTGGACTAGGTGACTCTTGGGGGTCTCTTCCAACTTGATGATTCTATTATTCTTGTGAAAGTATAAACATATGGCTATGTTCTTTTAACTTTTAGTGCTACAATAATTATTGGGGTCCATAAGAGTATGAACAAGATCCCAATGCATTCATCATTAATTTGATTAGCCATTCCAGTTAGCTCTGGATGTTAACCAATAGAAAAAATCCTTCAATAAGAAATAATTTTGTCATATTTCAGGACTGCCTATTTCACAGAAACATGACCGGAGATCTAAAAGCGTTTGTAGATAAGTATGGTTTTGATGTCCTTGTCATTTTGGCCAGCTACTTATCAGAAGAAAGGCAAGAAAAAAGGCAGATAGCAGTTTATTCAGAAAACATGGAGCTGGGAAATCAGGTAAGTATCCTGAAGGAAAGAGTAAAGTAATGCTGTCTGTGTTCTAGAACAGAAACACATAATTACATTCCCTGTTGGTCTTTTAGCTTTGCGATAGCATAGGATGTATGAGACATAGAAATTACATTTATTGAGTGCATTGTTATCTGTGAGCAACAATGCAATAAAAACATCATTAGATGATTAAAGGAGTGGTGAGGGAGAAGAGAGAAAACAAATCATCATTTTGTAAAAGAAGAAATAAAATAATTTTATACAATATACCTAATTTGGATCCTTCCTCATTTCATAAACATCTTGAGACTTGTCCACATTTCCCCAACCCAAGACTTCCTAGAAAAAGATTAACCACAAAATATATCAGTGTAATTGCTCTAGTCCTGGATTTCCCTGCCATTTTAAAATCTACCACTAGAATTGCTGTAATTTATTACCACCGGACTACCCTAGGTGCTTAAGTGGGGCCTGGATAGGGCAGGGGGTGAAACTGATTGGCTCAATCTGAGCAAGTTAAGAGGCTAAGGACTGAAAGCAGGAATTTGTGGTTTTAATGTGGGTTGTTTAAATCTAATACTGTTATGTGTTCTGTTTCTTTGCTTCTAAAGCCCCCTAATACAGCTCTAGCCAAAAGTCACTAGATTATTCTTCTAAAAAGAAAACTTAGTAAAGTTTGTTTTCAACTTTAAATTATGCAACACTCATAATAAATACCACTGCTTTTTTTCCCCTCAACAGATTTGTTGTGAATTAGAAGAATGTCAGAATCCTTGCCTAGAACTGGATCCTCTGGAATATGGATGTGATCAATTCCTCATTTATCACCAAGAAAATTCTTCAGCCAATTGCGATGAAATTTTCCTGCTAATGAAAGACGTTATCAGCAGGAGACATCCAGAAATGGCACCAAACAGTAGAACATCTTCCACTGAAGCAGTTGCTGGAAGTGCTCCACTTTCCCAAGGATCTTCTGGTGTTATGGAGCTGTATGGCTCTGACATTGAGCCACAGCCAAATGTTGTCAACTTTATAGAGAACCCTCAAGATCATAATGGATCTGTCCAAGCCCATGCTGATGCTAATGTAGATCTTGTGAGTCCTGACAGTGGGCTTGCTACTATTAGAAGCAGCAGATCTTCTAAGGAGAGCTCAGTTTTTCTTAGTGATGATAGCCCAGTAGAAGGAGCAGCATCTCATCACAGTTTCCTTTCCGGTTTTGATTCCTATAGTCCCATTCCTGAAGGAGCAGTAGCTGAAGAAGAAAAATCTGAGCCTAGGAATGGCAGCAACAATTTTGATCTATTCAACTTCGATTTAACACCAATGGCTACAGTTCAGATGGATTCTTCTCATTCTGTGGACTGTTCCCCTCCTGATGACTTCTCCCATGACAGTGGTTCATCAGAAGGACAACCACCAACTGACTCAAAAGTAATTAATGAGACAAATCTATCAAAATGTGACATTACAAATTATTCAACTGATTTACCAATGACAAGAAAGGAAGAAGATGACACAATAAAATTTAATGAGTGTAGCCACTGGCAAGAACATCCTAGTATGGTAGACCTAGAAAATGACTCTTCCTCTCACCCTAAAGTGTTGAACAATGTTGAGAGGAGAACTCCACCAATCTCTATGACCAGCCGTGTGGAATCTCCACCTTTAGATGATGGGCCATCTTTATTTTGCCCACAAGATATAATTAAAGAAAATAATGAAACTGATCATGTAAACAGTTCTCAGTCTCGTACAAGATATGGGAGCTGGTGGGATGGGTTTCAAATAGATCCCAAAAATGCTGTTACGTGGAGTTCAACTGAACCAGAATCTGTATTTCAGAGTCCTGATTCATGGAAAGAATATAAAACAAATCTATTACTGAAAGAGCAGACTGATAGAAGAGCTTCAGACTCAGTCTGTATACAAGAGCAGCAGAAGCGTATGGATTTTTCAGGAGCAGGTATTTGGGAGAACAAGTTTGGTGCTGCCCAAGTTAAGCAGGATTTGGGATGCCAACAAAAAGACAATGACCAACCAATGGAGGACTTTGCTAGCATGTGGAATACCAGCCAACCAGTTCCTGCAATTCCTGGTCCCTGGGGTAATACCAATAGTAATGGTGGACACATCAACACAAATTCACCTAATGTTTGGGCAGAAATTGATCATGATGGTTCTGGACATTCAGAACGTACATGGAATGTTCCTCAGGTAGATTTTGATCATAGTTCCCCAATGAAACTTGATACATGGGTTATGTCCAACTGTTCACCAGAACACTCTGAATGCAATGATTCTGAACATCTAAACAGTCAAGTAGACCTAGGATCAAAGAACGAAGGACAAGATAGTTCAATAAAAAACAACAGAATATATGAAAATGCAAATAATGATACGAGTGGTATGCTGAAGAATGTTAAATCGGCTATGGAACACCAAAGGGATACTGTACTTAAACCCAAAGAATTTGAAAATACCAATGGATGGGCCATGTATGACACAAACATTAGAAAAGAGGCACTTGGAAACCTTGTCTCTTGGGAAGACCCCTTCCTGTCATATAGAGAATCAGACTTTAACACCTCAAATACATGTGATGATTTGATTGTTTCTCCACCAGATACAAATTATTCAACATCTGACTCATATGTATCACCAACAGGGGTTGGAGATGAAAAAGAGAGTGAGGGCAAACATTATGAGCCAATCTTGGATCAAATGGTAAACATAAGCTCAGGTGAACCTGAAACATACAATTTTGGAGATTTGAAATTACCACAAACATCAGCTGTATGTTCCACTGATTCTGACTATGGAAGTAGAGGCCCTGGGGAAGCACCACTTAATAATAAGAACCAACTGGAAGCAGTACATTCTAAAACTACTATTATGAAAAATATTGATTTACTTGATTTGAAACAAAAAGGTGCTTCATATTTTTCAGATGACTACTGTGATAATGAAAGTAGTCCTTCTTCTGAAGACTGTGGAATAATGACGTTTTATACAGAGAAAAATAGCCACTCAGCTCTAAATAATACCATAGATATTGGAGGGGGAAATGCTGAAGTAAGTAGTGGTGTCATCCTTGAGGACAAAAATGACATGGAGAGAACATTTTCAGTCAGTGATCAAGTAAAAAGAAACAAACAATCAGAGCAGAACACCAGACTTCTAGATAAACAGTTGAACCAGTGGGATGAACAGCTTCAATACAATCAACAGACTGGATTAGAGCACAGTGGCATCTTTTCTGCCTCAAAGCAAGTAGTCAAGCAATGTCAAAGAACAGATGAGGGAAGTGGGCAAGTCACCCTTGAAAATATTAGGAATGAAATGATGCAAAATGACAATAAACACTTGATCCTTCCACTCCCTCTCTCATCTAGTAATAGTTCAGAGGAAAGCAGGGCAATTTTTGGCTCTCCCAGGTCACCAGAAAAAACAAGATGTAGTGACAGTCTAGAAAATGTAGTAGCAGAGCCAGAGGAAATAAGCCTACTATTTTCCAATGAGACTCATCCTGTCAATGAGGAAAAGAAGGGTGGATCTCTAGATAGCAATGCAGAATATTTTGCTACATCTCTCAAAAAAGAAAACAAGCACCCAATTCATAGCCTTGACATGGATGCTTTCCCAAAATACAGTTTAAATGTGTTATCCCCATCTGAAAGTTTGGATAGGGAACTATCTGCACAGAAGATCCCTGAGAAGGAGAGTGCATCCCCAAGTTCCCCTAGAGGAGAATACCATCAAGGAATGCATTATCCAGAGTTGGCTGAACATCAAGATGTATGGGATAAATTGGAGGAACGTATCTCTAAGTCAGAGCCATCAAGTTGTTTGCTACATGATGAATTGCCAATACCAGTAGGAGAACATCAGGAACATCAGGAACTTGATGAGTCAATTCCTAACTTGAACATTCATAAATTTGATTTGGAAACTCCTGAAAATGTTTCTGGAATGCTTAGCAGTCACGGAGCATCTTTAGAGGATAAAAATCAAGAGAGATCAGTGGAAATTCAATGGGATTCATATACAGAATATACAATGGATAAGCCTAGAACAAATGATTTGTTGTCAAATGGTATGGATTCTTCGCATGATAGTGAAACTTCTGAAAGCGGGGAGTCTGAGAATAAGCTTTCAAATGAGAAATGTATTGATATTATGCCTCATCATGAGTTGTCCCATATTCTAGATGCCTGGAATGTATCGATGGATGAACAAGCACAGTCTGTTGGAATAAGCCCGAAGATAAATGAAGCACTTGAAGGGTCAGATACCATGTATAATTTTCCAGAAGATATTCCTATCAATGACACCTATTACAAAGAAGACACCACTTGTAGTGGTTCCATTGACTATACACACTCAAGTGCAACCACTCCCGATACAAGTGATTTTTCTACAAATGTGCATATTTGGGATAGCTTGCAGGTAGCTAATAATCAAAAAGAAAATGAAGAATCTTGGGACATCACAACTGATGGTGAGGAAGCATCTGGAAAAGAGTTACCTGAGAATAAAAGCCAAGAAGATTCTGAAACAAGCACTGAACACAAAGTGCCGAAAAACTTAGAGCTTTGGAATGCTCATGTGGATAATGATACAGTATCCTCATTATCAAGTCCTGGAATTGATGTAGATTCAGAATATTTTAATATGCAAGAGACAGGAACACAGTCAGCTCTACATCCTAACAGACTAGAGACTGACACACAAGGGCAAGAATCTGTTCGGCCTCATGAAACAAACCTTGCAGTTGATTCAGAAAGTTCAAGCATTCAGTCTCATTTCAAGGAAAATGTCCAAGTAGTCACATTAAATGAAAGTTCAGAAAATCTTAATGCCTTTGACACTTCAATGGAGGATTATGTTCATGAAACGTCTGAATGTTCAGCACATTGGGAAACAATTCAGGATGAAGCAGATGACAATACTCCACAAATGTCTGATATAAATCATGAAGAAAACCATGGCCCAAAGAATTCAGATGCTTGGGATGTAATAATGCAAGGTCATTCTGAAACCACATTAGATAAAAATAAAAAACCCATAGTGGACAATCTTAGATTTCCAGATGATTCCTCAGAATGGTGGAATTTACCAAGCCAAGATGAAAGTTCAGTGGAAGGTGCACAATTTTATTCTGATAATGATTTAAAAACTAATGACACAGTCACCATTACACATGGTGCAATGCAAATGCACACAGAAAAAAATGAAAAGCAAAAAGAACAAAATTTTCATGATGCTGCTAAGTTTGAAAATGAGTCTACTCAAGATAACAGTGAATGTGAATGCAGAAATGGAGCAAACTCGCTGGCTAACAAAGAAGAAGAGTTAGATCAAGGTACTGTGAATTTTGAAGAGTGTTATCCACTGTCACCATCCTGTGAGGATGAAGGGGGTGTAAAACAAGAATCCTCTGTTACTAATGTTAAAGATCAAGACACTCTTAGACACCCTGTTCCAGAAGACTGGCAATCAAACCTATTGAACGCACTTGCTCAGGTCGATCCAACACTTGGTCTGCTAAGAGATAAAATGAATGCAGCATCCATCAATCCAAATGAAGTAAATGTAAATCCATTAGATAAAAAGGAAACCAGTGAACAATTTCCATCTAATACCGCACTACCTTTAAAACCAATAAGGAAACCTAGCCCAAGATGTGATGAAGTTCCACAGGAAAATTCATTTGTTCCAGATATATTACAAAACAACAACCCTAGTGATTGCCAGGCATTTACTGTTGATCCAGATTTGTGGACTAATGTTGAACAGCCTTTCATCTTGAGAACAAATGGTGAAAATCCTGATATATTAAGTCACTGTGATCAAGACAGCAGTTCACAGGCCTCAAGCAGCCCTGATGTTTGCAATGAATATGAAAACAAGGAAACTTGTGCCCAATCTTCTGTTCTAACTGAACCTGAAGAAGCTATTCAGATGTCTTCCATGCTGTCAGAAATATACAAAGACATAGACGTAGTCTTTAATCAGCAGCTGGCAATTGACAGAGAAGAATTATGTGGTGAAAGTCTGTGTCTTGATTATGAGACAAGTGTTGGTGAGTCCTACAAAGTAACACTTGCTGGAAATGAGGAGTTATCTGAAACTGGAGAGGAAACTATTATGCGGGAATCTGACATAGCAAATAAAACTACTACTGAACTAGAGGATCCGCCAAGTTCCTGTAGTGAAAATTTGGAAGCAGAACTCATAAATCAGGAAAGCAATGCATATGAAAATAAAACCTTTGAAGAACAGGAAGATGCAACTTCCTCAGACAAAATGAAGTCTATGGATCCTGCTGTTCCCCTGGTTTCACCTACAGGGATGGATGATCAGCTGGAAGCATCAGATATGCAGAGCATCAGTAAGATGTCAGTTGCCACTAAACCGTCTGCCACACTGAATGAAAGTAATCCCATGACAATCTTAGACAATCAATCAGAGAAAAGAGTAGAAATCAATGAAATATTCAGAAAGAAACATTCATTGCAAGCCTCCCTAGAAGAAGAAAATGAAGATTTCCTCTATGGTGCAGAAAGTCAATATGCCACTAATATTCTACAAGAACCTGAAAATTTGCAGGAGAATAATAGCCCATGGGTTGTAGGATCACTCACAGAACAATCACCACTTGCATGTACTTCTCCATTTGATGTATCATTTGGTCATGATTACACTCTTCAGAAAGGTGGCGTGAACAATTCAGAATGTGGCACTACTGATATCAAAGGTGAGGTTCCAGAATATTCTCAAGCAGATCAAGGTTGGGAATCACTGTTAGTAGAATCTGACGGGACTCCTGGATCTTCATGCACTTTGAAAAAATTTGAATATGAAACAGATTCAAGTAGTATTGAATCACCCACGTGTGTCAATGAAATTAATCATTCAGAATCTATAGCTACTGATGTCAACAATGAGGTTGCAGAATGTTCTCAAGAGGGTCAAGTCTGGGGATCATTTCTGTTAGAATCCAGAGAGACACCTGAATCACCATATGCTTTAAAAGAATTCAAATATGAAACAGATTCAAGTAATATTGATTTATCAGGTGCTGGAAGTGCAAGGAATATTTCAGAATCTAAGCCTAGTGATTCCAATGGTAAAACTGGGGAATGTTCTCAAGAAGATCAAGATTGGGGATCTTTATTGTTAGAACCTGAAGTGACTCCTAAGTTGACTGATTTTTTGAAAGAATTTGAATATGAAGCAGAATCAAATAATATTGATTCACCAGCAGATGGGGTCATAAGCATAGCCAATGGTGAGTAATTAATGCATTTACTGATAGAATGTGTGTTAGACAAATAAAAAAATATACATACAGTGCTTCAGAGTTTTAAAACTTTGTGCTTAAATGTTTTCTTTGTCATTCCTGTCTAAAGAAGGCGATATTGATTATTACTGTTTCACATACTGGCAAAAGAAAGAAAACTGAGACTTTGTTGTCAGCTGCATGTATCACAGAATATTGTATTTATATACTTTATAGCAATCTAGAATATCATGCAATTAGCATAATACTTATTCACTAAGCCACACTTAAGCAAGGAAAAAGAGGGGGAATAGAACAGGAGGAGGAGCTTAAATATAATGTATTTTGTTTTTAATATTATCTTGATCAGTGACTTAACTACTTTAACTAAAATTGTTCTTTTTAACTTCAGAATCTATCTGTTATACACTTCATAATGCGAGTGAAGGGTGCAAGTCCACAGATAAGTCAGAGATGATAAGACCAGAAAGAAAGGAAAATACAACTATGAAAGAAGCCGAAGATCAATCTTCACTAGAGATGGATTATGTCCTCATTACTGGCGGAGAAACTGTATCTTTGAGGAAGGATATCTTGGGAACACAAGAAAGTAATTTCACTTCACAGGAAGCTACAGCAGTAGAACAAACGAATTCTCTTGAAACCTTTTCAGCAGAAACCTCGGATACATTTCAGTCGCTCTCCATAATAAATGAAAGTGAAGGGCAGTCTGCTCTGGAGACTGAATGGGAATCTTTCTATTTGGCAGAGAAAAGTTCTGCTGTTGTGCCTCAAAAACTGGGAGATGAAAAGAAATCACCCAGAAGCCCTGCGCAAGATCAGGAATGGACTATGGTGGGCCAAAACGGAGTGAATGATATATCACCTGAAGAAAACTGTAGCATAGACACAATAGAGTCACAATCTAGACACCCTGTTGAAGAATTAGAAGGTGTTTTACGCCAGGAATTGATCTGTGAGACACAAGATGAAACTCTGCTAGAGAGAAACTCTCACAAATCTGGGCAACAAGAGGATGGGAAATCACACAATAGAGGGACAGATGCTCTTTTATTGCAAGTTGTTGCTGGTGAATTGGATGTCCTTTCAGAACATCATTCTGTCAATGGTATGGTAACAGAACAAGAAGCAGAAGAGGAGACCCAATTTGTTGGCAGTGAAAGAGAACTCAGTCCTGTAACAGGGTAAGGACAGGTCCACACATTTTATTTCTATTTTTTCTGTATAAATATGGGTCAAATGGTCATGCAGCCAGGGAGGGGGCAAAAATCTGGGGTGCACACCTTGTACAAGTGGAAGTGCTTTCTACAGACACAAAGCCACCACTGGATATTACCCGTAGACTTTGTACTTTTTCTTTCTTTCTTTCAGTTTCTTTACTAACAATGACAGGTTTTTTTTAAAAAAGGATTCTTCAATTCTTTTCTCTATCTTAACCTGAGTAAGCCTTGCACCTCCTGAAAGATTTTGCTATGCTGAATGCAGGGATGAAGAGTGTTGTGCTTCATGCATTGGGTCTTGTTGTTGTTGTTTAGTCGTTTAGTCGTGTCCGACTCTTCGTGACCCCATGGACCATAGCACGCCAGGCACTCCTGTCTTGCACTGCCTCCCGCAGTTTGGTCAAACTCATGTTCGTAGCTTCGAGAACACTGTCCAAACATCTTGTCCTCTGACGTCCCCTTCTCTTAGTGCCCTCAATCTTTCCCAACATCAGGGTCTTTTCCAAGGATTCTTCTCTTCTCATAAGGTGGCCAAAGTATTGGAGCCTCAGCTTGAATGCCAATGCTTGAAGTTGAAGCATTGGGTCTTACACTTTCCTTATTACAGCAGCTTCTCACCTTCCTCTGACCAATATATTTCTTTCCCCACTGTTGGGATATCCTATTCCTAACAAGTATCTACTCTAGGGATGTATCATGCTGCTCTACCTTTAGACCAGAAGTTCAGCGTTCCTTGTTAGAGTCCTGAATTTTACAAGTGAGGATTGCAAGTGAAATTCTGATTGACTTGTTCAGGGAGTGGAGATGGAATCGAGTATCCTGGAAGATGGTGTGGCTAACTGAACAGAAGTACTCTGTACTGAAAAGTATTGTCCCAGGTCCCATTTGTACCAACCTGTTGTGAGACTGATCTCTCTGCTTGAGTTTTGGTTAGCAAGGTTCAAGGACGTAGACAAGGTGCTTGGATCAGTCAGGGTGACCCCTTGTGCTCTGGCCCCTTGCCACTTGTGGCTGATAAAAACTAGTTGGGAAGGGACAGCTGGCTGGGCCAGGGATGTGATGCTTCCTTGTGTGAGGGGGTGGTCCCTGCCTGCTTCAAGGAAGAAGTGCTAAAACCACTCCTCAAAAAAACCTTCCCTGGATTTGGAAAATCTAAGAAATTACTGTCCAGCTGCCAGTCTCCCCTTCCTGGGCAAGATTCTTGACAAATGGTTGAAAACCTGATCCAGGTGCTCTTGGAGGAAACTGATTTTCTAGATCCATTTCAATCAAACCGTTTAAACCTGCTTTTGGCACATAAACTGCTTTGGTTGTCCTCTCTTGGGAGAGAGAGAGGGGAAATGTGTCCTTGTTAATTCTCCTTGACCACTCAGTGGTTTTTGATACCATTGATGTCAAGGACTGTCTGAACACCAAGGAGTGGGCACTCAGAGAAGAGAGGATTGACTTGGAAGAAGGGATTGATGATCTGGAGAAGTCTGTAACAGCCAGGAGATGAGAGTCAGAGGCAGGAGAAGCTGCAGGATTGGAGAGTGAAAAACAGGTGCATGGGAAGGGAGAGATAGGTCAGGTTAGGGTAAAGGGCTCCTCCTCCTGAACAAGAAGAGGATTGAAGTGGGAGGAACAGAAACAGGTTGCATAGAGACATAGTTTTGCCTGCTTGCATGCAGCTCAGGTGAGGGAGATACATAAGCTGAGGTTGGAGGTGAGGCCTCCCTGCTGCTACAACTGCCTCATTGGGTGGACATCTAGGAATAGCTGAGGCTTTTGAGACATAGGACTGATAGACATGCCCTTTCCTAACTTGTAAGTGTACTTTTGACAATAAAGAGTTAATTCCTCACTCTGGACATGCCTTGCCTGACAGCACCATGGCAATCGACCATGATATACTTTTGGAGTGGCTGTCTAAGTTAGGGGTGAGTAGCACTGCTTTGGATCTACTTGGATGGTCAGTTCCGGAGGGTGCTGCTTAGGGAGTGCTCTTCAGCCCCATGGAGCCTTCAATGTGGAGTTCATCAGGGTTTGATTTTATTGCTCATGCTGTTGAACATCTACATGAAACCACTGAGTGGGGTCATCCAGAGTTTTGGAGTATGTTGTCAGCAACATGCTGATTCCACACAGCTCTACTTCTCCTTTACATCTGCAGGTGAGGCAGTGGATGTGCTGGACTGATGTCTTGCCTTGGTAATGGACTGGATGAGAACCAATATTCTGAAGCTCAATGCAGATAAGATTGAGGCACTGTTAGTGGGAGGTTTCCTAGACTGGATGGCTGGGAGGTCGCCTGCTCGAGCAGTGGTTTAGCCCACAGTGCCACCTGGGATTGTGCTTTAAAGAGAAAACATGAAGGCAACCAGTTCGGCAAGACTGATGGACAAGGAACTTTGGGGGTCATTTCTGCCTCACAAGTGCTATGTTATTGTCCCTGCTTGACAGCAAGAAGAAGGGGAAAGCAAAAACATTGCCGTCTTTTACTGTGATGGAAGCAGATCTAGGATCAGACCCTCATATCCAAGAGCGTTGGCTTAGCCCTCATATCTGTGGCCAATTGCTCATATTTGAGTTTAATTAGAGTTTAATGCATTTAAGTTTTGTGTGTTTAAGTTTGTTGAAGTTGGGGTTCAATGTGAACATACATACCCTTGATACACAGTAGTTATCACTGATATATCGTAAAACAATAACCTAGACAGGACAGTCATGGCCCAAAAAAGATGGCTATGATTTTGGGGTCCTGAGCTGTCTGAGATGGATAATGGGGTACATTTGGATTTTACTCCCTACTCCCCAAAGTGCAGCCTGAGCTAGCATAAACTAGTACATTGATAGTTTGACATTTACCCCGCCAGCACACCCCCACATAATTTTCCATAGAATTCTTTTTCATGCAGAGTATGAAAAATAAATATGCTATGTAGCTTGTGCCTCTCAGCTGTGCGCCACAACTTAACTGCTAAAATGCTTTCACTACCTTGAAAAATTGGGTTTGGGCTATTGAGTTGATTAGAAGTTTGCTGCTTTTATCTTTCTCTCACTGTAGATTTTTACTTCATCTCTGGATAGGCAAAGCAGAGTTTTTCAAGCTCTGCCACTGATTTTCTTAGTAAATGTAGGTATAATTATGCATGTGGGGGGGTATATATGCATATATATTCCGAGCTTGACACAACTCCACAGGGGCCATTAAATTATCATAATTTGCAGATGAATTCTAGTGCTTCTCAGAGCTGCTGTCGCTTCTGATCTATACAGCTTGGTATCCAGAGGCAGGTGATCATCCTTATTTAGAAGTACCACTAGTCATGTGACCAGAAAAATGGTGGAGATCTGTATTGCTAGTGAGCTGCTATAGAAGGCAGATGCTGAAGCAAAGTATTAAAACATCTTTTTTTTATTTTTACATTGGAAACAATCCTTCTAAGCTTCTAGAAGGTAAGCACATTGGTTTTCGTACTGAGAGATTGACAAGGAATGTGCTTTTTCTACTTAAAAGCTCTATTGTTGCAGCATTGCAAGGGTGGGTAGAGAAGGGGGGGGGAATATTTGTCAGCAGGATGCAAAGCGTCCACTGCCTCATTATAGGGGGAAAATAGGCAGCTGTGCCTTAATTCCGTCACATCTTTTTATGAAGGGAACTGTACATGCATTTGATGGACTTGTCATGCCAGGAAGTGGATGTGTTTTGTGCAATTAGGGAACAAAACTTTCCTGTGTCTTTAATTGCCTAAGGCTCTTCATTATTGTCATTTAGTCCTCTGCATAGCTTTCCGAGTAAGGGGGCAGGGAGGGAATCAAGGAACTGCCACTGTCTAAGGGGGCTAACAGCCTGCTTAACCAAAGGAGCATTATTTGCGATCCCTTCTGCCTTATAGCCCGGTAGGCAGACACAGCTGTCCTGTCTTTGATCTGAAATGAAGCCTATGACACTTTATTCTTCAAGCATCCTCCTGAATCATTCGGGTTAAGAAAAGAAAAGAAATAAACTGGAATGCAAAGCTTGGAAAGTCTTATGAGCACTTTTGAAATGATAGCCAGAATTGCTGCTGGTTTAACTGTCAGTGAAATAAGATTGAAAAATTCCTGTGAGAAACTACTTTGAGGTGTGGAGGGTTTAAAACATGAAGTCTTTAAAGCATAAGTGTAAAGAGAGATGTTGTGCATGTGATTGATTTGATGGTTATAAATTCCTATGAAGCAGAGTTGTAAACGGGGTGGGGAGGTAGGCAGGTCAGTATCATGCCTTTTAAAGCCACATGAAGTTAATGTGGTTGTTTGGATATAATGTTAGGCTCAGAATCAGGAATCTATGTTTTGGGTCTGTCTCTCTTTCTTAGCCTGTAAAGCGGCAGTCGTAATGTCTTACATCATGAAGCTTATAAAGCAGTTGGTAAAATGATAAATAACAGTCTTCCCAGAGAGAACACTGTGAACAATCCTGTATCTGTTGTGGCAATGCAACATGAAATGAACCCTGTTTAGGAATCTGAATCTGACATACCTTCTCAGCCACAATAGCTTTCTCCCTCATTTCCCCTCATGTTTTCATTCTTATTGCAAAGATAATAGGAACTCCCATCTTCCAGTGATCAATGCTGTCTTCCGTGCTGTCTGGGACTGATGACACTTGTAGTCCTGGAGGGCACTAGGTTGGCAAAGGCTGATCTACTCTTTGATGTAGTGTTATAGGAAGTCCAAGA
Organism: Zootoca vivipara; assembly: GCF_965207765.1. NCBI lineage: Eukaryota > Metazoa > Chordata > Lepidosauria > Squamata > Lacertidae > Zootoca > Zootoca vivipara. Next base: position 3,762,136 of record NC_142593.1, on the reverse strand, counting down.
AGTTGAGCCCTTATATATGGCTGCTGCTAATCACCTGGTGACCCCAATGAGGCAGCTTTGTTTTCTACATTCTTTTTTAAAAATCACAGTACTCTTCTAGCTGATTCCTACAAAAGATGCTTCCCACTCCTTCAATTCACAGAGCTCCCTCTCTTCAAAGCTCTCCTCTCACATTCAGACTTCTGCAGCCTTTGCATTTTTGGCTTTGGTAAATCCCAACTTGACCCACTTATAGCCACTGAAAATGCTGTTGCTAAGACAATTTCACTGGTTAGGGCAGTTAGTGCACCAGATTCCGACATCAATTCCTTTGCAATGGGCTCAACTCACTTCCACCCCCCCCCCTCCTGCTGGCCAATATTAACATACACACCTACTTTCCCATTTTAGGGCTTTCCCATGTATATTCTCGACCTAATGTTTGCGCTTCCGCATACAACCAACACTCAACAGCCTATTAAATCAATATAGCCCAGGGCATCCTACCCTCTGTTGTCTTCAGCTTTTATTTATAAAAGAATGATGCTGCTCAGTGTAATAAAAGTATCTATGCTGTTTACATTGAAAAGAATAAAAGTACAAACAAGAGCATTCAATAAGGTTCCTAAAATCTAAGTGAAACAAAACAATACTGTGGCCAGTATAGGCAATTCAGATTGGAGTCCTGATTTGCTTATTATTCTTTTATGCCTAGTGCAAAGTTTTGTTCCTAGCTGAAACTCATAAATATTATTGCAGACATACTGTATTAATAAAATACTTTTCATATGATTGCTGCTCTGCCAGGGAGTGTTTGGGAGGACTGCTCCCCCTGAAGCCCACTTCCACCTGGGGCTTGGGGCAGGTCCCCCACTCCACCACAGCTTTTGAGGCTCCTGGGAGGCCTGGAACATCAGTGCTGCTGTGAGTACTGGAAGGACTGCTCCCCCTGAAGCCCACTTCCACCTTGGGCCCGGGGGCGGGACCCATACTCTACCACAGCTTTAAGGCTCCTAGGAGGCCTGAAACAGTGCCGCTGCTGCTTTTCTTGTAATTCTGATGTGTTCGTAACTTTTATTGTTTTTGGTTTTTGTTTATCGTTTAGTCTGTTAGTTTGTTTTCTGTATTGGTTTTAAATTCGATTTTAATGGGAGGGGTTAATTTTAGTTTGTAATTTTGTCTTTGTTTGTATTGTTTTATTGTATTAGTTTGTTTTCTGTATTGGTTTTAAATTTGATTTTAAGGGGAGGGGTCAATTTTAGTTTGTAATTTTCTGTCTTTGTATTGTTTTACTGTATTTTTTGATTTACATAGGTTTTAGGGAGGGATTTTTAGTCGGGTGTGGGAATCTGTTAAATTTTAGTGTATTTGTAATTTTTATTGTTTTTGGTTTTATTGCGTTTTTTGTGTTTTACTTTTGTTCTGTTCTTTGCTGTTTTTTACAGAGGTTTTATTTTGTTTTTAAGGGGAGGGGTCAGGGCTGCCCGGGAGGGGGTCCCAGCAAGCAAAATGGCTGGGGCAGATTCCACAGGGGGTGATGCACTGGGACAACCAATCTCAGTGGTCACGGGTAGGAGGAGGAGTTACGCTAAGACCAGACCATGTCATTACCGACGAGGCAGACTTAGTCGTTGTCTGAGGACTATCCCTGCCTCCAGGTCTGGTCCTGACCGGACGGATATTGGAATAGACAAGGGATACCCACATGACCTGAAGGTGCTGCTGTGCAATGCCAGGTCGATGATGAATAAGACCACCACCATTCACGACCTGATTGTGGATGGAGGATTTGACCTGGCATGTGTGACAGAGACCTGGTTGGAGGAAGCCGATGGGCCCGTTCTTGGCGCTGCTTGCCCACCAGGTTTCTCTTATGCACAACAACCCAGGCCATCTGGGCGGGGAGGGGGGGTTGCAGTGATTTTTAGGAAGTCATTAGTTTGCACCAGGCATCCTATTGGTAAGACTGAGTTTTCTGAGTGCATGTTCTGGAAGTTGGGCAATAGGGGCAGTACAGGATTCCTTTTGGTGTACCGACCTCCCCACTGCACCAAGGATTCCCTGCCCGAGTTGCTTCAGGTCGTGTCGGATGTGCTCCTGGAGACACCTAGCTTGGTTGTCTTAGGGGATTTTAACATCCATGCCGACACGACCTTACAAGGAGCCGCTCGGGACTTCGTGGAAAGCATGGCCACCATGGGGCTGTCCCTGAATAAGTCTGGCCCAACTCATAGCCGCGGACATGCCTTGGACTTGGTGTTTACCTCTATGGATGTTGGTGATCTGACATTAAGTAAAAGCGAAACAAAAGAAGTGCCATGGTCAGATCACTTTCTGGTGCAACTGGACTTCTCCGCAACCCTTCCCCTCTGCAGGGAGGTGGGACCGATTCGGATGGTCCGCCCCCGCTACTTAATGGATCCAATTGGCTTCCAGAGAGTGGTAGGGGATGTTTTATCCCATGTCGATGGCCTTTCAGCTGATTCCCTGGTGGCCCGCTGGAATGCAGAGTTAACCAGCGCTATTGACTGTCTGGCTCCGAAGCGCCCTCTCAGATTGCATGGAGCCCGGACAGCCCCGTGGTTTTCCCCGGCGCTGAGGGCGATGAAACAGTCGTTGAGACGGCTAGAGCGCCGGTGGCGGAAAACTCATTTTGAATCAGACCGGACACGGGCTAGAGCTCAACTTCGAGCCTACCAAGTGGCAATGGCGACGGCGAAGAGGACCTTCTTTGCCGTCTCCATCGCATCTGCAGAAAACAGCAGCAGGAGACTCTTCCAGGTGGTTCACAATTTAGCGGAACCACCTGCTCCATCCGGGCCCAGTACGGGCCACATGATCTCCTGCAATGATTTTGCAAAGTTTTTTTGCAGATAAAGTCGCTCAGATTCGGGAAGAGGTAGACTCCACCGTGGGAGCAGGGCCGGGGCGGGGGAGTGCTAGAGTCCTGTCTAGTCAAGTTTTGTGGGATCAATTTCAATCTGTTACCTCCGAGGATGTGGACAAGCTGCTTCGACGAGTGAAACCAACCACCTGTCTCCTTGATCCTTGCCCATCCTGGCTTATAAAAGCTAGCCAGGAAGGGCTGGGCGATGGGCTTCGCGGGTTGGTAAATGCTTCTCTCCATGAAGGAGCCTTCCCAGACCCGCTGAAAGAGGCGGTTATTAAACCGCTTCTTAAAAAACCATCTTTAGATCCGGCCAATATGGCCAACTATCGCCCAGTCTCAAATCTTCCATTCTTGGGCAAGGTGATTGAGCGAGTGGTTGCTGAACAACTTCAGGCACGCCTGGAAGAAGCGGACCATTTGGATCCCTTCCAGTCAGGATTCAGGCCTCATCATGGGACTGAAACTGCCTTGGTCGCACTGGTCGATGATCTCCGGCGGGCTAGGGACAAAGGTAAGAGCTATTTCCTTGTTCTGCTGGATCTCTCAGCGGCTTTTGACACCATCGACCATAACATCCTTCTGGATCGTCTAGAGGGTTTGGGAGCTGGGGGCACTGTCATGCAGTGGTTCCGCTCCTTCCTCCTGGGCCGTGTTCAGAAAGTGGTGGTGGGGGATGAGTGTTCAGACCCCTGGGCTCTCACTTGTGGGGTGCCTCAGGGTTCTGTCCTCTCCCCCATGCTTTTTAACATCTATATGCAGCCACTGGGAGAGATCATCAGGGGGTTTGGGCTGGGTGTCCATCAGTATGCTGATGATACCCAGCTCTACCTCTCTTTTAAATCAGAACCAGTGAAGGCGGTGAAGGTCCTGTGTGAGTGCTTGGAGGCGGTTGGAGGATGGATGGCGGCTAACAGATTGAGATTGAATCCTGACAAGACAGAAGTACTGTTTGTGGGGGACAGGAGGCGGGCGGGTGTGGAGGACTCCCTGGTCCTGAATGGGGTAACTGTGCCCCTGAAAGACCAGGTGCGCAGCCTGGGAGTCATCTTAGACTCACAGCTGTCCATGGAGGCACAGGTCAACTCTGTGTCCAAGACAGCTGTTTATCAGCTCCATCTGGTACGCAGGCTGAGTCCCTACCTGCCCACTGACTGTATCTCCAGAGTGGTGCATGCTCTAGTTATCTCTCGCTTGGACTACTGCAATGCGCTCTACGTGGGGCTACCTTTGAAGGTGACCCGGAAACTACAACTAATCCAGAATGCGGCCGCTAGACTGGTGACTGGGAGCGGCCGCCGAGACCACATAACACCGGTCCTGAAAGACCTACATTGGCTCCCAGTACGTTTCCGAGCACAATTCAAAGTGTTGGTGTTGACCTTTAAAGCCCTAAACGGCCTCGGTCCGGTATACCTGAAGGAGCGTCTCCACCCCCATCGTTCTGCCCGGACACTGAGGTCCAGCTCCGAGGGCCTTCTGGCGGTTCCCTCGCTACGAGAAGCCAAGTTACAGGGAACCAGGCAGAGGGCCTTCTCGGTAGTGGCACCCACCCTGTGGAATGCCCTCCCACTAGAGGTCAAAGAGAACAACAATTACCAGACCTTTAGAAGGCATCTCAAGGCAGCCCTGTTTAGGGAAGCTTTTAATGTTTGATGGATTTCTGTGTTTTAATGTTTGATGGATTTCTGTATTTTAGAATTTCTGTTTTGTTGGAAGCCGCCCAGAGTGGCTGGGGGAACCCGGCCAGATGGGCGGGGTATAAATAATATATTATTATTATTATTATTATTATTATTATTATTATTATTATTATTATTATTATTAATACTGCAATCCTATTCACACTCTCCTGAACAAAGTAAAACATAGGAGTAAATATGGATATGATAATGCTTAGTATTAACTTTTCCACATCATAGCAATGCCACCGTAACAGGATCAGATCCCTGTTTAAATATATCCTTTGTTTATTCTTTAATTTTTAAGCAAGGTGATACATAGCTATCTGTGAAAGATTTGTTGAAATAACATAAATTTTTACCATGTTTTCCTGCCACACGAGGCGGTGGTGGCCGAGCCTTTGCTCAGACTTTTGGACAAAAAAGCACCTTGGGTCTGGGGCCCACGACCGGCAAAAGCTTTCCAAAGGGTCAAAGAATTGCTTATATCTAATTCGGTGTTGACACAGTTTGATGAAAATCTCCCAGTTGTGCTGGCTTGTGACGCTTCCCCTTACGGGGTGGGCACGGTACTGGGCCACCAACTATCAGACGGGAGAGAAGTCCCAGTGGCGTACTTCTCTCAAACCCTCACACCAGCGGAATACAACTATTCCCAGATTGACATAGAGGGCTTGGCAGTGGTTAAAGGAGTTTAAAAAATTCACAATTTCCTTTATGGTCGACCCTTCACTATCGTTATCGACCATAAGCCCCTCTTGGGACTCCTTGCCCCCGATCACCAGACACCCCAGGTGCTCTGCCCTCGAGTTTTGCGTTGGTCCATCTTCTTGGCTGGCTACCAATATTCCTTACAGCACCGACTCGGAAAAGCCATGGGGCACGCAGGTGCTCTCAGCCGCTTACTGCTGCCTGAAAGTGGCCCAGATCCTGCTCCAGCTCACCAGATAGTGCAGCTGGTAGACTTACCTGACCAGCCCCTGTATGTGAAAGACATTGCCACTGCAACAGCGAAGGACAGGTTATTGGCCCGTGTTGCGGAATGGGTGGGGAGGGGGTGGCCCAGAAAGCCAGGACCGGAATTCTCAAGCTTCACAGCTCGCAAAGACGATTTGTCGACGCACAGGGGATGCATATTGTGGGGTAGCTGAGTCAAGTCCCCCACCTGCTTAGGAGAAAGGTCTTAGAAGGCCTGCACATGTCCCACCCCGGAATAGTCAGGATGGAGGCACTGGCCCGCAGCTACGTCTGGTGGCCGGGCATGGACGCCGAGATAGAAGGCTGGGTCAAACACTGTGAACCCTGCCAAGTGTTGCGGCCGGATCCCCATGGGTCCCCATGGTCAAGGGTGCACATGATATAGATAACAGCCTACTCTGTTATTTATAGCCTAAACTGTAAATGTGACTAACTAGGCTGGACTAACCCTACTTACCGGGGAGTAAACCAACTGAATTTATTAAGATTTCTTTCGAATTGGCATTATAGTACTGCACTGCTCTTTCAGAATGCACTATAGCCATTGGGAACATCCTAGTCTTTCCTCTCTGACTGTGTTCACACTCTCATTTACCATGCACTTACTGTGTTTCCAGTGCTGGCTTTTAAAATATGTGTTCACATGATGTTTTCCAAAATGTCTATCTATCCTGTACTTTGTTATAGCATGCTACTATTTGACAGTGGTGACGCCTAGGGCTCGGTCCCAGCTCCTGCCAACCTAGCAGTTCGAAAGCATGCAGTGCAAGTAGATAAATAGGTACTGCTACAGCGGGAAGGTAAACAGCGTTTCCATGCGCTGCTCTGGTTTGCCAGAAGCGGCTTTGTCATGCTGGCCACATGACCTGGAAGCTGTACGCCGGCTCCCTTGGGCAGTAAAGCGAGATGAGCACCGCAACCCCAGAGTCGTCCGTGACTGGACCTAATGGTCAGGGGTCCCTTTACCTTTCTACTATTTGAAATTGTTTCTAAAACCAGCATAACACCAATTCGCTGTGCTTAAGTGCTGTAATGTGAACATACCCTTAGTTTAGCTCCTCATCTACTGTATATACACCTGTGAATGGTAGACCCAGTGCTTTATTTCTTGGGGTACTTTTGTCCATTTACTGTATTTATTTCCCCCGATTTGAACTATAGAATGGTGATTTTCTTGAGTCAAAATGAGAGTACCCCTAAACATTTTTTAAAGAAAAAAAGCACTGGGTGGACCTATTGCAAATCTACTGTACTATTGGGTAAATCAAGATGATGAGGATAGTAAAATATTTCATATTTGGAGTTATAGAAGTTAAACATTTCAGTTGACAGTAATGATAAGATTTGTTACAAGAGTCAAATCTCAGCAGAGCTGAGATGGAAATGCTCACTTCTTAATTTGAGACTATTTTAGCCCTGATGTGGTACAGAATAAAATAGAAAATGTTTTGTCATTTGCTGCTCCAGGCTCAGTCTTGCCGGGTGGCGGCTGCTGTGTGTTCATCTGAGAGGCTTTTTGCTATCATTCTATTCATTCCTTTATACTGGAAGCAAAAGTGCCCTGAATGTTTTGGCCACCGTGTCAGTGATGGCTGGTGCCCTTTGGGAATGGTAGAGTGGAAGAAGGCAGGGAGTAGCAGGTGGAGCAGAACCCCGTGGCTGGTAGAGGCAACTAATCCTTCACTTGTCCCCATTCTCTTCGCATATTAGTTCTACAAGGGCAGAGCAGAAACTAAAGAGGAGGAAGCTCACAGCCAGGACCCCCTTGACTAGTATCTGAGAACTGACTGAGGTTGGTGGGGCCAGGTCCCATGTGTTATAAGGAAACTCCCCCCCCCAACCGCTTGAAATGAAATGTTTTCCTGAAATACAAAATTTACGGATATTCAGCCATCAGCTATAAATTGCCAAGTGATATTTCTGATTTGTGGAAGCACTGAATTCTGACATCATCGTGGCAGAAACTTCCTTTCTGACCTCTAATAGATGCTTCTAGATTATCAGTAAAACAGAAATAACCACAATGATTAATCATGCAATTCTCTCATTCAGCTGTGGTTGTGAAAATTATTTGTCAATATTTATACACCATTTTGTACTGCGCATATTATGGATAATTAAAACATGTTGCCTAGATAGCTCTCTCTCTCTGCAGCATCTCACTGTGGCTGTACAAACAGATTGCTGTACTGCAAATTAAATACCAACAAACAGAAGATAAGGCCTTCTCTACCTCGGTTATCTTAATTATGCTTTGCTAATTAAGCTGCAAGAAGGCCGAGGTGAGCTTAGCAAATGCTGCAGAATGTGTCTACAGAAATTTAACTCCATGGAGGCTGTACAATTAATCAGCTTTCTTAAGTCTCCTGTCTCTACTTCTGCTTACAACTGTACTGTAAGTAAAAGTAATGGATTCTTCCTCAGAAGAGCTGGCATATTTTTTTTTTTTAAATGTATGTGTTGTCTGTATAGCAGTGGAGGAACTTTCCCACAATGCTGGTTATGTTCCTGAGCAACACAGCTGCCCCTCCCACATGTTGAGGAAAACATAGCAGCACCCAACATTTGGAACTAAGAATTATGTGTGGGAGGAAAATGACATAGTTGCTTTCTACTCAGCATTGCCCAGACTCTGGAGTGGGAAGTACAGTTCAGTAGGAGTACATTTCAGTAGCAAATATTTGTTTGTTTTTTACTTTCAACTGCTTATTGAAATCAATGGAGTCACATGGAAACACAGGAAACACAGGAAACTGCCTCTAGAGACCACGGATAGATCTGGCTCACTGAATGGTAGTGGCTCCAGAGTTTCAGGCAGGAATCTTTCCCAATGTCAGAAACTGATTTTGTTTTCACTACAAAATTGCTCACAGCTTCAGAAATTGTATGTGAAGTGGTTCCCTGGGTATTTTTGTGTCAGGTTGCAAAGCAGGTAACCCTTCAGTGGTCGGCTGGGAACATTCCTTTCTCAACTAACTCAGTGCCAATCATGCTGTCCCCAGAAGATTTTGCACATAAATATTTTTCTGCCACATGTACCTTTCAAGCTGAAATATATAGAAGTTCCTTGGTTCAAGAAGAGAGATTGTTCATCACTGTTTTAAGCAGGAGCCGGGGAAGCTTTTGAAATCTTCCATGCACGTTATAGCAGCTTGGGCTGATAAATTTTTAAAAAATCTTTCCAGTAGCACCTTAGAGACCAACTAAGCTTGTCATTGGTATGAGCTTTCGTGTGCATGCACACTTCTTCAGATACACTGAAACAGAAGTTTTAAGTTTGGTAATAAGTTGCAATTCAGCAACGTCTCTTTCCAGTCTATTTCTGAAATTCTTTTGTAATAAGACAGCTACTTTGAGATCTTGTATAGAATGTCCTGGGAGGTTGAAGTGTTCTCCTACTGGTTTCTCTGTCTTGTGATTCCTGATGTCAGATTTATGTCCATTTATCCTTTGGCGTAGGGTTTGGCCTGTTTGTCCAATATAGAGAGCTGAAGGGCACTGTTGGCATTTGATGGCATACACAATGTTAGAAGATGAGCAATTAAATAGTCCTGAGATGGTATGTTTGATGTTGTTGGGGCCAGTAATGGTGTTGTGCGGGTGCAAAAAAGGTAAAGGTAAAGGTGCCCCTGACCATCAGGTCCAGTCGTGTCCGACTCTGGGGTTGCGGCGCTCATTTCGCTCTATAGGCCGAGGGAGCCGGCGTTTGTCCGCTGACAGCTTCCGGGTCATGTGGCCAGCATGACAAAGCTGCTTCTGGCGAACCAGAGCAGCGCACGGAAACGCCGTTTACCTTCCCGCCGGAGCGGTCCCTATTTATCTACTTGCACTTTGATGTGCTTTTGAACTGCTAGGTGGGCATGAGCTGGGACCGAGTAACGGGAGCTCACTCCGTTACAGGGATTTGAACCGCTGACCTTCTGATCAGCAAGCCCTAGACTCTGTGGTTTAACCCACAGCGCCACCTGGATGTGGCAGCAAAGTTGGCATCTGGGTTTATCTGGTACCAGTGTCCATGTTAAGTCTAGTGGTTGTATTATTGTGGGTGAGGAGTTAGAATCATAGAATCATAGAGTTGGAAGAGACCACAAGGGCCATCCAGGCCAAGCAGGAAACACCATCAAAGCATTCCTGACAGATGGCTATCAAGCCTCTGCTTAAAGTTGTTTAAGATTGGGTGGCTGTCTGTAGACAATGAAAAGTCTTCCTCCCAGAGCTTGAGAAAGAGAACTGTCATTGTCTAGGAGAGGTTGTAGATCTCTGATGATGCATTGTACTGTTTTAATTTAGGAGCTGTATGTGATTACTAGTGGTGTTCTGTTATTTTCTTTTTTGGGTCTGTCTTGCAGCAAGTTCTCTCTGGGTATCAGTCTGGCTCTGATGATCTGTTGTTTAACTTCATAGGGGCGGATATTAACATACATGGCCTCTAATTGTAAATGAATATTTTCCTAATTCTGTTTATTGTTCGTGGCCTATTGCTGTCAGAGATGTTCTTTTACCTTTAGTTGCTCTATTTCCACATCTTGTTATTGCTGTTGCAGCTGTTTGGGGTTGTCTGTATAGCATATTGCTGATTGACTCTGCAAAAGTATTCCTGAAAGTCTGTGATAAGGTGATCAGTTAGCACTGTAATCCTATGCATGCCTACTCAAAAGTACTCAAGTGGACAAAGACAACAGTACTCAAAGTACTGGACAAAGACAACAGGCATATTAACTCAATTACTAGAGGGTAGTTTGGTGTCAGAGGAAGAATTGCTAATTGATAAATTGCTATTTAGAACTTCTAGGTTAGATTTGGCTTGGGGTCATTAAGTGTGTACACATTTTTATTTTAAAACCAACTTTTGGTAATCTCAGTAGGAAAGGGATTCCAGGGAAGAGGAACAACCATTTTTACTAGGCACTTGAGCAACATTATCAAGCAGCTACTTTTGCTTGGCTTTAGAAGTTATGATGAAAACTATGGTACATAGATAGTCAAGTTTAAGGCATGATAGGTAGGACAAAATCATCACGAGTCTTTTCCAAAAGGTTCCTGGAAGCTTGAAAAAATAGAGCCAGGCAGACTTCAGAAGCAGTAACAACATGGTCTCTGTTAAGCATTGCCTCTGGCATTACTCACTTATGTTGATTAAAATATATGAATATGCTGTTAAACCCCCCCCCCCCAGTTAGGCAGTAAACAGAAATAGCTCTGTTTAGGGTTGCCTAAATGTGGGTGTGCTCCCTAATACCATAATACTTGATGTAGGAACCTTTATTTTTAAGATCACTTGGAGTTTTGTTGTACAATTTCTTTCTGTTTACTCTTTTGGGAAGATCATAATGACATAAACCTCAAGCACAGTCACCTTTAGTCATCTTTACACTTAATTCTAGGGTTGTATTTCATAGTTCTACAATGAAATAAATAGACCATTGATTGCAATTGCCCTAACTTCAGGACGATTGACATTACAAGCCCCGGTGTCATAATCTTCTTCTTAGGGCAGATACCCTTTTCTCTTTCATGGTGTTTTTAAACATTATTTTGTGCTCACGTTATCTGCTGCCCATCTTCTATAGTTAGAAGGGAAATCAAAACCAGAAGAAAGCTTTGAATAACAAGACAACATGGGTAATAAAATGAAAATCTCCTTAAAAGAATCCAGAGGAGCATGAAAAATGTAAAAGTTAAAGCTGGTAGAAGGTTCTGTGAAAAACAAACAAAAACAACCCAGTACTTTATTTGATGAAATATGGCTACAATTTATATTTGGAAAATACTCTGGTTTTTGCTTGAGTAAGTCTGTAAGCCTAATTTATCAGTCCAGAGCTCTGGATACTTGCGGTGCCATCTAAAAACGTTTACTCAAAATCAAGTCCACTTGAGTTCATAGAAACTTATTCCTATCTAAGGGGTTATAGGATTGATCACACATACTTAGAAGAACAGGGATTCGTCTCCTTCAAAAGGCTTTGGCCCTTCGACCTTGTAAAACATTTTGTTACAAGTGCTTTAAAAAATATTAATAGTCACACATTGCTGCAGGATCTGAAATACAGGCAACTCCCCGTTTGTGTAGGGGTTGCGTTCCGGTCCTTGTGTGCACAAGCAGTCATGGGTCAGCCCATTCCACCCCTGTCCCACCCTGTCCCACTCCTGCCTTGCCCCATTCTGAGGCTGAAAATGAGACTTGTGTTGGCAGTCACACATCAATTGGATGTGCAAAATGGTTGCCTCCTGTACATGGTAATATAATGAGAAAGTAACTTACAAGGAAATATCAAATTGTTCTAAACTTCATCTTTTGTTTTGTTTTGTTTTGTTTTGTTTTGTTTTGTTTTGTTTTGTTTTAAGAGCAATGTTTATGTTTCCAAACTGTAGGCTGGATGGGAAATGGGAATTTTGACTATGTTGTTCCAAAAAGTGCAGAATTAATTCTCTTATTTACTCCTTATTCTGTCATGTAGCCAAAACACAATAATGATCACACCATTATTTATTTTCATTTTGCTATTATTAGTGCATAATTACCCAGATATCATCTTTATTGGTTTGGTTTGTCAGTGGTTTCCTTACTAGCACATCTGAGGATGATATAGATATACTCCTTTCTTCAGGTCCTGCATTACCTAGTTGAGAAAGAAAGAGCTGGGGTGAAGGGGAGAGAAGTCTCATTCTCTCCTCTGTGACCAGGAGTCTGGGATTCCCGCTTGTTTTCTTGCTCAGTCATACAAAGTGAAGTGTACATTCTGCACTTCAGGACAGGATTCTTTGATTTCTCATTGTCTGAAGAATCATGAAAGGACCCACTTGAAACAAACCAGTTTTCATCCTGAAATGTTACCCTAATTTTGAGAGCCAGCAGAATTCTCATTGAAACTCCAAACTTGATCATTCTTATTAACTTTAGGACGAATTTTAAAACAATCCAGTTTACCCAGGCATGTGATGGCTCAAAGATACTGTTATTTGCAGCCTTGAAATTATTAGCCCTGAGAGTATGTGATTGTTTGACATGTTTAATTGCTTTTAAATGTTTTAACAGGTTTAATTGTTTTAAACTGTTTTAATCATTTTTAAATGTTTTTAATATGTTATTTTATTTGTAATTGTATTTTTAATCACTGATGTGTCTGCTTCCCTGTACTCCTTTGGGAGGAAACGTGGGATATACATTTAATCATAAATAAATAAATACCCCCCCAATAGTGTTAATTCTCTAACATGGATTAAAACTCAGTGAAAGGAGCATATTGCATATCCCTAACATTTCTCTGTTTTGTCCAATGAAAGCAGAATGGGTAGATCTCCACCTAGTGCACTATGATGGCTCTAATACAAAACCCTAAGCCTAAGATATTTGCTTGTTTATTTGTCTGTGTGTGCTTCAGATTGATATCGGAGGATGTTGGAATGGATATCCCTTCTAATGAGACTATTCTAGACTCCAGTGCTACAGAGATGAGACCTGGTAAGACAACCTTTTAATTATATTTTTGATCCTCCTCATTTTCCTAAGCATCTTGTTAATTCAGTGAGAAGCATGTTTCTGTGCTGCCACGAGATCATTCCTGTGCTAGAAGAAAAATGTGTTAACTTTGCTTTATTTAGCTAACTCAATGGTTCTCTTGACAAAAGATTATAATTTGCAGCACACTCTCCTGTGCTTTGTGTCATCAGGCATGAGCTCATGTGATAATTAGCTACTCTGCACTTTCTTGCTAAATTTGTCTGCAGCTTATTTGTCTACAGTTGCCTTCTAAATTAACATATTACAGTCAAAACAATGCAGTTCAAATTGCTGCCTAAAGTGTGCTGGTTAGGAAAGAAGACTTTGACATAGTAGGGCCCATTTCTCAACCCATTTACTCCACACAGCACAGGTGTGTAGGATAGGTCAGTCTAGACAGCAGTAGCCCAGGATTCCAGATAAGACTTGCAGGGCTCCAGAAAATGACAGAGAAGTACTAGATCAGTCCTGAAAGGCCCATCTAGCTATTTATCTATGCTAATCACAACACAGCGTCTTTGCTGTAATACCATCTCCTCTATGTCCCCCCCCCCTCGTTAATTTAAATCCTTGGATGTGTGAATGTAATTTGTTTAGGTACATTTTTATTATATGGTAATGTGCTTTTTCCCCTCAAAATTTTGATGGAAATATTATAGTTTTATATGGCTGGCTGAGGCAGAATTATTTAAATGTTATTCAACGTAATAGTTTTTATCTAAAACAGAGATTATTTTATCTTCACACTTATTCAGAACCTCCCAATTCTCTAGATATCGACGGTTCCAACCCCAGAAGGATAAAACTCACAGCTCCGAATATCAATCTCTCTTTGGACCAAAGTGAAGGATCTGTCCTTTCTGATGATAACCTGGACACTCCGGATGAAATTGACATCAATGTAGATGACCTGGACACACCAGATGAAGCAGATTCTTTTGAATATGCTGGGCATGCTAATGAGATAAACTGGGAAGGTAAAGTAGCATGCAAAGTGATGAAATGTGCATTTTCTATATTATTTTTAGGAAGGCTTAGCAGTGGGAAAGTGATTCTCACCAGTCCCGGTATAGTCCTGGTGGCGCGGGGTGCTAGGGCACCGGGCCAGCAGGCAGGGCGCTGCATTGCAAAGCCGCGCGGAAGCCATGCTGCGCGCTGCGAGGGCGGGGGCGCTGGAGCGATCGCCGCACCTCAGCGCCAGGGCGCCCGAGCTGCTCGAGACTGCCCTGATTCTCACTCTAGGGCTTCAGCTGTCAACTCAGCTGTGTGTTCAGAAACGAAGACAGGTTCTGACTCGAGTATCATGTATAAAGCTGTGGCAGAATGCACTGCTTTCACTATAGTAATGATTTCAAGTCAGATATCAAGATTTCAGTGTTCCATCAGTCATTTAATTACATTGATTTTGAAATACTAAAAATGAGCCTCTGGTTATGTGGGCAGCAGATTTCTTAGCTAAAAATATTATTTTTAATTTTAGCACTTTAAAAATGGCAGGCAGCAACTACTATCTTTAGAAGGGGCACTCCTAGAAAGAAAGAGTATCTTCCACATAGAAAGAAATGTATCTTCTAAGATGATCTAGTTATGGCACATATGCCATAAAGAAAGTAAGATTTATTTCCTTTTGATATATTTTTTTACTCGTGGAAATGTAGTCTGTTATCCCCATTTAAATGGGGATAAGCCTCAATGAAAACAGTGGACTGTACTTCTGAGTAGACATAGGATTGCACTGTTAATTGATTAAATCATCGGCAGCAAACCTGAGGCCTTCCAGATGTTGTTGGACTCATCAACCTCAGCTAATGGCCATGGTTTATGGGTATTGTAACCCATCAGCACTGGGGGGCAGGGGGTACAGATTCCCCAGCCAGGGCTTAAATGTCTGAAACTCACACAATTTAATGGACTAAGAAGGGGACGACAGAGGATGAGATGGTTGGACAGTGTTCTCGAAGCTACTAACATGAGTTTGACCAAACTGCGGGAGGCAGTGGAAGACAGGAGTGCCTGGCGTGCTCTGGTTCATGGGGTCACGAAAAGTCGGACACGACTAAACGACAACAACAACAACAACAACAACAACAACTGAGAACAATGGTGTTTATACAGCTCAACAGCATTTTCACAGATCAAGTGGTTTAAGCAACTTATAGTTAATAGACTCAGCAATTTGTCACTGGAGAAACTCAGGGCAGAATTTCACCAGGAAAGGCACCAGTCATTAGCTCACATCAAACTATGCTCTGCTTCTGTCTTGATGCCCACTGCAGCTAAATGAAACTACCAGTTCTAATTGAATTTTTATTTATCACATTTATATCCCACCTGTTTCTCCAAGTTGCTGAAGGTGGCATACATGGTTTTCCATAATTCCTCATTCTTGTGCAATCCCACTTTTCTGCACATAGGCTGTTTTTGAGCTTTGCATTGTGAGCATAAGTTTGGGCACAAAATGCTTCTCACTTTGTAGTTTTCATCTTGTTTGTAGAGACCAATATTGAAGTCATCCTCACCCCCACCCCAAACCTGTTCTGGGGTTCCCCCACCCCTCCAGAACAGACTTAGGGGTGCAAGGAGGGAGGAGAGGCAGGGACAGTCCCATTGCGTGAGCAGACCTTGTTCAGTGCATGCAACAACTTTGTTGCATTCTGCCCAATGGGTCTACTCTGAGTATGACTAACTTTGAATTCAACCCAAGAATATTTACATAAGCCAGATACAAAAGTTGTGTTTATAGTACAATACCAATAGGTCTGCTCAGAGGTTGATTTTACTCTGCTTTTGTCTGCTGTACCATAGAAATCCAGGTAGAGACAAAGGAGTGATTTTATCCCATTCTCTGTGCTATTGCTAATACCCATCCCCACTGCTAGCAATTATGCTTTCCCTCCATTTACATTATTTCTGCAAACAATCAGTGCTTAAATGTTTGAAGCCAAGCATCAGCTAAGAGTTTTATTGGATTGCAGCTCACATTTTGTATCTTCTGTATTTCTCTAGATGAGTAAAATGTAGTCTGGCAGATTTATCAGTGCAGTAAATTGTTCACCATCTCTTACCTGCCTATTGATGTAGCTAGCAAACAAAATGGTTTTTTGCTTCCTAGAGTTTGTCTTATAACAAAACTATTCGGGATGAGATATCAGCTAATATTTTTGGACTACAAAGTGCTCCTATTTTGAAACAGAAATATTACAAAGCTGTTCAGAGAATGAATGCAATGCAAGGAGAAGCTAAACAAGGATGGTTGACACCTGGTTTGAGAGCAGTACATGTGAAAAGGATCTAGGAGTCTTGGTAGACCACAAACTTGACATGAGTCAACAGTGTGATGCAGCAGCTTAAAAAAGCCAATGCAATTATGGGCTGCATCAATAGGAGTATAGCATCTAGATCAAGGGAAGTAATAGTACCACTGTATTCTGCTCTGGCCAGACCTCACCTGGAGTACTGTGTCCAGTTCTGGGCACCACAGTTCAAGAAGGATACTGACAAGCTGGAACGTGTCCAGAGGAGGGCAACCAAAATGGTCAAAGGCCTGGAAACGATGCCTTATGAGGAACGGCTGAGGAAGCTGGGTATGTTTAGCCTGGAGAAGAGAAGGTTAAGGGATGATATGATAGCCATGTTCAAATATATAAAAGGATGCCATATCAAGGAGGGAGAAAGGTTATTTTCTGCTGCTCCAGAGAAGTGGACACGGAGCAATAGATTCAAACTACAAGAAAGAAGATTCCACGTAAACATTAGGAAGAACTTCCTGACAGTAAGAGCTGTTCGGCAGTGGAATTTGCTACCAAGGAGTGTGGTGGAGTCTCCTTCTTTGGAGGTCTTTAAGCAGAGGCTTGACAGGCATATGTCAAGAATGCTTTGATGGTGTTTCCTGCTTGTCAGGGGGGTGGACTGGATGGCCCTTGTGGTCTCTTCCAACTCTATGATTCTATGATTCTAAACTGTGAAGCCAGGATATGCGGCATAGTATCCAAAGCAGGTTACTATTTCGGAACCTCAGCCAGAAGATCCCACAAGTGCTTCTCCCTTTCTCTGGTAGTAAAAATGTGGTAATAGTAGATAAATAACAGTTTGCTCCACTTTCATGGCGCCCAGAATCCGCTGCCTGAGGTGGCTGTTCTTACTCTGCCTAGGAAATATAAGAGCAGAAAAGAAACCTCCCTCTTAAAATGATTCTGAAGACACAACCTAACTCAATAACTATGTGGATGGAATAATTACTGGGCCTAGTTAATAAAAATATTAAAAGTCCCTGCTGAGTCAGACCAAAGGTCCACCAATCTCATCATCCTGCCTATTGACAGAGAGCAAACAGATGCCTCAGAGAGGCCCACAAGCCAGGTGTGTGAAAAAGCAGCTGTGAGAAAAATTTGATGCAAAGCAGTCTAGATTTTTAATTAGTTTGTCTCTTTACTGCGAAAATGCTGACTGAAAAGGTTCCCAATGCATTTTGATTAGACTGACTCTATTTCTGAGGGAGCCTTAAAAGGGACAAATGCCTATGTTAGACTTACATTTAAAGGAAGCTTATGTCACTTATGCTTATGTGCTTTTTAGAAGCCTGTTTAGTGGGACAGCAGAGCTAAATATATTGCCCATTGTCATTCTCCCTCACCCACACATACTTAATCAGCATCTTTAAGCAAACCTTCCAGCCCTTGTCCAGGACCATTTTAAAAAGAACGACTTACATGGAAAGATACGCGGATGGCACTGTGGTCTAAACCACAGAGCCTAGGGCTTGCTGATCAGATGGTCGGCGGTTTGAATCCCTGTGACGGAGTGAGCTCCCGTTGCTCGGTCCCTGCTCCTGCCCACATAGCAGTTCGGAAGCACAAAGTGCAAGTAGATAAATAGATACCGCTCCAGCAGGAAGGTAAACAGTGTTTCCGTGTGCTGCTCTGGTTTGCCAGAAGCAGCTTTGTCATGCTGGCCACATGACCTGGAAGCTGTTCCCTCAGTCAATAACACAAGATGAGCGTCGCAACCCCAGAGTCGTCCGCGACTGGACCTAATGGTCAGGGGTCCCTTTACCTTTACTTATATGGAACTCTCTGTGCTCTGTATATAGGAAGGCACAGATTGAGTTGAAGCACAGCTGGAAGAGGATGCACTGAGCAGTTGCTGAGGCAAATAGGAAGATGCAGTCATGATGTCATTGGTGTGTGCCTGACAGCAGAGTCTTAATGGCATCTATTCTGCTTAGTTTGCAGCCTGTCTTCTCAACTATCAAACGCAACAGCAGTCTCCAGTTCATGCACGTTCTCTTCCCCCTTGGCTGCCACTCAGAGGGAGCAGCTTGATGTTGCTGTCTACTGCTTGCTCAGGCCCACTGTACTTCCTAGGGATAGTTCTAAAACTGATAGATTCTCATCTCTGGGTCAGAAGGTGGCAACTCTGGAATTACCCAGCAGTGAAGGTCAAGCTGAGAGGCCCTTCATTGGTTGGCTGTGCCTGAGGAACTAGTCTTTAGGCTTGGAATGAAGGCATCTCATACAGAATGAAGCTTTGGGTACAGGAAGATAAAGCATCTCTACTTTTATTTTTTATTATTATTAAACTTTATTAGAATTCAAATCATAACAAAACAAATCAAACAACTCAAAACATAAACAAATCATACAAATCAATATAACTCCTTATTTACAAATAATAATAAAAAACCAAATAATATCTAATACACAAGTAATCCCTTTACTCATAATTAGATCAAATAAAGTAAAATAAAACAACTCATATATACAATAAGCATATCACACAAATAAACTTATCCTCTCCTTCTATAAACTTCCTCTTTTCCTCATCTTGGTCTCATTAATTTTTAGCTGATTGCTGCTTCCCTCAGCATGATAGATTTCCCTGATAATTCTTCTTGTCTTTGTAGTCCTCACACACAGTACAGAGCTTTAAAAATAGATGCAGGATTTTAATGTAGGGCATTGTTGCTTCATGTAGTTCCCAAATTTCCCCCAATTTTGCTCAAATTTCTGTTTACTACAGCCTCTTATTGAATTAGTTAATTTTGCTAAGTCTATATATCCGAATAGTTTCTCTTGCCATTCACTAATTTTTGGTGTATGCTGTCTTTTCCAATATGTGGCCATCAATATTCTTGCGGCTGCAGTTGCGTATAAAAATATTTTTTCATCTTGTTTTTTTATTCCTTAATCTAACATTCCCAATAAATTTTTTTCAGGGTTTTTCTTTACATTGTACATCAATATTTTTTTAATTTCTTCAAAAATTTGATTCCAATAGGGTTTGATCTGATCGCAATGCCACCACATATGTACAAAGGTTCCTATTTCTTTTTGACACCTCCAGCATAAATTATCTTTTGTCTTGTACATTTTATGGATCTTAACCAGTGTCATGTACCACCTATAAAACATTTTGATCATGTTTTCCTTAATTCCTTCAGAGGCCGTAAACTTCCATGAATTTCCCCATAATTTCCCTAAATCAGATGCCCATTTGACCATCGTATCCTTTGTTAATTCATCTTTAACCTCCCATTCTAATAAAATGTTATACATTTTAGAAATAATTTTGTCATTGTTTTGGAGCAGGTGTTCTTCTAATAGCGAGGGCTTATCCATAAATCCTTTTTGCAATTTATCTTGGTTGAATTTACTGTTTATTTGATGGTACTGAATCCAGCCTGTCAATAGATGTTTTATTTCTTCATATTCCTTTATTTTCAGCTTCCCTTCTTTTTCTTCTTAAATCTTTATATTTTCCACACTTTCCATCCGAATTTTTCACTGTTAATATTTCTACAGGTGACAACCATCTGGGTGTTTTTTTTGGCTCTGATAGTCTTTTGTGTTTCTTCCATATTTTTAATAGTGATTCCTTTATAACATGATTTTTGAACTCCTTATTTACTTTAATTTTATCCTCCCCCAGATAGGCAAAGCATCTCTACCGTACTTTTAATTGTTGGGTAGGAAAAACAAATTTGCTAGATTCAATGTACGACACATACCGTAGGTGGGGTGGAAATCTGTAGTTGCTGAAATTCTGTTGGCTGCCCTTATACAAGCAGCCTCACCCAACTTTGCAGAGGAGATGTTGGCCAGCCTTTGGAGGCATAACATGTAGTTCCACTCTACATTAGCAAAGGTGCTACAACCCTTTGATGGTACCTGTGTGTGATTCTACTTAAGGCAATTTGCATGTGCAGCGCAATCATGTGATACAGATCTCACTGAACACTTTGCAATGCAGCTGCAGAGATGCTGTGTTTGAATCCTCATAAATACTGCATTCTTGCGTAATGCTTTATTTGTGAGTCTCATTCTTACCTGTTTTTCAGCATACAATATGCTATCATATGAGTGCTATCATCCAGCAAGAGGTGCACTACATGGTTTAGCTGCAATGTGTAGTTTGAGTTGAATTTAGGATTGAATATTTAGAAGCTAAAGACTGCTATAAACATTGGATATGCCCTGGACTGTATATTGGGAACACTCCATGAATTTTGAATGCTCTTCAACTGCAGCCTCTACCATACGTAGGCCCAACCTCATCTATTTTGTGGCTCATTTTCTGGGAACAGCCCAGTAAATACAACTAGATAGCCAGATGTCCAGGCTGAATAAGGACAGCTCTGTAATGTGCCATATGTCCCATCCCCCCAATACAAGTGAAAGAGCCAGCGGCTACTGTCAAAGGTTGGATCTGCTAACATATGGCATACACAACCCCGATTCAAACACTTTATTTTAGGCTCAAAATAATTGATGTCCAACTTAGTGCACCGCTAATCCAAACCATAGATAAACATTATGTACTGTATTTGGCTCTCTCATCTGGGATGAGTTTTTTCAGTAATTGTGCAAGAAACAGTTCCATGTTGTTTTTATAAGCAGGGTAATAACTGGAAGGGAAGGAACAAAAGTCAATCTAAAACAACTGGTCCAGAAGGAGGCCATTCTGTTTTCTGAAACGTCATCTGTACAAAGGAGCACAGAAATAGGAAGTTGACAACCTCAAATTTACCTCCAGGCATTGTAGTATTGTGTAATAAACAGTCTTATACAGCCCAACATAACACAGGCGTTTTCAGTGCAGCTGTTTCTTCTTGGATATTCACAAACAGCAGTGTCTGTATGGTTCAAACTCATTTGCAAGCTAAATCCATCACCCCTGTATTAAGTCATACTAAAACAGGAGTGTAAGTTTGATCATTAGTCTTTTAAAATTACAGGGCCAAGGAGTTGAGAATAGTGTAATTAAGTTCATGGCAGGATGCCATGGTCTCATAAGTGAAAACATATTTGATGATGTTTCTCCAGATGTCAGTAATAACCTGCCACTTTATTCTCTCTTTCACCTGCCTCTGCACTCCTCAGAAGAGCAGCCGGCCATTAAGGAAGCTTCCCAAGAGGAATCTGAAGCCATCCCAGAATATACTGCTGAGGAAGAGCGAGAAGACAACCGGTTATGGAGAACAGTTGTCATTGGAGAACAGGAGCAGAGGATCGATATGAAAGCCATTGAGCCTTATAAAAGGGTCATTTCTCATGGAGGTAGGATTGTTCTACATTACGGTTTTAGTGGCATGGAACAAAAAAGCCATTCACCCACCCCAAATAGAAAACAATACTCTTTTTATTAATATTATTATCTCATAAGATCCAAATTTAGATTAAGTTTTCATTAAGGAAAGAAACAGGCCTGGTTGCCCAGTGAATTCCTTGTCTATTGGGAGATCTATTCTGAAGCTAGCTGTAGCAGCAATCTGTTTACCATTTATTACTTTTATTCTATGTTTAAAACACTTCATTTTCCAGGACCAGCTTACATAGTTACAAAGAAAAGGTTTAAGGAAGGAAAAAACTAGTTCATGGTGCATTTATAGATTTTAATACTGCAGGAACAATTGACTCACTTGTGTTGGTGTTCAAGTTATTTCTGCCTGAGAATGAAAGTTGTGACCTTTACTCAAAGAATGTGGCTACCTTTTAGATTCTTAGTTGTCTTTTCTTGTCTCCTAAGTGAATCAACTCATTCTAGAGCAGTTTCTCTGACTTTATGTGGTACGTGGATTGAGGATGACACTCATCCTGTCCTCACTAGGTCACAACAGGGAGAGGCTGACTGACGGATGCTTTTCAAAGAGCCAAGGAAGTAGAACGGAATTGGCTCCTGTGACCCCCCCTCCTCTTCCAAGCATGAATCTGTTATGCTTTACAGGAGACAGTGAAGAGAACAGACAGAAGGACTAAGGCAGGAAAGTCAGTGTTCATCAGGCCTCAGCCCTGGAGACACTTTCCAGTCTTAGCTAGACTTCAGTCCTGGAACAAGTTGGGCTAATAACAGTATATTATTGGCCATGTGCAGAGCATGACTGGGTAACCATAACCGGTTCCCACATGCCTGTTTATTATTGGGAAGGTCTTCAAGGTAAGCTTGAGAACCCAACAACTCTGATTTTAGCACCCAACTAAGGACGTGGGTGGTGCTGTGGTCTAAACCACAGAGCCTAGGGCTTGCTGATCAGAAGGTTGGCGGTTCGAATCCCCGTGACAGGGTGAGCTCCCGTTGCTCTGTCCCAGCTCCTGTCAACCTAGCAGTTTGAAAGCACATCAAAGTGCAAGTAGATAAGTAGGTACTGCTCTGGGGGGGGGAGGTAAACGGCATTTCCGTGCACTGCTCTGGTTCACCAGAAGCGGCTTAGTCATGCTGGCCACATGACCCGGAAAAACTGTCTGCGGACAAACGCCGGCTCCCTCAGCCAGTAAAGCGAGATGAGCGCAGCAACCCCAGAGTTGTTTGCAACTGGACCTAACTGTCAGGGGTCCCTTTACCTTTATTGACCATAACAGACTGCATGAAATTAAAAAAAAAATCCATTAGAGAATTTGAATTGCTTCCTGTTCTATGTGACTAAAAATGTAATGCTGCACATAAACTTTTGGCTTTGTGTGGGATTACAAAGTAGAACTATTAAAAAAAAAATCCATTAGAGAATTTGAATTGCTTCCTGTTCTATGTGACTAAAAATGTAATGCTGCACATAAACTTTTGGCTTTGTGTGGGATTACAAAGTAGAACTATTAAAAGTGGCCTTGTGCAATTGTACTGACACATCTGCCAAAGTATGGCAGCCTCAGAGCTAATTAGAAGTAAGGACCCATGACAGCACCATATGACAGCAGTTGCTTTGTGAGACCCTAAGGGTTTTCTCATTTCTATTAGCAGGAAACCTCTTACGGTACACTTTACAAGAACCAGAAGTTGTTGGTTGTTGTTTTTCTAATCAATATTATTTTTTACCATAGTATAATCTGTTCATTCACATTATTGTCTATTTTAATATGATATTTATTTGTACTTTCTTTTTATGAAATTCTTTATGCCTCGATGGATAATGAATTTAGAATATTTGCTCCTTAATACTATTTTATGGACTTGCGAGTTTTATAAAGTTGTAGAAAGGTTACGTTACTCCATCCCCTTCTGAGAAGGCTCGTTGTAAAGCTGGAAAGCTTCTGCTATACTGTAAAAGAATTATCAACTTTGTAACAGCAACTCTGTAACAGCAGACAGGTTTTTAAATTGGTGGTAGCAGTGTGGCGGAGTCCCTCACTTTGTAGTGCTTTAAAAATGAAAAAAGGTGCTGGAATTCCATACCCTTGAGGACCCCCAGGGGAAAAAAGCACTGCCCAATCTGGGTTTTTTGTTTGTTTTGTTTTGTTTTGTTTTGTTTCTGGAGTGGGGAAGTAGTGGAATGCAAAGGCATTCTTCAGCACCACTGTAAATTGCTGCAGAAGCCTGTGATCTGTCTGCCATTTGAAATATCCATAGCACTCCTACACTAATCTCCCACAATGGGTCAGTGTGGAAATTTTCAAGGCAGGCTGCTCACAACTGTTCAATATGGACACTAGATAAGCCCTGATTGGGGAAAAGGTGGGTTCAATCCCAGAGCAGGCTGATTATGGCCCTTATTCTGCAGACACTTTTGATGAAGATGGAACTTAGAGCTAGGATTTATTTTTATTTTATTCATTTATTAAATTTCTATACAACCCTTCCTCCCAATGATGTCCAGGGTGGCAGCAACAATAAAGCAGCAAGACAATCCAATTAAAAATGAATCAAAGAAAACATTTAAAACATTTTATAACTTTAGGAACATCTAAGACAAAAGTTCATTTGCAACTCTCTAGAACTGTATTGCTTAAACATATTTTGGGTGCTTCCAGGCTGTCATTATTTTCAGATGGGATTCAATCACATACCAGCAAATTTGTGTTGTACAATTATAGTTGATTGGGAGATTTTGCATAAGAAACCTGCTTACCCAAAAGATCAGCCTTTTTGCAATAAGGAAGGGGATGCATTGTGGAACAACACTTGCTTCGACACAATGCCATCTAACCTTCCCATTAGCAAATCAGAATGAAAGTTCATTAAATAACCCATGTTGTTTAAATCTCCCTTCAAACAAATCAGGAATGAAGAAGAGGTCTGGATTGTTAAAACCGAGTTTATGGAAGACAATCTTACTCGGCTACAAGTGATCGCCAAAGAAGAAGAAGAAGACATAAGACCTGCTCTCATGCACTTTTTGCTCCCAGAAAATATAGAGTGTATGCATGTACATAGATATTCAGCAGCTGTGAAGCCGGCTAGGTTGCTTTCTAGAGATTGTGCAATTAAGCATACTTTATGAGAAACAAATGCATTTTTGTTTCTTCCACAGGATACTATGGGGATGGTCTAAATGCCATCATTGTGTTTGCTGCATGTTTTCTGCCAGACAGCAGTCGAACTGATTACAACTATGTCATGGAAAACCTTTTCCTGTGAGTGATGAGGCGGCATGAACAATGTGGCCGCCTGCAACTGTGTTGTGATAGATAACAATCTTCTTTGAGAGATAAGCTGAAGGTTTAAACGTCATCTAAATGCATCAGAAATATGTGTCCCTTTGTCATTTAATAGTCCTCTGTGAAACAGACGTTTGGTTTGTGCACAGAAAAAAGAAAGAATTAGAGCATATTGATCTGTGTGCCTCCTTCCTACTATTCTCCAAGGTGTTATGGGCTAGAATCACCCAGAGATGACAAACCAAGACCCATAATCATAACTCTTTTTCTCTTGCTTCACTACTGGTGATGGAATTTGTCCTACCTGAATGTTTGAAGGACTATTCATACATGACAGCTCATACCCAAAGCCAGTGAATGGCATCTACCAGCCTTTGACCCTGGTACTTAATCTCATATATTGGCATGGAGGCTGCTTCTCGTGACATTTTCATATGCCACTTGGATATTAGAGGAAGGGAGGAATGAGGAGAATCATATCAGAAGAGCCATGCTATGCTAGCTAAATTGGAAACGGGGCTTATAAGATTGCCCCCCCCCCCCATATGCACCTCAGTCCCACTCACTGAAACTCCTTCCTGCGTTCAACTTATCATAAGTGGAGGAGCTATGGCAAAGTGACTCCTATGTCACCTACGGTTAAGTATGAATTCAGCCATGCTCTGGTTCAAATAAGGAATGGCTTCCTTGATCTCCATTTAATCTGCCAGTGCTGAAATAATAAAACTTCAGTCTCGAATGTTGACCATATTGTGCATTAAGCATGAGGCAAGTCTTGTGGTTGGATTTCCAGACTAATGCCCTGCCACTCATTGTGTCCTGGGGTTTCTGCACTTATTTTCTGACTTCCCTGGCAATGGAAGCAGGTGTAGACATTTCCCTGCTGTTTGTTTGAGCTCCCACTGTCCTAAAAAATAAAATTAGTATGGCCCTCTTGGTTAAATATCCCCCACACCTGGAGGGTATCTCTGCCAATTTTGACATGTGCCACGTGTGTGGTTATTTAGCATATAAATGTAGCACATGTGGGGTTGGATTGGTACATGTGCTACTGCAGAGGGGGATTTAGGGTAGCATGACCAGTTCACCCACACTGGACACTGAGCTGAATGTGGGCTGCAGGGGGCGCTGCAACAATGACTTAGAACGGAAGGGGGTGTGTGCTGCTGAAATATGGAAGCCCAAGGGCAGAGCTACACTTTCGTTTGTAACATTAAAAACGCATTATTAAAATGTGACACCAGGTGGAGCCACTGGCAATGGGAAACTGCTATTAAGCACTATGGAACGTTAGTTTTAACAAATGTTTAGAAGACCAATGTAGATCCAGCCCAAGTCTGCCACTCACTACAAGAGCCCTATTGGTTAAAAGTGAAATTTATGAAAACTTTTGCAGTTCCTTATATCACAAGATTGTACTCTTTTGAAGAGCAAAGTATAGATTTTGAACAAATTATTCATTGTCCCCCCTCTCCTCACTCATTTTCTCTCTCTGTTTCCATTCAGATATGTAATAAGTACCTTGGAGCTCATGGTTGCTGAAGACTATATGATTGTTTACTTGAACGGAGCCACACCAAGGAGAAAGATGCCAGGACTGGGATGGATGAAAAGATGTTACCAGATGATTGACAGGCGGTCTGTACCTCATGGCTTGCTTTCTATCTATTGTCTGGCTCCCATACCTATTATTTTAAAGCCCTCTCCCCATTTCTCCTTCAGTATGCTAATATATGCAGGGGCTAGTTTCACATTTCCCAATAAACGCTAGAGAAAAAGGGCATTTGGTGTGGCATGTCAAAAGCGCATGAATCCTGACTAGGGCAGAAGATGCACATGACCAAGATTTTTCTTGGGCAATATATTGCTTTGAAAGCTTAAATGTGTTTCTTTTCAAACATAGGTTAAGGAAGAACTTGAAATCCTTCATCATTGTTCACCCCTCTTGGTTTATCAGAACAATTTTAGCAGTGACACGGCCTTTCATAAGGTAATAGTTTCAAATTCTTACAAGTGCTGAGATTGTGCCTGGCCAGAGGTCCTTCTAAAGCTGTTTTTGTTAGCAGAAGAAGAGAAATGGACAAGAAAAATGTCATGAGGGAAGCCATCAAATGGTTTATTCAAAATACCTCCGAGAGAAACTGTTACTGTGTGAAAGATGATGGTACGCTGGTAAAAAGTGTGAGCTGTGAGCTAAGGAGTCCTTATCCTAATCTTATCTCAGCAATGAGCTTAGTAGTTGATTTAAGACAGGGTGTCCAGTTTGGCCTGAGAGGTCATTCCCTCCAAAACCAAGACCAGCTGTCAAGGAGACATCAGCTGATGGGGTTCTGTTCTGCATTACGTGCATCCAGTGTTGCTCACAGGAAAGTGGTGCACAGCCAAAGCATCACAATTTAACCTCGCACTCATCAACTGATGAGCATAGGGTTAAATCTGCAGTGGGGAATATGCTGGCAAATCAGAACCCTCCCTCCACCCTTGTGGGTCAACTTTTACAGGTGGGTGGTCCCAGGCCAAAAAGGCTCCCCACCCCTCAGGTTACCATTTAACCTCATCCTTCCCCTTCTACAAAATGAGGGTAGCAATGTCAACCCACATTGCAATGCTCATGCGTGGGCTCCTAATCTCCATGACGGTCCTGTAAAAACCCTAAGTATATACTGAAGATACAGTGAAGGAGTGTTCACATGTGAAACTTAAAAGTGATTGATTCAGCTTTTTGTTATTGAACATGGAAAACTATCATGGCACTCGGGATCTTGTATACTTGTGAATGTATCTTAATTAATTAATTGAATTTTTGTGTTTTCAGCTCAAAATTCAGCAGTAAGATAAAATATGTGAGCACTTTGGCAGAGCTCGGTGAATTAATTCCAATGGAATATGTAAATATCCCTGAAAGTATTGCCAAGTAAGTGAAAAACAATACAAGAATAATAATTGGAAATGTTACCTTTATGAAACTAAATAATTGCTATTTTAGGGAGCAATCTTATGCTCCCAGGAAGGTAGGCTGAGGGGCTACTGAATACTGTGAATACTCCCTCTATGCCTGGAGAGGGATGTACACTGTATCCAGTAGCCCCTCTGGGGGTAGAGAAGGAGGTGGATACACAGAGACGTCTTTGTTACAGCAGCAGAAAGATCAACCTCCATTACTCTGATGGAATTGGCTGGGAAAAGGTAGGTGAGGAAGACTTTGGTCCGAAGACCCAAGGCCCTCCCTACTGCCCTGACATACCCACACATACAAACCCGTACAAGTGAGACAAACTACACCAGCCCTGGAGCTGCTGGCATAGTTATTTTCCCTCCCACTGAAACCAATGGAAGGGGGATTGTTCAAAACAACTGGGGGGGGGAGAAAGCTTCCCCTGTTTGTCTGCCCTTGCTGGTGCAAGCCCAAAAGGGTTCAGAGATAGTTCCTCTGCCATGGACTCTTTCTCTCTCTCTCCCCCTGCCTGCAGCACCTCCGTGGGTACTTAAAGTCAAAAGGGGATGAAAGCCAGAGATAGCATGAATGTCACAAATTAGGGTGTTCCATTAATAGATAAATCAGACTCAAAATTTGGAAGACAGCAAATTGCTAGTCTGAGGAAATTTAAAATAATAATACTTCCAAGGTTCTTATCTCTTTTGTTTCTTTTTTTTCTTTTCCTACATATTTCTCTTCTTTATAAATAATAGCTATGTTGCACCATGTGGAAGACCCAGATCTGGCCTGGTGCAATCGCGCTCCCTGATCCTTTCCCTATCACCTGACAAGCAACTAAGATATCGGGGTTTTAAACAGACAACATATATTTAAAATGTACCCATCACTGCAGAGACTAAAGAGTTGAAATCCCCATACAAACAGCAGAGGAAGATCTGATTAAGGTTTAAAACATCATAATAGAGGTGGGGACACTGTCATACAGTGGTTCTGCTCCTTCCTCCTGGGCCGTGTTCAGAAAGTGGTGGTGGGGGGATGAGTGTTCAGACCCCTGGGCTCTCACTTGTGGGGTGCATCAGGGTTCTGTCCTCTCCCCCATGCTTTTTAACATCTATATGCAGCCGCTGGGAGAGATCATCAGGAGGTTTGGGCTGGGTGTTCATCAATATATGGATGATACCCAGCTCTACCACGCTTTCAAATCAGAACCAGTGAAGGTGGTGAAGGTCCTGTGTGAGTGCCTGGAGGCGGTTGGAGGATGGATGGCGGTTAACGGATTGAGGTTGAATCCTGACAAGACAGAAGTACTGTTTGTGGAGGACAGGAGGCGGGCAGGTGGGGAGGACTCCCTGGTCCTGAATGGGGTAACTGTGCCCCTGAAGGACCAGGTGCACAACCTGGGAGTCATTTTGGACTCACAGCTGTCCATGGAGGCGCAAGTTAATTCTGTGTCCAGGACAGCTGTCTATCAGCTCCATCTGGTACGCAGGCTGAGACCCTACCTGCCCACGGACTGTCTCACCAGAGTGGTGCATGCTCTCGTTATCTCCCGTTTGGTTACAGGGAACCAGGCAGAGGGCCTTCTCGGTAGCAGCACCCGCCCTGTGGAATGCCCTTCCATCAGATGTCAAGGAAATAAGCAGCTATTCTAATTTTAAAAGACATCTGAAGGCAGCCCTGTTTAGGGAAGCTTTTAATATTTAATGCTGTATTGTTTTAATATTCAATTGGGAACCGCCCAGAGTGTCTGGGGAGATTCAGCCAGATGGGTGGGGTATAATAAATTATTATTATTATTATTATTATTATTATTATTATTATTATTATTATTATAAAAGATGTTGGTTAAAGCCCAAGGAAACATGATCTGATGATACATGGACATGTTTACATTTCATCTAAAGATCATCAGTGTAAACAATGAAAACTGGGCTCTACTGAGGTGCAATCCCATAGGCATTAAAAGGGAGGTGGAAACAAGGTAGAAAGGCATATGGACCCATTATTCTACATTAAAATATCTACATCTGGTGCCTTATTTCTGAACAGATAAAGATTCTGGAAGTGTGGCATTTCCCCTGTTTGACAAATCCCTGGACAGCCATATCAGGCGTTGAAATAATCATAACTTGTTGGTCTCACTCCAAAAAGCTGGAATAACATACCCATTTCTAACTGTGTGCATAGTGGCTCCGGATGTAAACATGCAGAGCCTCCAGCCAATTGAATAAGGTCCAAATGAGCATAATTGTGTGGGTGCAAGTCCACATTTTGATGCCATCTGCATTCACATCAGCAGCAGGTGCAAAACCCAGCTTCTGCTGCTGCATTTTTTTCCTACTGCTGCCTGAAGTTATAATTCAGAAGAGATTTTCAAAGACACAAAATCATTATTGAAATATCAATGGTATCTCAGGATTCTCTCTTTGGTTTGCAAAGCTGTTGTGGGGAAAAGAAGGCATTCCATGCCATTTTCTTCTTACAGCAGGTTATCTCCCGTAACTCTACTACATACATTTAAACTAGCTGATGTATTAATAATAGGTTCCTTGTTCATTTAAATATCGAGGTGAAATACTTGGCATAAAGGTGGCAATTGCATATCATTTGACCTTTGTTTTTGTCCTTCACCCACTTTTATCTTGAAAGGTATGAAGAAGACAGGTCCTTTCAGAGAAGAGTAAGGTAACACTTCTGCTCTGCTGCAGCTTGTGTAGATGTTTCTGGCTGTGAGGAAGTGCGATGGACTATTGCAGGCACAAAAGAACTCCCATAGCCTCTGTATAATGGAACTCCATTGAGTTCAGCCTTATTTATAACTAAAGAATGCTAAATAGGAAAAATACGTGACTTTGCCTGCAGCTGCTAACTTAAATCACGTTAGTTACAGCACTGTTGCCGTCTTTGTACAGCAGGCATCCCCAAACTGTGGCCCTCCAAATGTTTTGGCCTACATCTCCCATGATCCCTAGCTAAGAGGACCAGTGGTCAGGGATTATGGGAATTGTAGTCCAAAACATCTGGAGGGCCAAAGTTTGGGGGTGCCTGTTGTACAGCAATGCATGCCACTGACACCCATGCGCTGCTACCACTTCCAGAGCAACTAAATATAGATAGGTCAATGACACTCTAGGGAACTGAAGATCTATAACACTGGGGCAGAATTTTAAAAAGCATGTATCTTGCTTGATCTTTGCTCTGCTTTTGGCCTGTTTCTGTCTTATGCTCTGCTCGCTTCTTCTTCTTCTTCTCCCCCCGCTGCCCCTGCCCTGGAAACATCTGTAACTTTTATTCATGCAGACTGGATGAAGAGCTGAGGGAAGCACCAGCAAAGTAAGACAGCATTCTGGTAATCTGTGGCATCATATCTATTTCAAGGAAACAGTGCTATTTTGTAAATGCCTACTCAATAATAATACTCAGAGTTCAAGGTGACTTATTCTAAGGTTCGTGTGTATCATTGAACTCTATGCACTTATCACTAAGCTCAGTCGAAAATCACAGCCACACTTCATGTCCTAAGCCAGCTTTCTCCAACCCGATGCCCCCCAGTTGCTTGGGACTACAACTTCCATCATCCCTGACCACTGGCCAGGCTGGCTGGGGCTGATAGGAGTTCTCACCCCAAACACCTGGAGAGTACCAGATTGGAGAAATACCAGTACATTTACTTGATAAAAATAGGTCTCATTGATTTGAGTGAAACATACCTCTTCATCAGATTTGCTCTGCTGATAGCTTGGAAAATGTTCCTTAAATAAACTGTTCTTTCTACTTGGATTCCTTGTCGACCTTTGTAAAACACACACACATGTTTACAGGCCTCTAATATATGCAGGCCTCTAATATAATATCTAGGACCCAGGTGGCACTGTGGGTTAAACCACAGAGTCTAGGGCTGCTGATCAGAAGGTCGGCGATTTGAATCCCTGCAACGGGGTGAGCTCCCGTTGCTCGGTCGCAGCTCCTGCCCACCTAGCAGTTCGAAAGCACGTCAGAGTGCAAGTAGATAAATAGGGACCGCTCTGGCGGGAAGGTAAACGGCATTTCTGTGCGCTGCTCTGGTTCACCAGAAGCAGCTTTGTCATGCTGGTCATATGACCCGGAAGCTGTCTGCGGACAAACGCTGGCTCCCTCGGCCTATAGAGCGAGATGAGCACCGCAACCCCAGAGTCGGACACGACTGGACCTGATGGTCAGGGGCCCCTTTACCTTTAATATAATATCTGGCAAATTGCTTGAAAATAAATACTTTGTAGGAAACCAGTTGATCCTGTTCACAAACTCTAAATCAGACGTATAGTATAGTATAGTATAGTATAGTATAGTATAGTATATATAGAATATAGCATAGTATTTCTTTTCACAAAGCCACAGATCATTAGATTTGATGCTGGTAACAACCTTGACAACTCTGATGTTAGAGGAGTGGTTTGGCTATGCTTTGGCTGTCACAACTATTGCATGAGCTTTAGAAGCCTTTGTTTCTTTGAGGGTAACTAATGATGCTGTTACAGAAGCTGTGCGGATCAAAGTCTACCTTTCCAAAAGCATAAGTGGCCAGGAGATTACTTTATTACACAATTTTGAGCTCTACCGCTAAGTTCTAAAGCTTGTAGTGACTTTGAATGGTGCTTAGAACTGGAGCAAAGCCAATCTGCAATCCCAGGAACCCCAGCACCATTCAGGATGATTACATAGGAAGTTTCCTGGATTACATCAACAACACTGGCTCCGTGATGGTTGGAAATATTTACTGTGCCACACAGCCACCTCCTATATTGTTGATGCTGCTTTACCACATTTGGCCGGGGTGGCTAATATTGGTACATCAGCACCTGAGATTTATAGAGGGAAGCGTAATATTTTAATGAACAGAAACTTTTTGGATTTATCACCTAGCCTTTTTTATGCATGCTTATCCACAGCTAAGCGAATAGAATGCAGCTTACTCCCATGTGGGGGACTCCCTGGTCCTGAATGGGGTAACTGTGCCTGCCCCTAAAGGACCAAGTGCACAGCCTGAGGGCCATTTTGGACTCACAGTTCTGCATGGAGGTGCAGGTTAACTCTGTATCCCGGGCAGCTGTCTACCAGCTCCATCTGGGATGCTGGCTGAAACCCTACCTGCCTGCGCCCTGTCTCGCCAGAGTGGTGCATGCTCTGGTTATCTCCCACTTCAACTACTGCAATGTGCTCTATGTGAGGCTACCTTTGAAGGTAACTCAGAAACTACAACTAATCCAGAATGCGGCAGCTAGACTGGTGTCTGGGAATGGCTACCAGGACCATATAACACTGGTCCTAAAATATCTACATTGGCTCCTGGTATGTTTCCAATCACAGTTCAAAGTGCTGGTGCTGACCTTTAAAGCCCTAAATGATGATCAAGGGTCTGGAAATTAAGCCTTATGGGGAATGGGTGAAGGAGCTGGGTACGTTTACCCTGGAAAGGAGAAGACTAAGAGGAGATATGATCACCATCTTCAAATGTATCAAGGGCTGTCACATGGAAGAGGGAACAAGCTTGTTTTCTCCTGCTCTGTGCGGTAGGACTCAAACCAATGGTTTCAAGTGACAAGAAAGGAGATTCTGACTAAACATCAGGAAGACCTTTCTGACAGTAGGAGCTGTTCAACAGTGAGATGGTCTCCCTTGGGAGGTTGTGGCTTCTCCTTCATTGGAGGTTTTTAAGAAGAAGTTGGGTGGCCATCTGTCATGGATGCTTTAGTTGAGATTCCTGCACTGGAAGGGGTTGGACTAGATGACCATTGAGGTCCCTTCCAACTCTACAATTCTATGATAAATGGCATTGACCCTGTATACCTGAAGGAGTGTCTCCACCCCCATCTTTCAGCCCAGACACTGAGATCTGGCTCCAAGGGCCTTCTGGTAGTTCCCTCACTGCCAGAAGTGAATAATAATAATAATTTTATTATTTATTTATAATATTATTATTTATTATTTGAAGATCTCAGTAGTGGTGCCTGCCCTCCCATCAGATGTCAAAGAGATAAACAATTATATGACTAATAGAAGACATATGAAGGCAGCCCTGTATTCAGAAGTTTTAAATGTTTCATTATGTTTTATGGGAAGTTTTTAATTTTTGACGTTTTATCATGTTTTTAATATTCTGTTGGGAGCTGCCCAGAGTGACTGGGGAGGTCTGGCCAGATGGACAGGGTATAAGCAGTGTTATAATAATAATAACTTTATTAATTAGATACCACTCATCTGCCTGGGTTGCTCTAGCCACTCTAGACGGCTCCCAATGAAGTATTAAAAGCACAATAAAATATCAACCAGTGCTTTTTTTTTTAGAAAAAGAGGTGCCAGAACTCACCCTTGTTCTCTTATAACGGCAATGGCACCAGTGGCGTAGCTAGCCGCCTGGCTGCCCGGGGTGGCGAACCCGAAGGCACCCCGCCGGGCAGCGGGGTGTCCGTCATGCGTATGTGTTCCGCATCACGATGCATGCGTCATGACGCACAACACACGAAGCACGCGTCACGATGCATGTGTCCTGACGCACGACGCATGCGCGCACAGGAAGCATATGATGAGGTGACACGGCAAACCCCGCGAGCAAGCTGCGGAGTGAGACAGTCTTGCTTGCATCGGGGCTTCTCCTCGATGGTGGCGGCGGCCGTCGGAGGTGGTCAGCCCCGTCCAACCTGCTGCCCCCCGCCCAGCCTGCCGCCTGGGGCGGCGCCCCCGCCCCCCATTACTACACCACTGAATGCCACCCACCAGAGAGGGGCCCAAACTGAATTCCAGTGAGTTCCAGCTGAAAAACGACCTGGGTATAACCATAAATTGTTGTTGTTGTTGTTTGTTTGTTGTTGTTGTTACTACCACTACTGCTACTCCCAGGCAACTGTCTATAGGAATAAGTTGTTAATGTATTTAACCTTGCACACCCTTAAGACTTTTTAAAGTGGCTGATTCCAATGGGATAGCCTTGTTAGTTAGTGTATTCTGGCATCTTAAAGACAACCAGGTTTATTATGGCACACAGTTTTGTGGGCTCAGCAGGGAGGGCATTTCTTTTTGCCTCTATAATCACTTCATGCAGCTGAGGAAGTGAACTTGGCCCACAAAACTGTATGCCTCGCCTCAATGTTTAAAATAAATGAATTACTTCCCTAAATGTCTAAAAAGAGGGTTGTGTGTGTTTTACTACTGTTCATTTCCACTTGTCTTCAGAGCAAGCTGTCTTTCAAATGAGCCAGAAATATCTTCAGTCCAGCAGGAGTAAGAATTTACAATTAATTATGGCATTATATTTCCATTTTATTTCATGATCGTGCAGTGTAAGAGACGCTGAAGAACTGGGTAAACTCCAGGTGGTCTGTTCCAAATCCATATACTTACATGGTTTGTCTAGCTGGCTTTTTCTAGTGCTGCTAGAAAGTAACTCATTATTTTTTAAAAATGGAATGGTACTTTTAAACAACTCATCTTTTAAAGTGGTGCACTATTTTGAGCTGCCCACATAATGGAAAGATCTCCAAACATCAGGTTGAAATAGTAAACAGGTTAGTCCATGCAACCTATCTGATTGACTTATAGAACACAAGTAAAATGATTTGCAGCATTCATATACTTTTAATAATGTCTTTCTAGAGTCTACCCAGTCCTCCTTCCAAAATCTTTTCCATCCAGGTCTCTTCAAATTTGCCTGCATTTGTAGTTTGAATAGCAAATGCTTTCTTCAAAAAAGCAGCTGCATTTTGCATGTTTCAAATTTCAGGAAATAGCTCTCCAGAATAAATGTTTACTTCTCAAGGTAAATATCAGCAATAAGAGTGCACTTGGTTGTAGTTCTTTATTCCACATTAAGTAGGATAGGATAGGATAGGTAAGATGTCATACTGTAAACAAACCAAAGGTCTAGGGCCCTATGGTAGTACAAGAAAGTTAGTCATCACTAAGCACCTTTGAAATCAACGGGACAGGTGAATCGTAACTAATTAAGACTCGTTAATTTCAATGGGACGTAAGCACAACTTGCTTTAGGGTTGTAAGGTATAGATTCTTCTTGCTTCTCATTTTTTGACAATGCATATAAATTTGTATTGATTGAGTTGGACACTGGTTTTTGTAGGGAGGGTGTGAATGAAAAGTTTCTCTGTGCATCTTTGTAAAGTTTAGGCAATACTGTATTGGTCTGAATATAAGCCTCACTCCCCCCCCCCAATACTGACCGTGAAAAGTTAAAATAAAAGTTATTTGCGACCTTATGATATGCAGTCAGGAGCGCGGGGCAAACAGCGCCAGGAGTGTGGCAAAGCTGCTCCCGCCCTGCATAGTCCCCCGCCCTCTCTCCCAAGGCTGCAAAGGGGAAAGGCTGCCAGCAAAGCAACACGGCTCCCCCCCCAGGTATGCAGCCAGGAGCAGCAAGGAATGGAGCCGCTTATATTCAGGTATTTTTTCCCTCCCCCCTTCCAATTTTAAAGGTGTGGCTTATATTCGGGCCAATACAGTATTTAAAAAGAATGGGCATACCATTCTTGTTCATCGCTGATTATCTTGGATGACATATCTAGGAACAAATTAATTTTTTAAAAAATTTCTTTCAGTAGCACCTTAGAGACCTACTAAGTTTGTCATTGGTATGAGCTTTCGTGTGCATGCACAAAAGTATCTGAAAAGGTGTGTATCTGAAGATGTGTGCATGCACACAAAAGCTCATACCAATGACAAACTTAGTTGGTCTCTAAGGTGCTACTGGAAGAAATTTTTCAAAATTTTGTTTCGACTACACCAGACCAACACGGCTACCTACCTGTCATTCTATCTAGGAGTAGTTCATAAATAAAGACTACAACTCTTTCAGACTGCCGGAAGAGTAAAGCACTATCTCTCCCCTATATATTGGTTTCATTGTGTCTACTGCCTTGCCCCATAACTTCTCCCCATTATAAATTGGGGAGCTCGGTACCTTGTCTGGGTACCTGCATACCTTCAACATAACATTCTACCATTGCTTCTCTTTTCTCTAGTGGACACTCTTTCTTTTTTAAAGTCCTCCTTTACAGTAGCAACATAGGGAGAAGTGAAAAGGGATAGCCAGAAACAACCAAACCACATACACGGGAAGTATTAATATGTAAAAATAAAAAGTTGAGCACCATACCCTCCAACATGTTGGCTCCCAAAACTGGGACACACCTCTTCCTGTCCGTGCCCCACATGAGTCATGTGACTCATGCAAAATGGTTGGTCAAACCATCACACAAGTGCTATAAAACAGGCAGTTACTTTTATTTTCAGAAAGGTAACCAATTTAGGCCAGCTGCTATTCAGATTTTTCAAGCTAAAGTGTTGTCCCAGCTACTTTTTGGGATCCCAATATGGATACAAGCATATAATAATGATATACACCCAAGTTCCTTGAGTCATATCCTGGGGCTCTCAATTTCAATCAAGCATGAGACGATGTGTGCAGAACTAGGTATACATATGATGGAATATTGGGTGTGGGGTACCACCATAAACTACTGGTTGCATTGCCATTTCTGTTGCCAACCTTCGAGTCTGCTCTCTGACTTACTTAAGAACTCTTATAAATTCAGAGGGTTCCAACTCTTACATAGCAAAAACAGATCTATTGGTATTGACTTGGAACCCTCGTATTTTTCAAGTGAGCAATATATTGTAATATTCAATCTAGATTAAGGGACATTGAAAAACAAAACATCGAGTCAGCTGTAAATAAAATTTGCTCCCCCAAGTTCTATGGTTTAAATCCAACAGATAACAGGGTCACCTGTATTTCAAAATTAATAATTCCAGTCCAATGCATGGCCCAACTGAACATTTTCCCCTCAGCTTTTGTCAAGGCAGAAACGATAGACATTGTGGATGTTTTTTGAATGTGCCAGGCACACTGGAACATATTCTTTTCTACTGTCCATTGTACAACCAGCTGCAAACGTGTGCTATTCCCTTTTTTGGGTAGCCTAATATCATGGCACAGTGAAAATATCAAATTCTATCTGTCTGACATTGACCTGGAAGTAACTGCAAGAGTAGCTGAGTTTTTTATCAACCTTATAGTGGTGAATGCTATAGTTAGCAGGAAGAAATTCCAATGAAAACCCCTGTTATTACATATTTTTACAAGGCTGTTTATTTGTATATATTTTAAAATTTTAGATATGCATGTTTTATTTATAATGCCCAATAAAGGTTTGGTGAAGTAGTAAGTTAGTATATCTATGATCTCATCAAGTATATTTACATTGGGCTTGCCATTTTAATAAAACTATCCATCACAATATTACCTGAGTAATGTTAGGAGTGCTGAACTGTTGTGCAGGTTTTATTCCTGTTCAATTGCATGTTTGTTCTTTTTAAACTGTTGACTCAAAAGAGGCTCCTGGCATGATTAGGGCATTCCTGAAGAAGGTGGGGAAAGGTGGGGGAGAGCATTTTAATAGAGCCCATAAAAGGGTTGGGGTGTCTGGCTTGGGCCATGGGACAAACACTACTCCTGCCCTGTGCTCGATACATACACCAATAAATATATACTGTACTAAATGTTTTCTTCTTCTTTTGTTTCCCTCAAGGATTGACATGACGTCGAAAGGAAATTCCTAACTTCCTTGGCAAAGTGGAGAAGAGAATTTTCATTTGTTTGGTGTGCCTGGGCCTCGAGGATGGGGACAATTTGGGTTTCTCATTTGAGCACAATCCTCGAGGATTACCCCTGTGTACCAGCCTGTTGGTGCAACAATAGTTCCTGGTAGATTGCAACCTTTGTTCTCTGATCACTCAGTGCCATTCAGAGTTTTTTGAAGTAATATATATGGCAGCAACGTGCAGATTTGTGCATTACCTTCAGAAGTGTTACCTGCAATATGCATTTTTCCCCAGTTCTGAATTTTGCCATCAGTGTGCCTCATCCGTGATTCTGTACGTTTGATTTATTGTTGCATTTTGGCTTCAGCGTATTAACATATCTGTGCCAAGTTACGTTAGAAATGTTAGTTTCCCTATAACAAGGCCCCAGTCCAGTGTATTGGGCTCAATGGGCTCAATGAGGCACACAGAATTCTGTGCAAGGAGATACTCAGATTGCTCCCTTCCTTGCTTTATGAAAGTACAAACACACATTGCTTCTTAGAAGAATTTGCGGAACTTGAGCTCACATGGAGCATTACAAGTGCTTCAGAGACTTCCGTGATCTTGCCACCATTAACTATAATTCCACTCCTTTGTTCACAAAAAATTCTTAGTGCTTTTCTTTCTTTCACTATATCTCAATAGCAGGCACTATGCAGGACTACAGTATTCTTGATCACAATAGTGCCATGAATAACAGGGATGGAATTTCCCCCACTTAATTTTATGTGTTGTTAAGGAAACAGGAAGTCCCCAGAGAAGGTAATGCTTGCAGAAGCAAAGGATATTCCTTGCCTGAATGAGAACATGTATGGACCTCAGTGAGATTCCAGACTGAAATGATGGCAACATATGCTGAGGTCATCAGATAGTATGCTGAGATATCAGCCTCAAAGAGAAAATAAAGGTTCTCTTTTAATTTGATTGCTGTACCAGTTGTCACCACTAACAAAGTACCAAATTCAAAACTTCATGCTAACTAAAGTACTGCACAGTAACAAACACCCCTCTGTTGAGAAGAAAAACCCTAGCACTTCTAAAACACACTAGTTTATTTTCAAATGGTGGTGGCCAATTAATTAATTTGCCAGGTTGAAAATAGAATGCTGAGTTGTGTGGGTCTTATTTAATCAAAAAGTGGATGCTATTAGACATAACATGTTCATAGTAGCTCTTTGTAATAAATTTAGTCACTAGTTATTGTCATCTTACTCCAGAAATATAACTTCAAATAGATAAATCAATATCCTGTATTACTAACCATCATTTGTCATTAGTCATCTGTAGTTGTTATGACAGGCAGGTAGTGGTTGCCATTATCTCCATTCACATATACTTCACATTCACCTTGAATAATACCTTGTCTTCCCCCCCCCCAAATAATATTTATTGATTTTCATATATTACAAATTACAAAAATTCACAAAAACACACAAAAAACAAGAATTAAAACATGAAAAAGGAAAACATATCAATTCTAACATTTTAATTAACATTGTAGACTTTCTCGATTCCCCTGGCACTGGGTCCATTTTTAACTCCAAATTAAGCAATTTTCATTTATTATCTTAAATCATTCTAACACATTTTTTTCATTATCTCACAACTATTTCTTTTCTTAAAAGCTTCAACTATCTTCCACCCATAATTCATCTTAGTCCAAATCTAAATTTATTTCCCCATCCATCTATCCTCTATTTCTTCCCTTAGCCTCAAATTTATACCCAAAAATTTTCCATACATTCAAATATTATTTCTTTTATCATAATAACATTTAAACACTTAAATCTAATTCAGCCCCCCCCCCTGGACTCAGGGTCTCCCAGATGAATCAGCCAGTTCCATAGGTCATTCCAATTTTGGGCCATCTTGATCAGTAAAAAAAATATCCATTATTACTCCTCACCCCACTCCTGCTCTTTCACCATCTATCCACCAATCTCCCTTCTTCGTCCCCTGCTGCCTCCCCAATTTCCTAGCTGTTGCACCACAGCTTTTTAGCCCTGTCTCAATTTTGGTTCCCCTTAAGTTCTGGCCCCAGCATGGATCCTGTCCTCCCTCTCTCACTGTGAGCGCATTATTCCATGCTAGTTCTTCTTTGAAGGTTCTTTGAATCAAGCATGAGTCCTGTTCCCCCCCCCCTCTCACTGAGGGAACAATGTTCCATGCAGCTTTTTCATCATCTTTAAATTCTATTACTTTGTCCATGGCTGATGATTGTTCATCTTGCTTCATACTTTGTTGGGATTAGTCCTTTTTCACTTTCCGCACAGTTCTGTTTTATTTTGTCAATCTGTACAGCATTCTGATACAGTTCACTTTTAAAATCCAAAAGCAATTCCAAAAGTTCCTTTTGAAAGTCAATAAAGTCAGATGATGATGTGTCTACTGACATCCTGGTCGTCTCCAATTTCGTGGGAACAGCACAGATTACAGCACGAAATGGCGCAGTTCGTATTTCCAAACTTCAAAAACAGAAATTATGCCCGATCTGGTTACAAACTCTCATTTTAAATTCTTCTTCATATCTTAAAATTCATATATCCATTAATGAAAAGAGCATATGTCAAACTTCTTATTCACAACCTTATATTTTACGCTCTCTTCAATGTTGACAGTTTTCAGCCTCAAAGAGTGATGTCATAATGGCGGCTTGCTGATCCCTCCAGGGACCTGACTCCAGCTTCCAGGGGGACTTTCCCCAGACCAAATTAAAGAACCTTTACAGGGATTTTGCAAAGTTCAACCTTTCTCCCCTTTACCCTGCCTTAGGGGAAAAGTTTTAAGTCCGATTTTTGGTAATTAAAAACTTCCTGTCAGCTTCCC
Source organism: Zootoca vivipara (assembly GCF_965207765.1). Classification (NCBI taxonomy): domain Eukaryota; kingdom Metazoa; phylum Chordata; class Lepidosauria; order Squamata; family Lacertidae; genus Zootoca; species Zootoca vivipara. The sequence continues at coordinate 3,720,849 of NC_142593.1, read as the reverse complement.
GGCTTTGGGCAAGTTAACTGCATCTCAATTCGCTCAATGAGGGAAATCAACTTCCTTTTTTAATCTCCTCCCGTGTCTAAATCTTTTCAATTAAAATTTTAAAAAGCCTTTTCCTTTACTCACGGTGTCCAATGTTTTCAAATCCTTTGAATCTGGAAAAATCCACCACTCCACAGGCTGCCGGCTCGGAGCTTCATGTTGCAAGGGTAGCAGATTAGCTCAAGGCACCATGTCTCCACTCTGCTTGCTCTCGGCTCCCTTAATAGGGCTTACCGGGGAGCGGAGGAGACAGGGGAGCTGAGTCCCCACGTCTCCAGAATGCTTGATCTGGAGCTCTTTTGGGGGTCCGTGGCGCTCACATGGCTCCCCCTCCCTCACAGCGCTAGGGAATCTCAAAGCTCAAGATTCTCCTGCCGGTCAGCAATGGCGGTAGACCCAAAGTCCAAATAATACCTTGTCTTATAGGGAAGGGACCAGTCTGCTATCCAACATGCAAGGGGATGGGTGGCAGAAAGAGGGAAGCTGGGACCTTCTGCAGTCCATCATCAAAGCCATCACTGTTGGCAAGGGAGGTTTCCCCACCATTTTAAAATAATTCCAAACCATTTCCCTCATATGAAGAGTGGCAGCAAGCAAAGAGGTTAACCAAGGGACACTAAATCTTCCTGTCTTTGGTGAGTTGTGTTTTTGGAGTGTGTGTAAAACTTTGTACCCCTTCAGTTGTATCTGCAGACCATTTATTCCCCCCCCCCATAGAATTCAGTGGGCGCCACTGAAAATTGAATCAGCCCATATTTTCATGACTGCACCCCGTTTCTCTTTCAATTTCTGCCACTAGAGTGTGTGATGGAGATTGAACATTGGGAATCCACTTACATATATACTGGTTTTGGATCCAAAGGTTTGCATTCTCCAATAGAAGGAGCCTTCTGCCAATCCAATAGAAAGAGTCTTCTTCTAATGGAGTAAGCTCCATCCATCAGAGGAAGAAAACCTTCAGATCCAACACAATAAGTTGGATTGTTTAAAAGGATTGAAATAGGCTCTGTCAACAGAAAGAAATGAAGGAAATAAGAAAGCTCTGTAGTTAAATGTCAGGGAACAAATAATATTTTGCTGTGTATCTGAGGTTCCTTGTTTGACATCAGTTTATATGCTGCCTGTGATTCTTCCTTAATCTAAGCTTGAAGTTCCAAGAACAACACATGCCCTGTGTGGTGCCAGCCCCATAAAGTGCTGAGCACTGATTCTTATACAAGAGTGGAACCCAGCTTAGCACCTGACATTTTATGTCATCCTGTAGAATGATAATTTGAAAACTGGATTGTTCTTCAAAAGAAATTCTACTTCGGATGCCATGGTTTAACAGACAGAGGTTTGAGTTACCTTCCAGGTGCTGAGAGTGTTCCCTGTCTGAAATTTTCAATGCCTCCCATGCCATGAACTCGTATTCTTCACAGACATTAGGACTATGCAATACATAGTCTATATTATAGACTATACAAGAGTGATGGAGAATATTGGTCTTTTCCCCTACTACTTTGTAGTAGGAAGCAAGCATTTTGAAGGTTATGTTAACGTGCAATTTTGCCATGGGGTTCCTTTATAAGGTCCTTTTTACTATGAAGATATTAATAGGAAAATGAACCTTGTGGTGACTCTTCTACCTCAGAAACAGTCATATGAAATATCTTCCAATTGTGAAGAACATTTTCCCTGTTTCCTGTTTAGCCTCAGTTTTGAAAACTCATAGAATTAATCAAAGTGATATAGGTTCTTATATCTAGAAGTTAATTCAGAACGGATGATGGTCATATGAGACAATGATAACAGTGCAGGTTTCCCTCCACCAACACGTTTAATAGATGCTGTACTTATTCTTCTCAATCAGTCACTTGCTGTGCTAATGAACACATGGAGACTGTCTGCAGAGGGACTAAGCCTGCCTAAGCCTGCCTTGTAGAATTTTAAGCATAACCTTGCTAGCATGTGAAATGAGTGCAATTATGTGGTAGTTGGAGCATTCTTTGGCACTGCCCTTCTTTGGAATTGGGATGTAGACTGATCTTCTCCAATCCTCTGGCCATTGCTGAGTTTTCCAAACTTGCTGGCATATTGGGTGTAGCACCTTAACAGCATCATCTTTTAAAATTTTAAATAGTTCAGCTGGAATATCATCACTTCCACTGGCCTTGCTATTAGCAGTGCTTTCTAAGGCCCATTTGACTTCACTCTCCAAGATGTCTGGCTCAAGGTCAGCAACCACACTATCTGGGGTGTACGAGACCTCCATATCTTTCTGGTATAATCCTCTGTGTATTCTTGCCACCTCTTCTTGATGTCTTCTGCTTCTGTTAGGTCCTAACCACTTTTGTCCTTTATTATGGTAATCTTTGTACGAAATGTTCCTTTCATATCTCCAATTTTCTTGAACAGATCTCTGGTTTTCCCCATTCTATTGTTTTCCTCTATTTCTTTAAATTGCTCGTTTAAGAAGGCCCTCTTGTCTCTCCTTGCTATTTTTTGGAAATCTGCATTCAGCTTCCTGTATCTTTCCCTATCTCCCTTGCATTTTGCTTGCCTCCTCTCCCCCACTATTTGTAAGGCCTCGGTGGACAGCCATTTTGCTTTCTTGCATTTCCTTTTCCTTGGGATGGTTTTCGTTGCTGCCTCCTGTATAATGCTACGAGCCTCCATCCATAGTTCTTCAGGCACTCTGTCCACCAAATCTAAATCCTTAAACCTGTTCCTCACTTTCACTGTGTATTCATAAGGGATTTGATTTAGATTGTATCTTACCGGCCCAGTGGTTTTTCCTACTTTCTTCAGTTTAAGCTTGAATTTTGCTATAAGAAGCTGATGATCTGAGTTACAGTCAGCTCCAGGTCTTGTTTTTGCTGACTGTATAGAGCTTCTCCATCTTTGGCTGCAGAGAATATAATCAATCTGATTTCGATGCTGCCCATTTGGTGATAGGTTCCCATAAATGTGCCCCCATTTTATCACCAAATGGGGGCACATTTATGGGAACCTATTGGCTAGTGCCATTGGGGTCACTGGTGATGAACATGCCCCCCCATTCTCTCCATACAATTTTGTGATATTTTAAATATATGGAGCATATTACAAAAAATATCAGAATACCTTGCTGGATCATATCAAAGGCCCGCCTATTTTAGCATCCTATTTTTACAGCGACTAACTGGATGCCTCTTCCGTGAAGCCTTCTACAAGCAGGAGTGTAACTACACTTTCCTGTTCTGCAGCAACCAGTTTTCAGAGGTAGCACAAATTGTTATAGCTTGTAGCCATTACAGATAGACCTATCCCTCATGAATTTGTCAAAACCCCTTTTAATACCATCCAAAGTGTAAGCCATTACTATGTCTTGTGACAGCAAATTCCATACATTTAACTATGTGCCATATGAACAAGTACATCCTTTTGTCTGCCTTGGATCTTCCAGCATTCTGCTTTGTTGGATGACCCTGGCTCTTGCAAGAGAGGAAGAAAATTGTCCACCTTATCCACACCAGGCATCATTTTATACACATTTATCATGTCCTTCCCCCCTTGCATTTTTAAAAGAAATAAAGAGCTCCAAATGCTCCAATCATTCCTCATAATGGGTATTGTTCCACCTCTCTGGTTATTTTTGCTTTTCCAGCTCTGCAATGTCCTTTTTGATGTGTACTAACCAGAACTGAACACAGTAGTCCAAATGTAGTTGTACCAAATAGCCAAAATTAAGGAGTTCAAAGACCCTAAGAATGATTTAAGCATATGCTTTAACTTGGTTAAGATAGTTGGACTTTCAAATACTTCACTTTGGCTGGATCATGTCTTTTACTTAAAAAAAACTTTTGTAGAGGCTATCCACCTTTTCACCTGAAGGATCTACTACCTTCCCTGTATAATGTCAGGAATGGGGTATTTCGCCACTAGCCCCAGGCTGGGGCTAGAGTTATGGCTACTAATACGAATGCTAGTAAGAACAGTATGGATTTCTCCTGTTATCTGGAACGGCCCTAATGCACTATTTATTTTGTTCAACTCTGCTAACAAAATTGTTTAGATTAAGCAATATAATATGTAATATCAGTATATGTACAATATGTATGTATGAATCAGAAATAAAGAGCTTACAATCCAGTAGCAATAATGTATGTTCTTGACGAAGATGACAGATGTTTGAAGCAGAAGCCATGTACCAGGGATGGGGAATGTGCAGCCATCCAAAGGTCACAGGACAACACTCAGAGTCCTCACTGCTGGGCCACACTGGTTTTGGCTGACGGGAGTTGAAGTCCCAACAACCTTTAGAAGTCCATCTGGCCCACACACTTTTACCCTATTCCTGATGCAGAATTTCAATTCTGATGAAGACATGTCAGCTTGTCCGATAGAACATTCCTCCCTGCACCCCCAGCAGTTTACGGGGTTCTCCAGACACACACACCCCAAGCCATTTTGGGGAGGAGGGAGGAGAGGGGGGAAAGTCCTGTTGTGCTGGTAACTTTAGCATACCTATGTACAGTTGAATCTGGGCTGCAATAAAGATTGGGGAGGGTGGCTAAAGGGAGCCCATAGGGAAAAAGCTTTGCATACATGGATGGGGCAGGCTTAACAGACATTCTAACAGAAGTGGTTTGGACACTCATTCAGTGCATTTTGAGGCATTCATTTTCAGAACAGATGGCATTTCAAAAACTTTTTCCAGTTGGAACTTCTGCTTCTTTTCACCCAGACAAAACTTGCCAGTATTTCCTGAAGCTTTATGTGTTAAAGGGTGTTATAGAAAATTCTGGGCGCAAGGCTGCTCAGCCACCCAGCTGGTCAGGCAAGAGCCCGTGGAAGGAGTCCAGCCAGCAACCGGAGCAAAATAGCAAGTTTTCTTGTGCAACAGGTTCGAGCCAAGACTGAACAGCGGGAGCAGGGTTGCAAGAACTTTTAAAACTCCCCACCTAAATCCCAGAATACATTTCCAAAGCATCATTCCTACATCATAGTTACATAGCTACCAGTAAATGTCAGAAAAGGGGAGGTACATACAATATTAACATAAGGGTAATGGTTCAGGGGAAAAGTAAATGTGTGATACCGTAAGTACCTGGAGGAACTTCTTGAGTATCCTCCGGAAAAGAACAATGAGGTCCTGGCTTTGCACCGTCTGTCACCTGGGTGGGTCTGGTGATGGGACGAGGCTTGGCCAACAATCAGCTCAGCAAAGTGCCTCTGGGCACTTCCTGGAGTCCCTTTTCAAAGGGCAAAATAGTGTTGGAATGGAGGAAACTGGAGTTGATTTTATATGATTTTTAAAACTAGGTAACTTCCCTGAGCTGTCAAGTCGAAAGGATACATTTATGCATAATATTTATAACATTTAACCACTTTAAAGATGTGCTCCCCCATGATTTCGATAACAAGGAAAGCCATAGGCACCCTGAAAGAAGATGATCACATAAAAGCAGCACCCAGCAGTATTTTTATGGGGTCTCTTTCATTCCAAACTTTCAAACACATGACTTGACTCAATAATGTGGAAAGTCTGTATCTCAAGTCTCCAAGGGAGATAATGCAACTTGTGGGTCTCATTCCTGGTCTTCCTCAAGAACAGGCACGTTTATACAATGTCTACCAAATTTCATCTCTGCATCCAACACAGCTATTGCATTACAATGTGCAGACTTACATATGGAATGCTGAATGGGCAAATTAAACCAAAAGCTTTGTTGCATTTAGCTAATAACTTGAACATTTGCCTATTTCTTATTGTCATTTATTTTAGCTCTGGCTTTTGTTTGTGCCTGAGCACTAGTTGGGGCTGCTTTCTTACTCTCTTTTCAACAGACGGTTTTCCTCAAGGGCTAATTTCTGCTGATCAGTTTCCAGGTAATCCCAGATTCCTAGTGTTAGGAGAATGGAATGAACTCATCTCAATATCGAAGCATATACATTGCACTTCAAAGAAAGCTATCACCCTGTCATTTCTTGTGAGCTTCTAGCTTTTGTAGACTGCATTCTAGGCTTGCTGTGACATATATTAAAGGGTCTGCTTGCTTTTCTGGTTAACTATCTTACTAAGTGGCATATCAACCAGAACATCTGATTACAGAAACAAACTGTTGGCATCCGTCTGTGTTGGGAAACAATGGAGGAGAGTGCCTTTGGGGGTGAAGTCAAGCTGTTGGAAGGTTACAGCACCTGCTGTGGCTGTAGAGACTGAATAGGAACAAACTGCATCCAGATATTTCAGTAAGAGTTTCTTTGAAAACAATACTACAAAGTTTTTTCAATTAGGTTTTTAGTTTCACCTACCAAATGTTGTTGGAATCCAACTCCAATCAGCATCAGATAGCATAGCCAATGGTTGGGGATGATGGGAGTTGTAATGGAATAACATCTGGAAAGCCATAGGTCCATGACATGTACTCACTGTACTTGAGAAACTAGGGACAGAATTTGTCACCATGGGTAGGATTTTCATCTAAATCATGAGGGGAGCATGTACAGCAGGCTCCAGGAGGTAAAAGGTAAAGGACCCCTGGATGGTTAAGTCCAGTCAAAGGTGACTATGGGGTTTCGGTGGTCATCTCTCTTTTCAGACCAAGGGAGCCAGCATTTGTCCAGAGACAGCTTTTCAGGTCATGTGGTCAGCAGGACTAAACCACGTCTGGCACAATGGGACACTGTGATCAGGTCGGCAGTACAAATCTGTACAACGGGGTGAGCTCCTGTTGCTTTGTCCCAGCTTCTGCCAACCTAGCAGTTCCAAAGCACACCAGTGCAAGTAGATAAATGGGTACCACTGCGGCAGGAAGATAAACAGCATTTCTGTGCACTCTGGCTGCTGGAGATGTGCAACTTAGAGGGTGGAGCTAAATGCATAAACCATCCCACCCCATTTCACCACACTTGCTTCCTTCAGGCAATAAATGCCTGAAGAAGGCTAAAGTATAACCCAAATGGTTAAAATATCTAGACAACTGAAATGAGGTATTATGTACATGTACACATAACTTCCAAAAATTGGGGTACTAAATGTGCATCCTAAGGTACTTCCACACATGAAAGCTGACATTTGGTACACACGTAATCCAAGGCATCTTGTTTCCTAAAGAAGTCTGAAAACCACACATCTGCATATCTAAATAAAACTGAGGAAACATGCTTCATAATACAGTATAAGCAGCAATCCAGCACTGAGCAAAACCCTGATTTAGACCATGATATTTCTAAATACTTATGGATAAGGAATTGGTACCATGGACTACTTTTCTCCTCTTCTGTCAATTTACACATCACTTTTGTAGCTACTTTCAAACATAACGTAGTTTCCCCAGGCCAATAACACCTGGAGGGTATAATATTGACTAATTCTGTGCACCAACCATAGCATAGCGTAGGAAGGCAGAGGCAAGGTGCATTGGGCATTGGGGGGGGGGGGTTCCTCCTAAGAAAAGCTCAGCAACTTTGGCTGGTCTCCGGCATCAGGGGTTGCTACACCACTGCTACAAAGTGTTCTTTGCAGCTTAGGTGACAAAATTCAAATCAATCTGCAGCATGGGTTTACAAGCATCAAAAACTAAGCAGTTTATTAGTAGGTATGACAAATCAAGAATCAAGGAAAGAGTTAAAAGAAAACCAGCTTTTGCCTCTGAGAGAAGCTAGTATTTTCATTTTGGCCTTATATCAATCCCATCTGCAATCTGGAGTAGAAAAGAATGGTCTCATTCATTGAATCACTCCCATTTATTAGCCTCTTAAATGTTTTCCATGATTTAAAGTTTCAGGACTTTTCTTTTAAAAATAAAATAATGTTTTTCTTTTAAATTAATGTTATGTACATTACTATGGAGTCTGAAATGTGACTGCCAGCCTGTTCTTTAACAGCAGGACTTGAACCAATATTTCCAGTCTCACCTTCCATTTGCAGAGAAGTTCAGGCTTGGCGTGCAAAGGAAACATGTGCTCTCAGGAGCCGATTTGGGACCAAGGCATATGAAAATATATAAAGTTCCCTCCCTGTTAACAGAAGAACATTCTCAGTGTGGCTTAGACATACGATCCCAAGGAGCACAGCAACCTGGTATTTAATTAAAAATATCCCAACACCTAAAAATGCAATGTCTCATTAATAGTTGCTAAAAGAAACAAAGAAGTCTCTGTTGCCTGCCCACAGTAAATATTTTCAAGGCCTCCTTTCAGTAAAGTCTATATATGCCATGGGTTCACATACACTTTAAGGGTAAATCTAACTGTGTATAAGCTAATGTCTGAAATGTATCCCATGTTGGTCAATACAGTGGTACCTCTACTTACGAATAACTCTACTTACGAATGTTTCTACTTATGAATGGAGCTCCGTCCGCCATCTTGGATGCGGTTTAGATAGGATTTTTTCTACTTACGAATTTTTAGATAGGGTTGCTTTGACTTACGAATTTTTTCTCCCAATGCATTCCTATGGGATTCGACTTACAATTTTTTTCTACTTACGGATGTGCATTCGGAACGCATTAAATTCGTAAGTAGAGGTACCACTGTATTAGGTTTTAGGCCCGTTTGGTAGACTGGAACTCATAATGCTTTTCCTTTTTTCCGTGCAAGGCTTGTTGTTGTTTAGTCGTTTAGTCGTGTCCGACACTTCGTGACCCCATGGACCATAGCACACCAGGCACTCCTGTCAAACTCATGTTGGTGGCTTCGAGAACACTGTCCAATCATCTCGTCCAAGCAAGGTTAGTGCTGCCCTATTTATCCTCCACTCTTTTCCTAATTGCTGCATCATCCTAGAACTCTAAAGCCTTTCTTAGGGTGTAATCCAGTGGTTTTCAGTCAGTGTGCCGTGGCACCCTGGGGTGCCTTGAATGATGGTCAGCAGTACCGCGGGCAACACTGGCCTCTGTCCCTCTTACTTCCCCTCCCTCCTCTGATGCTGTATCGGATCTGTGCCTCCCTGCACAGCTGTTATTGCAGCATCCTCCCCCCCCCCCGATTTTTTAAATTCATTTTCTAATAAAACACACATAAAACATAATACACAGAATTTAAAAACAAAACAAAAAATAGCACATTGCTGCATATACAAAACACAAAACTAAAAAATACTTTTAACTCATACCTTTCTCTTAACATTGTTGTTTGGACTTCCCCAATTCCCTCCCTTTCTGATTTTCAATTTTTAATCCTCTTCAGCAGTTACATATGTCATAAATTCAATTTACTTCTTTTCTTTTCGAGTTATATTTTATCTCCAATATTAACAAATCATTACCACTCAAATTCAATTTTACATTTTTAATATAACCAAACTATCTATTTTCAATCAACAAAATCAACTAGCTCTAACTCTAAGCCCATAATCCCCTCCAAGATTTTCCATAACTTTAAATTCCAATATTAACATTTTTACCATTAAAAAAGATTTTTTAGTTCTGCTTCTCTTTCCATTTCTTAATCACCAAACCTCCCGATCAAATCATCAATTTCCATATATCCTCTCATTTCCATACATATTATTTACTTTTATCAACCAGACCGTTTTCAATCCATTTTTATCAATTAGTGGCAATTCTTTTATTTACCCCACTCTGACTTTAACATCTCTCATAACCCAACAAGAAATCATTCCCCCTGCTGCTGCCCACACCACTTCAGCTCTTCCCTTATCCAGCCTCCACTTTTAACTTTTACAATTTCAAACACTCCCAGGTTCCCCTCTTCTTGTCTCTTCCAATCAAAAATAATGTCTATTGGAGCTTCTTGCTGTGTTTTTTTCCTCATCTTGGTCTTTTCCATCATCAAAATTTGTTATTGTCTCTCCATCTCCTCTGTCCAGTTTATTACTGTACAATTCCTCCCCCCCCTCCTCTCTGATGGCTTGCAGCTCGTTTTCGTCCATAAAGCAAATTCAATACAGTCTGTTGAAAGTGAGTTAACATGTTGGCTGTTAAGGTCTCTTTATCTTCAAGGTCACAGCAGGAGTGTGGATAGCCAGGGATGTGGGAACTTCATAGAATCATAGATTTGGAAGAGACCACAAGGGTCATCCAGGCCAACCCCCTGCCAAGCAGGAAACACCATCAAAGCATTCTTGACATATGGCTGTCAAGCCTCTGCTTAAAGACCTCCAAAGAAGGAGACTCCACCACACTCCTTGGCAGCAAATTCCACTGTCGAACAGCTCTTACTGTCAGGAAGTTCTTCCTAATGTTTAGGTGGAATTTTCTTTCTTGTAGTTTGAATCCATTGCTCCGTGTCCGCTTCTCTGGAGCAGAAGAAAACAACCTTTCTCCCTCCTCTATATGACATCATTTTATATATTTGAACATGGCTATCATATCACCCCTTAACCTTCTCTTCTCCAGGCTAAACATACCCAGCTCCCTAAGCCGTTCCCTCATAAGGCATCGTTTCCAGGCCTTTGACCATTTTGGTTGCCCTCCTCTGGACACGTTCCAGCTTGTCAGTATCCTTCTTGAACTGTGGTGCCCAGAACTGGACACAGTACTCCAGGTGAGGTCTGACCAGAGCAGAATACAGTGGTACTATTACTTCCCTTGATCTAGATGCTATACTCCTATTGATGCAGCCCAGAATTGCATTGGCTTTTTTAGCTTCTTCATCACACTGTTGACTCATGTCAAGTTTGTGGTCTACCAAGACTCCTAGATCCTTTTCACATGTACTGCTCTCAAGCCAGGTGTCACGCATCCTGTGTTTGTGCCTTTCATTTTTTTTGCCCACGTGTAGTACTTTACATTTCTCCTTGTTAAAATTCATCTTGTTTGCTTTGGCCCAGTTGTCTAATCTGTTAAGGTAATTTTGAAGTGTGATCCTGTCCTCTGGGGTATTAGCCACCCCTCCCAATTTGGTGTCATCTGCAAACTTGATCAGGATGCCCCCAAGCCCATCATCCAAGTCATTGATAAAGATGTTGAATAAGACTGGGCCCTAGGCCTCTGTGGGGCACTGTGAGGCAGCACCTCTCTTTGAGGGTGGGGAGCAGCTCAGAGACCAGGGGCGGCAGCAGCAGCAGCTGCCCAAAGCACTCCCAATGAGAGGGGAGGGGAGAGGAGGGAACACTCCACAAGGGAGGGTGTTTGAAAAAAGGGTGAGAGGCTGTCAGCTCTGCAGGCAAGGGGTGACATAACTGTGTTCCTGAGCCCCCACGGGTGCCGCAGAAAGAATGTAGTTGGTTAATGGAGCCGTGGACTCAAAAAGGTTGAAAACTGCTGGTGTAATCCAATTTTCCACTATGGTGAGTTATCCATCTGCTCTGGCTGTTGCAACACTACCCTTCTTTCTCTGCTAATGCTGCGCTAAGTACTCAGCATTGCAAATGTCCTATTGATGCCAGAAATAGCATGCATTCGAAAATATAAACCAACTATATATCAAGAGCTGTGTGTATATAAGATTCTAGATGTTATTTGTTCCCATACAGTCTATAGCAGATGAGCCATTTAAATGTAATCTATATACAGTACATATAAATGTAGGCATTGTGGGTGCGGAGGTCACAGCCTTTGTCCGTAACTGCTGAACCATAATGTAACAAATTTGGCCACAACGTTCCATGCCCATCAGGGAGGGATCTGGCACAATCCCCCCCCCAAAAAACCCACACATTTCACACCTAAAATAATGATTAAACACAAAAAGTGGTGCCCAAATTAGTCGTCACCACCAGAAGCTCTGAAGACTCCAGCAGCATCCAATAGAAAGGCAGATCGCATGCTGCTGCCTCCAAAGCTGCACCGCCAGATGACATCACAAAATTCCACAGCAACCAACTGAAAACAGTCCTTTTGCAGCAACAAGGCCCAGCTTTTCCAATAGGCCTCAGCATTGCCAAGCAGGGAAAAACAAACAGAGTAGGGCCTTTCACAATGGGGGGGGGCAGGGATGAGGCACAACAAAGGGAGGGGGAAAACACATAGCCATTGGGGGGGGGAGGACCCTGAGTCAGCCAAAGCAGTGGGGGGTGGGTTGGGACAGCAAAAACTGAGTAGGCCACAGCATTGCCCAGTAGGCAACAGGCAAAAACAACATAATATGGGCCTTTCACAGGGTGGGGGAATCCCAGGGATGAGGCACAACAAAGGGAGGAGGAACACATAGCCATGGGGGGGGGAGGTAGGACCCTGAGTTAGCCAAAGCAGTGGGGGGGGGTTGGGACAGGGAAAACTGAGTAGGCCGCAACATTGCCCAGTAGGCAACAGGCAAAAACAACATAATATGGGCCTTTCACAGGGTGGGGGAATCCCAGGGATGAGGCACAACAAAGGGAGGAGGAACACATAGCCATGGGGGGGGAGGTAGGACCCTGAGTTAGCCAAAGCAGGGGGGGGGACATTTTCAGGAACATGCATGGGTCTTATTTTTGAAACTTACAGTAGGGGAGTCAGGGTTGGGACAGAGCAGGTGAAGGGACTCTAAAGGGAGACTCTGAAGGTCCATTTAACAGAAAAGTTCCATTTAACACAAAAACCCACAGCAACGCGTGGCCGGGCCAGCTAGTCACTAATAAAATAGAAATGTCATTTGTAATCATCCTGAGACTTTCAACTATAAGGTTACATACAGCATCAAAATAAATTCCTACACATTTCCCCTTCATTTATTGCACTGTTAAATATGTTTACGAACACATTACCCTTCAAAAGAAGTTGAGTAACATTATAAAGGACACCAGTTCAGATACATAGGATGACTTGCATCAGAGCCATAATACAAGATAATCTGGTCCTGTGTGCATATGTATGACACATATTTGGAGTATAGGTAGCTTCTTAGGAACAAGATAAGCAAGACATTTCAACACAAACACCTTAAATTAACAACAAACTGTATTGTGATGTCAGCATCCAGAGATGGAGGGGTCATTACCAGGTTTAAGAGCTCACACACCCAAAATATTAGGTCTGAAGTTCATTCACAGGCAGGAAGAACAAGAAAATAGTAGTGAGGTGGTTGTAGAGATGTCATGGTCTGCAGCAGCCTTTCCAAACCTAAGCCCTCCAGCTTCTATCAGCCCCCTGCTCACATGGCTGAATGGTTGGCAATGGGAACTGTTGGCTGGTCTGAGGCAAAACTCCTTAAAAATAGCAGCTGAGCAAAAGGCACTGGGGGAAACAGATGCAAATGCAGGTTATTTGTAACCGGTTCAAAATGAGCAGAGTTCGTATAAAGAGGAAGGCAGAGCAAGAATCCCCAAAGGAACCGACATCTGTGCCTGAGGTTGATTCTGCAAACAGCCTGGCATCCTGGCCACTCAACTGGGGACTAGAGTCAGCAAAATGTGACCATACCTCCTCTTTGAGAAAATAATATGGATGCTGGTAGGTTTCTAGATCCCATTCTAAACTATAATTGGCTTTCTCCTTTTGTCTTCCATAGAAGATTGCTAATTTTTTTTATACCATAGCGGATATAAAAGAGCAGTGCCGAAATATTACTGTTACAGAATTATACATAGTACGGATCAAGTGTTATGGAGCAAGGCCACTTGGGAACACCTGAATCTTCAGTAGGGCATTTACGTCCCCTCTGAATCACATGCACATCTTTAAAGCGATTCCCCAAAGGCTTAGGGAAAGATTCCCAGAGGCTTTAGAATGGTATTAGTTCTGGGAAGGGCTTCAGGCTGTAGGAAATGCAATCCATATTGGAGAAGACAAGGGCATCAAACCCTGCCTAAGATTCTCACACCAAATTTGAGAAGTGGGCCTATGTAAATCATACCATGCCAACATATGCCTCACTGACCTCGCAGAAGTTTTTGAAAAAAGGAAAGAAAAAAGAAAATAGGTTACACCAGCAACAATTTTGAATGTCATGTCCTGCATTTCACACTCATGCCATTGAAGAAAACTGTTTAATTTATGGTACACCAGACTTAACATGGACACTGGTACCAGAGCCTGCAATAAACCCAGATGCCAACTTTGCTGCCACATACACCCAGACAACACCATTACTGGCCCCAACAACATCCAACATACCATCTCAGGACTATTTAATTGCTCATCCTCTAACATTGTGTATGCCATCAAATGCCAACAGTGCCCTTCAGCTCTCTATATTGGACAAACAGGCCAAACCCTACGCCAAAGGATAAATGGACATAAATCTGACATCAGGAACCAGAAGACAGAAAAACCAGTAGGAGAACACTTCAATCTCCCAGGACATTCTATACAAGATCTCAAAGTAGCTGTCTTACTACAAAAGAATTTCAGAAATAGACTGGAAAGAGAAGTTGCTGAATTGCAATTTATCACCAAGCTCAAAACCATGGAGGGACCTGGTTTGAACAGAGATATCGGGTTCTTATCTCATTATACATGATAAGCGATCTTCAGCCATCTCAACCCTTGCTTTTTCATGCAAAACCATTTGCAGTCGTTTGCGGTCATCAACAGCTATCAGTCAGTCAATCACCCATTTCCACCACCCTTCTGAGTGATCCCCCCTCCCCATCCCCACCCCTCCCCACCCCTTCTCTACATAAGTGCCTGGAAACTTCCATTTCACTGTATCTGAAGAAGTGTGCATGCACACGAAAGCTCATACCAAAATAAAAACTTAGTTGGTCTTTAAGGTGCTACTGAAGGAATTTTTTTGTTTAATTTATATTTAAGGTGTTCAGAAAGTCAGGACTAATATTAATATACAATTTCACTTGCATGAAATATTCCAAGAGTGTATCAAGCAACAAATAGAATATATTGTATACAATGAAGCATTTATACTAACACAACAAGGCACATTAATATTTCCCTGAGAATATTTTAGGCAGTAGGCTTTTGCTACATCACTCTTGAACAACTACAAAATGTGTTAAGAATACAGCCCACTATTAAAATTTATGCATAAAAATACATTTTGCGGTTTCTATGAAGTATGCTAAATACAAAGCCGTTGGCACCGTTTTAAAAAGCTTCATGGATTTTCAACAAAAGCAGGATTAAATTATTTGGCTCTAGAGATACTTGAGCAAACTGTAAATGTGAACTCTGCAAAGTTGTGGCTTTGGCATTTCTCAATTCCCTTTTTATTTGTAAGTATAGTCCTGCTATGCTAGACAACCCATGTTCTATCCTATGATGCCTCCTCGCTCCTGGCCCCTCCCTCCCTCCCTTCCTATTGCCATTGCTTCATAATTGATGCCCTTTGTAGCTGCACCAAAAAATTGAGAACACTGTCTCAATAAGATTCTTAAAGGCAGGAGAAGCTTTAGTTCAGGTTAACTGTTATGAAGTGCTAATGTTGAAAACCTGAGCTCTTTGTTTCCAATAACCATACCAAATGTTCTGTTGTTGTCTATTACAACAGAATGCATATGATGGGAATCCTTTGGGAACAGCAGAAAAGCAAGACAAAGTACATAGGACAACATAATCAGCTAGTAAACACCCTACAAGGCTTGTTAAAAAAGACCAGCAAGGCAGATGGAAGAGAGGGAAAAGGTGCACCGCACACTTAACCTCTTATATTTTTGACATCCTTATCAGAGGGAAAGGGTTTGTACCATGCAGATGGTTGCACTTTAATGGCTGTGCTGATACAGTGCTTTGTCTCTTAAATACTCCTCCAAGCAGTGAACTGCAAAGGGGTCAAAGTCTGTGTCAAACTTGTTGGCAAAGAAGTGGTGTTTTCGTAGCATCCAGTTCAAGTCTCCCACTCCGAAGACACACACAGAGCGGATATGAATTCCATTACAAGGTGGGTACGGGGCACCCAGGGACACATCCCCCTCAAAGTAATGCCACTTAACAAACCTGGCAAGAGCATTCATGTCAGAGACATCATATTTGTCGCTGGCAGAGACTGCACCTGGAACCTCGGGAATTCGCTGAATAGTAGCCCACAAGTATTCATCGGGACTGTAAGTATCTTTGGCCCATTCTATAAATTCAAGGATTTTGTTGTTCTCTAGGACATATTCAACAAACCTCCGGCTAACAACAAAGTAAGCACTGCCAGAGAAAATTGGTGTATTGAGAGGTGAGCGTTGTTTGTCTATCCCCATATTCTTCACTTTGCCATCAACAACTTCATAATGCTTCTTCCATCGTGTCTCCTTGTTTGAAGGCATTTTCTCGGTTTCCAAACTGTTTTCACCCTTGAGAGCTTTTAGTTTCTCTACTATTTCTTGGTTAGTCTTGATAGGAAAATCCATACCACAAAGATTGATCAGGTATTTCCAGCTTGCACTCCTCCTGTAGAGATCCTTCATGCAGTTGAGGTCTGCTTGCACTCTACTCCACGAAGCATATACTACACTCTCCAGCTGGCTGGCCACAAAGACATTGTCAAAACATGAAGCAATCCCCTTCACTGCAGCCAAGAAAGACTCGGGGGACTTCTTATCAACATGAATGCAATAATAGTTTTGTGGAGCGTAAATTGATCTCAGAAGTCTATCAAACATATTAATTTTGTGATAAATTACTATTGAATATGCTATGGGAAACTCAGCCTCTTCTTTGCTCAGAGGCTGCATAATATACTTTCGCCTCTTAATAAAGGCGTTGCAGTCTGTTGTCATGTTGATGTAATCATTTGGAGTTAGTTTCGGGCTCTTTTTAAAGGAAACAGTTAAGAGCTCCAACTTCACTTTCTGAATTTCCTCTGGATCTCCCTGCAATATCTTGGAGCAGTTGATGTTACTATTTGGGTATTCATCAGTTAGCTCCAGACGCCCATAATTGATGTATCTTGGCTTCTGGTGGATTTTGATAAGGGACAAGGTGCCTGCTGTAAAAATCAACACCAGCAGAAACTTGAAGCGTAGGTTATGACAGTGACGAAGTTTCCTTCTCAGCATTTCAGAGTGTGTTTGGGAACTCCCATGTATCTAAGAGACTTTCTTCATACGCATGATCAGGATCCAGCTTCAGAGCCTTCTGTCTGCATTTCTCAGAAGCTCCTAGAATAGTGAAAGTACACATAAATTCAAATGAAAAACTAAATTCTGCATTTTTAAAATCTGTGTCACAGATAATCTGTGGAATGTTTATTCACTAGGAGTTCTGTTGTGTCATTGGCATGTCCAGTCCAGGGCCAGTCTAGGTCAAGGGTAGCCAACTTGGGGCTGTCCAGATACTATGAGCTACAAATCGAATCAGCCCCAGCCATCATAGCCAATAGACATGGATAATGTTGGCTGTAGTCCAAAACAACTGAAGGGAATCGTGTTACCTATCTTTGGCCTAGGTTGTTCTCTCTCTCTAAATATATATATATATACCAGTATGGCCACTTTACACATTTACACACTTTATATGGCCACTTTACACATTATGCTGGGACCTCTCAGGACCTGGTGGAACGCTCTGTCCCAGGAGACTAGGGCCCTGCAGGATTTGTCATCTTTCCGTAGGGCCTGCAAGTCAGAGCTGTTCCGCTTGGTCTTTGGACTGACACAGTCTGACCCCGGGGTTACCCTCCCCTAAGGTTTTAAGGTTTTATCTTATAATGGTTTTATCTTATCTGTAGATTTTTAATTTTAAAATTGAATTTTAACATTGTATTAATCTGCATTTTAATTGAATTGTTTCTTTTATACTTGCGTTGATATTTTTGCTGTTAGCCGCCCTGAGTGGGAAGTGCGGGGTATAAATAAAATTATTATCATCATCATCATCATCATCATCATCATCATCATCATCATCATCTATTCTGTTTTATATCTGCTAAAATCATAAACATTTTAGTTACAAAAACATTTTAGTTACAAAATCATTCTAATTATCAATGGCTGAACAACATTCAGGCTCTTACTGCAAGCTTACAATCTATAAATTACAGACAGGGAAAGAGGAAGGTAAGTAAGTAAAAAGGAATAACAACTGATGTGATAAGTTTATTACAGTGGTACCTCAGTTTGTGACAACCTCGGGGAGCGACCGCTTTGGTTTCCGACTACTGCAGACCCGGAAGTGTTTACATACGGGTTCCGCAGTGCTCAGATGCGCAGAAGCGATCTGCGCAGCACGTGCGTAGTAGCGTTCTATCGGCGCTTCGCGCACACACCGAAGCGTGCCTCGGGGAGCGACTAGCTCCCCGGAACCAATTGTGGTTGCAAACCGAGGTACCACTAGATTACATTTATGTTCTGCTTTTCCTCCAAGCCACTCAAGGAAGCATACATAGTTTGTGTACACAGCGAACAGGTAGTGAGTGGCTCAAGGTCGCTCGGCTTCACAGTTGAAGGGAGAGCTGAACTTGGCACTTCTGGTCCTAGTCAGACACTCTAACCATTATTCTACCTCTGACCCAGAAAATATCACAGAAATTAAAGGACAGTAGAAAATGGAAGATTAAGAAGCTGCTTAAATAAATACAAGGTAAAGGTAAAGGTAACCCTGAACATTAGGTTCAGTCGTGACCGACTGGGGTTGCGGCACTCATCTCGCATTATTGGCCGAGGGAGCCAGCATACAGCTTCCAGGTCATGTGGCCAGCCAGACAAAGCCGCTTCTGGCGAACCAGAGCAGGACACGGAAATGCCATTTACCTTCCCACTGTAGCGGTTCCTATTTATCTACTTGCACTTTGACGTTCTTTCGAACTGCTAGGTTGGCAGGAGCTGGGACCTAGCAACGGGAGCTCACCCCATTGTGGGGATTCGAACCGCCGACCTTCTGATCGGCAAGCCCTAGGCTCAGTGGTTTAACCCACAGCACTACCCACGTCCCTAAAGACAAAGAGGAAGCAAAGTTGATATCAAGAGGAACAGACAAAGAGGAAGCAAAGTTGATATCAAGAGGAACAGACCTCTGAGCACAGGATGCAACAAAAGTGATGGGGGGGGGGCATTGACTGGTATTTTAAAATACAACACATGTAGTGAGGTGGGAGGGGCAGATAAGAAAAGCGAAACCAGTGAAGGCGCAAAACTACAGAAAGTCATGCAACCTGACTATAGTTACTCCTAATACCATTCAGTGGATTTTGCTCTCTAGTAAGCCTACACAGGATCAAGACTGAGCCATGTCGTTTTGCTGCTGGAGGCAAAAGAAAGAATGCCGCCCTTGGCAGCCCCCTTCCCTTAGTCATCACCTGAGGTGACTGCAGGGGGGGGGGCAGTTGAGTGAAAGGAGGCCAGAGAGCAGCAGGGCTGGTCCTGCACTGGGATGTATCTAATGCTGGTCCTGGAACAGACCTGTTGAAATGAATGAACATAACTAACTTAGGTTCATTCATTTCAATGGGTCTACTCTGAGTAGGACTAGCACTGGTTACAACCCAAAGGGCTGCAACCCTAGACACAAAGCTGCAGTAGTTAATACTGGATAGAAGCAATGAAGAGAAACTAACATAGATTTTGTTTAACTGGTGTAGTTTTCAACCTTTCATTTGATATGTTTCATATCCAACTGCCACAGTTGTTGTGGCCAAAAGTCAATAAACTGCATGATCACATGTTAGATTGAACCAAACAAATGGATAACTCCCATGAGTAAAAGTAGTAGGTCAATGATGGATGTAAGCTGGCACAGAAGACCAAGTCCTTTTGTCTAATTAAACATAAATCTGAGATTTCTCAGGGAAATAAAATGCTAGGATCTTTAGAGACAGGCTGAAGTCTTCGGATTTTAAGACACTAAGCAGCTGAAAGTGCATTTCATCAATCTGTAATTATTGTTTTTTTTAAAAAAAGTATCCTAGCATTACATTTGACACCACAGAATTAACAGTGATTTAAACTGAAAATCTACAAAGAAAGAGGGATAATGAAAGTTTTCTGAAAGCCTTTAACTTAAAAGATGGGTGCTTGGCTAAACATTAATGTTACCTTAAACAAAAGTTTACATTCTTTGGAACCTCCAATTATATTCTTATTGAATCAGTCTGAGAAAAAGATCACTTTTCATCAAGTTCCAGCAGAAGTTCATAGCAAATAGACAATCAGCAACAGAGAATTAGGTATCATTCATTTTACCATCAACTCATTTATCTATGGTAACATATATTCCATGCACATCTAGGACCAGAAGATCTGAAAGTAGCCCATGAAGTCCCATTTCTGAAGCCAAACAAATGTGGCTAGAGGACAAATGGAAGAACCTGCAGAAGCTGCCCTGAGTTCTGATAAGGAAAGGCAAAAATACAGTATTTCACCGCATGATCACCACAGACTTTGCCCTAAATCTGTGATGCAAAAAAGGGGGTTGCAACCATTATATGAGGCCCCTGCCTGCACCATGTTCCATGCCAGACCTCTGGCAGCTGTTGCTGCCCCAGGGGGCTGCCTGCCTGCTCAGATTATTGCCCCTCCTCCCTTGCCATCTTCATCCCAGACCACAGAGGTGGTGGCAGTGAGCGGCTTCTGGTCCCTGAGCCCACACCTGCCCTCTCGCTCACGTTCACCGCCCCTTTTGTGGCAGCTGATTTGGAGACTGGAGGAGGGCTTCTTCAGAAACCCCATAAAGAACCCTTCGCTCCACAGCTTCAGATCCAACCTCCACCTCCCTTCGCTTTCATGTGAAGGGTCCTTTGTTTCCCACCCCAACCTGCTGTCTGGCCTCTGGGAGATGATTGATTTGCACCTAGAGGTGCCCAAAGGTTCTGCTGGGGGCAGAGGCAGACGTAGGGGTCACAGACAGGTGTTGGAGATGGCTGCTTCGCCTTCTTGGGTGGCCTATCCTGGGATGCCAGCGCAGGACCCTCGTTGTTCTTGTGCTGCTCTTCAGGCAAGGCAGAGCAGCCCCACAGCAGTTCCTGGCTGTTTGCCACAAGTCCAGGGAAGTGGCCAAGACGGCCCTGGGGGCTCAAGGGGAGTGGGGTGGCAGCTGGAGGAGGAAAGGAATTTACCCTGCAACTCAACCAATTTTTGAACCGAAAAAACAGTGTGGCAATTATGTGGTGGTGAGAATTATGCGGTGAATTATGGTACAACTTTCAGACTTGGGAAGTATAGGGTTAAGTTACAGAAATTAACCAAGATGTTGAAGTTTGACCTCTTTTTACACCTCAGTGCCCCTTCCTCTTTCTTTCTTTCTTCCTTCCTGACCAGCAATCAGGGTTCACCTTTGTTTCGCCCCTGCCAACATCCTGAAGAGACCACTGTGTCAATTTTCCAGGCAGAGACCTGTAAATGATGAACAAAGTCCTGGTTAACGGTCTTGGCTGGAGTTAGCGCCATGAAGTCCACACTGTTCAGCTCCCTGCTAGCAAGGTAAAGAGATATTGATGATACACTCAACTGTTGCTACAGCACATAAAAAAAGCAACCTGGCTATATTAATGCTCCCTCCCACCCTACTAATTTATACTGACTTCACTACCACATTCTGCATACTGTGGGTTTAATTCTGATGACAAAGGTGAAACACAGAGATGCCAATCTAATTTGGCCTTCCTTGTAATCTCCCAGAAATGTCAAGGCACAGACAGGAGTAAGGACCCCAAGGTACACCCTATAAGAAATAAAATGAGTGCCTGCTCATAGAAGAATACTTCATGGGGGGAGATGTGATTTTACAGCAGCGTGTGGAAGAGCAGGTGGTCTGATGTTTCAAGAAGGCAAGGAAACACCTAGCAAAAGATTTGAGTCACGGGAGTGAGGAGGGTTATTGCTTTTGCTACTATGGTATGTATTTTTGTGTTATATTGTAATTCCTGTGATCCTTGGAGGAAGAGTTGTATAGAAATGAAGAAGAAGAAGAAGAAGAAGAAGAAGAAGAAGAAGAAGAAGAAGAAGAAGAAGAAGAAGAAGAAGAAGAAGAAGAAGAAGAAGAAGAAGAAGAAGAGGAGGAGGAGAAGGGGAGGAGAAGGAAGAGGAGGAGGAGGAGGAGGCTGAAGCTGCAGATGGAAAAAAGCTGACTGACCATGATTTTGCAAGTCACAGTGCTATGCAGGATAAAAGTGGGGTTTCCAAAGACTTTTAAAAGGATTGTGCTGGGCACTTAAACACTACCTAAATGTTGTGTTGCTACCACAAACTTGTTGGGTCCACTATACAGAACACCCAGCAGCCTTGGACATTGTCAAATCTTTCATTTAGTTTGGGTTCAACAGCAAACTCCAACTCACATGGCATAGTAAGATATATACTAAGCCTGAAACATGCTGGACCTGAAAGGCATTTACCGTAAATCTGAGCTTACTCTGACTACGGGAGAAAACATTGGGTGTGTAACATTAGGTGTGTATGTGCATATCTGCCTACTGACAATAACGCTTCGCCACTGCTGGAGTGGACAATGGCTTTTACATTTTTAAAAAGTGGCTACTCTTTAACACATAGTGGATCTTGATTTTTCATGTTAAAAGATGCAAAAGAGTTCAGCAATAACAAATCCAGCATCAAGATTTTTAGTTTGGCTTAGCATGACTGAGCGAAAGTACAGGTCCTGTGAGTGAAGACTGAAGCTACAGCATGACTTCTTTGGTCCTGGTGCCTGCTCACGGCTGTGTTCGCTTCACCCTGGGGCTCGTGATCTATCTTACTCTGGACAAACCATGGGCTGTAACCATTTGTGGTTTGTCTGCGGGAAACAAACCACAAAGTCAAGTCCAGGCATAATGCTAAGTTGGCCACACAGATATTGAACTAAATAGGCCTTTGGTCTAATCATGTCATCAGCCTAGTAAAATGCCAATGAGAAGAACAGTAGCAACACAATGGATGTGGAATTATAAGCACTGTTGAAAGGTTTTGAAGAAAATGACCTTAATAAAGAAATGATAGAAAAGCAGAAGAACCACTACATTTCCTCCTAGTAGATGATGGATACCTATAGTCTACAACATCCTACACTGTCCTACTCACATAGGTGATGCAATTGATGTAAAATCCTTCTTGTCCAGTTCCTGATCAATCCCCCCTTGCTATCTCTCCCTCCCTCTCATACTGCTGTCTATCAAACTCCTATTCATGTGTTCTCCCCTCTGGCTGGATAACCATAAACTTCATTGCAGAATACAAAGTCTGCTAGAAAACTTAGAAATTAGGATATGCTGTGGAAATTAGAAGTGCTGTTTGAGAATCAGATGGGAAGAGGAAATTAGAAAGAGGCCAAATCTTCTGTTTGGATGATTGATGGCTTTGTTAATGCAATTACAAAAGCAATCTTATAAGTACTATATTGCCATCTTACTTTGAATCAAAATGTAGTGATAATTATAGAGCAAAGTTCAGAAAAACATTATCTTCCATATGAAGAAATTATGTGCTTTGAATGAAGCACCATACAACTGATTGATTGTTTCAGTTACAGTCTTAAATCTGTGGTCTTTAACACTGGCTATTCTTTATTCCCCGACTTTCTGAGTTGCTAATGAGTGACCCCTGATTAGATAACCACATTAAACACAAGACTGTACTATCTTGCCTTCTCTTGCATTGGTGTCCTGTGTAGGATTCACACTGGGAAATGAGCCAGTGGGACCTTCATGGTGGAACTATTCTCCCTCCTCCATATCTTTTTAAAGAGGGACAGATAAGGGGTGTCAAGAAGAAGAAGGAGGTTGTTGAAAACAAAAACCATACTTCTAACATTATTCCCAACCCTGAATTATAGGAACCATCCTGTGTTATTGACCATTATTTTTAAACTATTAATTTGCACAGTTTACAAAAAACGCAGAGCTGTAATTACAAGAAAAGGGATTTGTCTTTACTCTTGTATAATAGGATTATTTAAGCAACTTAAATATGGATTCCTTAACCCTTATGTTCTTATTGCATTTTAGAAGGCTCTTCTCAGATTAGCCCTATGACCAACTAAATTTAATCTTAAACTCAGAAAAAGACATTACAGTCATACCTTGGTTTAAGTACACTTTGGTTTGAGTACTTTCAGTTTAAGTACTCCGCGGACCTGTTGGACTGGATTAATCCACTTTCCATTACTTTCTTCTTTTTTTCAAAAAAATTTTATTAAATTTTCCAAATAAACAAACAAAACAATAACAATTTTTTTTATACAATTCATCTTATGTTCACCCATCTCAGTTCGTTTCGTTCTGCCAAGCTGGGACTTCCCTCCCTCCCGTCATTTGGCTTTATTTCTCACTCTTATCTCGCAGTTCCTTTTTACCCACATTTTAAGCCAGTTCATAGAATTTATTTCAGTCCCGCATTGTGGGATCATTTCCTGTGCCATCTTCTGTTACTGTACTTGCAATATTTGAATCCATAAGAGTGAGGGAAATTATGGGGATCCTTCTCAGCTGGGAGGTAGGGCACCCATAAGATGGTGAAAAGACATCATTGACCTCATCCGGGGATGCCACAACTATGATTTAGAATGAAGTGTGACAGGTGGAGGGGCGCTGAATTTTGGTGTTGTGCAGGGTGCCGCTGAAATTTGAGACCCCAAGATCCACCATTGCCCACAGGGATAGATCAAGGCCATGATGGTCCCTGGGATATGGCCATAGCAATAGAAATCTACACAGATAATAGGTTGTCATAATTAATACTATGGGAAGGATTTTTTTTTGTCTCTTTGAATTCCAAAATGAATTCAGAAGGGAAGATTATGCACTGTTTCTTCAAGCTGACGGCCATTTGCTTACAAACTTTCCACAACTAATCCTGAGCATAAAATATGTCCTGATTATTATTAGTATTCATTCTTCCACAAACAAAAGCAGAGAATTTCCAAAGAATGATGGCTACTAATTGCTCATTCACATTTGGCCTGGGCCAGTCAGGATCTTGAAAAGGACAGCTTCTGCAAGATACCACACCATTGTTCTAAAAAGAATGTGACTGGAAGTGCCAAACAAAAGTTCTTACAATGGGGGAAAGCTCCAGAGAACTCTTGCAAACATTGCTCTTACTTGAGACAAATACGATTATGAATGCAGCGGAGAACAGTCATATCATAAAACAGCACAATATAACCTCCTTTAAAAGGCAGTGTTTCAGAAGGGTATTTGTTCATTGTGGAAAAACTGGCTGGGACCAGGCAGCAGTCACAAACTATGCAGCACTGTTACTGATCATCCCTTTCTAATTTTGCACAATATTTGTACAGTATTCACAGAATTCTTCCCTGTGGGAGACTTCCATTAAGCCCTATTGCTGTTCAGTCTCTCTTCTTGCCTATGGGGCTTGCTTAACACTCTGACATGAGCTCCACCGAAACAGATGGTAGCTGTGTAGTAGGAATGAGATGACAATCAAGGCTTCCACTGACACCACCTTATTAAAGTTCCTGAAAAGAAACCCAAGCTTACCCTGACCATCCCGCGATGGCAGGATAATTACTTCTTACAAATTAAAAAGGAAGAGAGGAGAATAAGAGAATTTTAGCAGAAAGGATAAACCAGCCAAGAGCTACCCAAAACAGAAAAGGCCTTTGTGCCTCTGCACAACAGCTTCTATGTTCTTGGCGAGCCTGAAATCTGTTACCTCCAGCCTTATTTAGAAGACCTGTTTGGAACAGCACAGATTCCAAATGGGCCACTCACACCCCTGTTTAAAAGCCACCAACCCCTCCTCTTTCTTTTAAACAGATATCCTTTTCAGAACACCCTAGAAAAGGAGGCATGAGGCCAGATCAATACTGAATTGCCTGCTCATGACTGCTCATCATAAATAGCCACAGATAGTCAATGGGGAATAGCTAGGTATCTGCTGTCCTTGAGCACCAGGGATGCTATTTAAGATTGGGTGCTTCAGTTGATGGGAAGTAAGGAAACAGTACAAGTAAATAAATAATTTCTTAAGCATGTTTGTTTATACACATGCCCATTTCAAGATAGCACACAACTTTCCCACAAGGTAGTGAAGTAGTCAGTCCTCAAGAAGGTATCAAGAAAACTTACATTAAAAAGAGAACAAAGATTTTTTTATAAAAAAAAATTGACTATAATTCTGCACAGATCCCACTTTAATCATAATGGTGGCACCTACCTATGAATTGCTAGGTGCAAGAATGCAGGCTTAGCTACTTTTCTAATCCACCACTTTTGTACTCTGAATAGACCAGGGGTTGGCAACCTTTTCGGCCTGTGGGCAGGAGGATTCCCACGGACTATTGTCCGTGGGCTGGACATGGGCCGGACAGGCGCAGAAGCGATTTCCGGTGCCATGCTACCCATGTCCCAAACACCGGAAATGGCTTCTACGCATGTCCGCGGCTGCACAGAAGTGATTTCTAGTGCTGCAGACATTTTGGAAATGGGCAGCGCAGTACCAGAAATCGCTTCTGCGCGTGTCCGCGGCTGCGCAGAAATGATTTCCGGTGCTGGCTGCCCATTTCCAAAATATCCGCAGCACCAGAAATCGCTTCTGCGGCTGCATAGACGAGATTTCTGGCGTCGCTTGGCAAGTCCCCGCGCCGCACTACACCGGGGCCGGATAAACGGCTGGAGGTTGGAGGTTGCCGACAGTATTTTTTAATAGACTGGAAATGTGCCAACCTCTTTGTTCAAGAGTGTTGCATTACAGATCAAACAGAATCATTCAGCAGAGGCAGCTGCATTTTTATAACAACTCCTCTTGAAACAGCTAAATGGAGGTATATTTTTAAAAAGAACGAACACATATTCAACATGCTTCAGGACCTGCTGGATAGCTTTAAACTATACTCATGCAACTTAAGTTACTTTCAATCATATTTGCATTTAAATTAAGTAATCAGCCCTGATGAAAGCTGCCAAATCATCAGTAATAAGGGCAAGGGCATCATTTGTGGTGTGCACTTTCAATTTTGTTCTACCAGTTACCAGTTACATATTGAGCGGCGATTGTTCTAAATAATGGGTTAGTGTATCCACAGTCCCAAATCCTTTTGGCTAATTTAAAACAAAAACATCATGACTATTTGACCAATGCTGATTACACTGCTCTAAATCCCCCCCCCCATTTTATTCCACATGCCAGTGGGGAGTCACAGGCAAAAAGTAGTGAGTGGAGCAAGTGATGCAACTCTAACTTTTGTACAGGAGGCTATATTCCAGACATGTCCAGGTGAAAAGTTTCTACATGAGCACCCCCCCAAACCCCCCACACTATCTCTCCAGGTTTCGTTCAGATAACATCACAGTTCAAGGTGACATTCCAGCTAGGAAAGAGTCCCTGAAGAGGTTACACAGCAGGGACAGTGAAGCGTGAGGTCTGAGGAGGCATGGGCTGGAGAAAGTCCAGAGGGCTGGACAGAGAGGCTTGGTGGATGGACTATATTTGGTCCCTGGGCCCAAGATTGCCCACCCCTGCCCTACAGCATTCTACACAGGGCAAACAAACCAGATGCCAGGCAAAGACATAGGCTCAGAACCATATTCAGAGGCCTGAGGGGAAACATTTCAACCTCCCAGGACACTGGTTTTAAGATGCTGTTTTTCATGCAAATAACCTCAAAAGAGAGATTTTCCAGCATTGAAGGACAAAATTATGGTATCACCTGTGCTGTGAACAGTTCTGATTAACATGTGTTAATTAGCTGACCAAGGTAAAGGTATCAATACTGCTGTGTGAATGCTCACTGGTCTTATTTTACATATACTGTAAATTTTAATGTTAATTGCCAGTTTACTTTTTTACACTGTAACTTCATCAGACCTCACAATATGAGGATGGTAGGCCTACAGCCACGTGCCTATATATTCTTACTGACTTCATATAATACATACATCATGCATCTCACAAAGTGGCCTCTAGTCCATGAAAGTTGATGTTATAATAAACCTGTTAGGCAGCAATCCTAACCCTACATACCTGAGTATAACATCAACAAAGTTGACTGTTACAGGTTGGTAGCCGTGTTGGTCTGACATAGTCGAAACAAAATAAAAAAATTCCTTCCAGCAGGTCTCTAAGGTGCTGCTGGAAGGATTTTTTTTTTAAGTTGACTGTGTTGTTGATACCTCTCCAGAAATCACTTCAGCAATGTAGGACCTGAACTGAAATTATGCCGGTAGGAATATCAAACCCATATATGAACTCAAGCAAAACAATTACAATATTTTTTGGGGGGAGACATCCTGCTGTTAAACCAGAAATCCATTTTTGAAACTTTTCTTTTTCAAAGGAGCCACTTGCCTCCCCCGTGTTCTTTTGCCAGCTGGTAATGACTCTGGTTCTAGCGGGGAGGAAGCCAACGCTTTCCGAGCTCACCATTTGCTCCATGAAAGCGGCTTCCCCTCCGCCCGCTTCAAACTCAAAGATAGAAGTGAAGCTTGTCTGGAATCACCGCCTTACCTGTACAACCTTCCACTGATAATCATGAACGTGTGGAAGAGCTTTTTAGAATTGAATGCCTGAAACAGATCCCCCCCCCAACACGTGAAGCTCGGGGTTCAGCAAGCCGAGTCCCAAGTAAGCAAGAAGATGCAAAACAGCTGAGGATCGCACGCACCTCCCTCGCCCGCCTAGCGTGACCCTCTGCGTGCCCACCTTGTTCCGCGGGACTCGTGGAGGATCGCAGCGGCGGGAAGAGAAGGCGCACATTTACGTCCGATTCGTTTCCTTTCTGTGCAGAGGCGGAAGCGCAAGCCTCCCTGCGAGGAGAAAGCGAGTTGTGCGGAAAGGTAGCCACCCCTCCCCGAAGTCAGCCGCCGGCGAGTGACCGCTCATCCTAAGGAGACGCCAGCCCAGAGCCAGACCTGCTGCGGACTGAGGGGGGCCGGCTCCACGCTGCACCTCGCCCCCACCGTCCCACCCACCCCCGGCTCTGGCTTCTGGCGTCGGAGGCGCCTCCCCTCCGCCACCAGCAGCTTCCCCCCTCGCTCGCCTGGCCTGAAAGCCCCTCCCCGCGCAGGAGTCCAGAGAGCTGCCTTTCACGCTCTCCTCGCTGCGGAACCCGCCAGGCGCGCCGCCGCTCCCGCCCAGCTACCTGCCACCGCCTGGAATCCCGCGCGTGGCCGCCTTACGCCGAATGGGTCTTTTTAGCACCGAAGCAGGGAGGCAATCCTGTGCGCACTTACTGACTGAGCGCCTCCAAGTGAGCAGCATTTGCTCTTACTTCTGCCACGGCTGACAACAGAGGCAAGAGTTAGGATCAGGGGTCAGCAAACTTTTTCAGCAGGGGGCCGGTCCACTGTCCCTCAGACCTTGTGAGGGGCCAGACTATATTTTGAAGAGGGGAAAAAAAGAACGAATTCCTATGCCCCACAAATCACCCAGAGATGCATTTTAAATAAAAGGACACATTCTACTCATGTAAAAACATGCTGATTCCTGGACCGTCCACGGGCCGGATTTAGAAGGCGATTGGGCCGCATCCAGCCCCCGGGCCTTGGTTTGGGGACCCCTGGTTAGGATTGTGCCTGTTTGTCAAGGAACATGGGAATGGAGAAGGTAGTTTCTCTGCAACAAGAAAAAGATGCTTGTCATCATAGGTTAGGTTGGGTGTGGGCCATGGAGGTGAGATGGTTGCCTTGAGGACCTATGTGAGTCTCCTCCCCATCTTCCCCCCCCCCTTTCTCTGCCTTCCAGCCTGCTCAGAGCAAAAAGACACCTTTCCTCCTGGCCACCCCTTTCCAAGAATGCCAGGGAATGGTTAAAAAGGCAATGCATGGGGGGAAACACCCCCTCCCAGCAACCTGGAATCAAAGGGGGGGGAGGAAGGAAGTAAAGCTCCATCTCATCCCTCCCAGTCCAGGCCAATACTGGGTGGGGAAACAAGAGAAGACTAGATGAACAAGCTTGGCTCTGTTGGAAGAGGGTGCCGACTTCTGTCTCGTCCCTCCTAGGCAGAGCAGAACCAGTCAGCCAGGTTGCGAAGGGGTCTCAGGTCCTAGCCCAACATTCTTAACTGCTACCGTATACTTCCCTGGCTGTCTTATTTGCTTAATCCTATTTTTTCCATAAAGAGAATCCTCCCCCTTCCCCCTCCATTATATGGGGCAACCTCCTCCACAATGTCAGTTTAACAGGGGACACATGACCTGAGGAAATGAAATACTACTTTTATAGAGGGATAACTTAACCAGAGTTGGATCACTGGCCTACCTAGCTCCATAGTGTCTACACTGACTGACAACAGCCCTCTGGGATTTTTACACGGCCCCATCCCAGCATACCTGGAGATGCCAGGACTGAACCAGGGACCTTCCGTATGTCAAGCAGATGTTCAGCCGCTTACACCAGTTCTAGACTAGACCACACATTTAAAGCACGTGACTTCTAGAGAATCCTGGGAACTGTAGCTCTGTGGGTGGGAAGCTACAGTTTCCAGGATTCTCTAAGGGAAATCATGTGCTTTAAATGTGTGTTGAATGTATGATGTGGGAAATGGAGTGGGGGCGCCAGAGGGATCTTTGTACCCTGGTGCCAGATATGCTTAAGACGCCTCTGCACCTGACCTTGCTACGCCGCTGATTATGGCCCCCTGCATCACGGGAGTCCTGGGCCCGCGTCATGCCACCCCGCCAGCCAAAAGGTCGACAACTCTGGGAAACTGGGGGGGGGGCACCGCCGGAGGGATCTTTGCACCACGGCTATACTTAGTGATACAAATAGAAGTCAATAAACTACCAGTATTTGCTGTTCCCTCACTGTACAGCAGGGAACCAGTGGCCCTCCAGATGCTGTTGAACTCCAACTACCATCAGCCCCAGGCAGCAGAGCCAATAGCGGGGATGATGGGAATTGTAGTCCAAGAGCATCTCAAGCTTAGCTTCCTGTACCATACAAAATGCCCCGGGAAACTGAACAATTGAGAAATGTTTAGTTTGCACAGAGTTCATGAATAAAATACCTTTATTTTAGTTCAGTGACCTGAACCAATTGACCTACTGTAGGTTTGTTTCTCACAGACATAATGATAGTGAAAGCCTCTCCAGCCTACTGAGATCATTCAAAGTGAAGATCATACTGTACTGGAAATGCTTTTTGTGAAACACTTCCCAGAATTTTTTCAGGATGCAGCTTGAGTTGGTTTGGCCACTGCTGCAGAAAAATGTTTTGTGGAGAGCTTTTCCTGTCTAAAGGGTGGCAGGAAAAACTATTTAATTTGACAAGGAAAAACATGATAGCTTGGATCCAGAGTTGTGCAACTCTGGATATGTGATAAAATGTGTATACAGGATCACTGCGGCAGCGCTGCAGAGCTGCCATCCTGGCACCAGCGTTGCTGCTACTTACGGGGGTGGGACAGGGTGGTGGCGAGGTCAGGGTGGCACCCCAGGGGAGCCACCCTAGCACTCTTGCCAACATACCCATGCTGCAGCACCCACTCACTGTCCAGGGTAGCAGCAGTCAGGCTGGTGTTGGGAGGGAGACTCTGCAGCAGCACCCCACTCTGCCAACTGCTTCTGTGTGCATGAATGTCTGTTGTGGATGTGCAGGTGTGGGGACATTATGAGAGATGCCCCCCCCACACTATTGCATTGGTCTTGTCCACCACTGGCCTGCAACCCATGCTTCTCCCTCTCCCCCGTAGGTCACCTACAAGGAGTTGCAACCCTTGGGCTAAAATACGTTCCACGTCCCTGGCTTATGCTTTTAGCCAGGCATCCCCAAACTTCGGCCCTCCAGATGTTTTGGACTACGATTCCCATCTTCTCCGACCACTGGTCCTGTTAGCTAGAGATCATGGGAGTTGTAGGCCAAAACATTTGGAGGGCCGCAGTTTGGGGATCCCTGCTTTAGACTGTGATATAACAAATGGTATAACAGTGCTTTAAATGTCTGGTGCAGATGTGTGGTGAAGGCAGAGTGCCCCTTCTCCACAATTCTCCTTCACCAAAGCACTCCCTTGTGTGTTTTAAGTGTGACATGAGCCAGAGTGATTATAGCCCCAGGGAGCACATCTTAACATCTGACATGTGTCTCTTTATATCCAGGTGTTGATGTACTCTGACTGGGTACAGAGCTATACCAAATTTTATAAGTTGTTTTGTTTTGAAAGCAGTAAGAGATGGGAAGGCTGTCAATTTGTTTTCATTTTGCTGTTTTCCCCCTCACCCCTGAGCTCAATAGGTGAAATTTTCCTTATGCCTGCTCTATAGAAATAATAATAATAATAATAATAATAATAACAATAATATTTATTATTTATACCCCGCCCATCTTGCTGGGTTTCCCCAGCCACTCTGGGAGGTTTACAACAGAAAAATGAAAAAAAAAATCTATTAAACATTAAAAGCCTCCCTAAACAGGGCTGCCTTCAGATGTCTTCTAAAAATCTGGTAGCTGTTTTTCTCTTTGACATCTGATGGGAGGGCGTTCCACAAGGCGGGCACCACTACCAAGAAGGCCCTCTGCCTGGTTCCCTGCAACTTGGCTTCTCGCAACGAGGGAACCGCCAGAAGGCCCTTGGTACTGGACCTCAGTGTCCGGGCAGAACGATGTTGTTAAGGACATGGATGGGGTCTGAAGAGTATAGCATTTAGCATCTGTCTGCTCCTTCCATGTCCTGTACACAACTGTGTCCCTTTTTGGTTGCTACACTGGCATGGTTGTGTTGGTGACACAGATACATGAGGATAGTTGTTGTGCCAGCATTGGAATGCCAACTTTGCCAGCATAGCAGGGAGCTTCTGCCATATGGCCTGCAGGCCCTCTGCTGGCATATCCTGATTAAAGGATTGTGCCCTGAAAACTGGTCTAGAAAAATTCCATCAAGTTTAAAGAAATGAGTCAGTTCTTTAAGCACTGGAATTTCCTGTAATGCATCTATCATTCATTATGCAGGAGAATTTCAGAAATGAATGTGAGCTTTAAGAGTTACATGACATGACATTACACAAATATGCTTTCTGGCTCTGCAAGTCTGTTTAACCTGGCTTGCTTTCTGTTTGGGTCAACAGCTGCCAATTGTATAGTCCCTTGCCTGTGGGTTAAATGCTTACTTCCTGGAAAAACTAGATACAGAGAAATAGAAGGGTTGCATTAAAACTCTCTTTGGTCACCACTGGAAAGTCATGCTAGTTATTGTGGATATGATGGAAGCCCAAGACATCCTTGCTTCAATCTTTGAGACCTTGATTATGTCACCTTCAACCTCAGCGCTTAATGACTCCCATGTTGTTCACACACAGACAGCCTAATCAAACTGAGGCAAAACTGAGATCAAGGCATAGCCAGGATTTGTGTGTGTGGGGGGGGGGAGACTTTTGTTGGGGGTGGGACAGAACCTCAGATTTGTATCGATTTTTATTGACTTAGGGGGCCCAGCTGCCCCCCGCCTCCCCTCGGCTACGCCCATGACTGAGATGCAGACTAGTTAAAAGAAAAAGTTGGCTCAGTCACCATTGCTACATATTCCTCCTCCTCTTGACTTGCCCCTCTCCCTCTCCCTCTCCCTCAATGCTGCCACTGATTCACCTCACCCTGCCTCTCTTCCCTCCCACTTGCAGCAGTCCCTTCCCCCACTTGCTGCCTCTTCCTCTTCAGTTCAAAAGAGAGAGAGAGAGTGTGCTCAGACAAAAAAACATTTTGATGCATGGATAAAAGAGGAGACCACACTTGCATGACTGAATGCTAATGTGGAATTATGGCCAAGACTGATTTCCCCAGGGGTGCTTTTTGTCTTTTAAAAAAATGCTTAGGGGTACTCTCCTTTTCCTTCTCATATTGAAATACTGCCCCTCATTGAGGCCAAACTTAGATTCACAAAATGTTTAGGGGTGTGCGTACCCCTGTGCCCCCCCCCAGAATACAGGCACTGGCTACGCACAGTGCCAGTGTCAGAGGAGGGATCCTTTTTCACTGGATTACGTTAGGTCTCTGCTTTCAATGAGCAACTTAGATCTTGCTGAAAACTTGATGGCCAACACACACCACAATTGCCTGATTACATAAATCATGTTTGGAACACCACAACACACATGTAACTTGGCTGTAAAGTAACATAACATTATATGTAATAAAACTGTGATTTAATCGTCCTATCAGAAAATGGCAAAGCACAGTTCCTGATGGCAATAACATATCATGTTAACCTTAACATAACCTTCTATATGTATTATTGTCGTAAAGTCCAAGGATTGTAAAATTCAAAGATAGTCTAGTCTAACGATTACAATGTACAGTTCCTGTTGGCAATGCTTGACTTGACAACCCTTCGACTTTACGACAATAATACATATAGAAGGTTAATAGTAATATGATATGTTATTGCCATCAGGAACTGTGCTTTGCAATTTTTTTATATGACGATTAAATCACAGTTTTATTACATATAATGTTATGTTACTTTACAGCCAGTTATGTGTGTGTTGTGGTAAAAACTTGATGGTGTCAGAGCCTCTGTACTATCAGTGCTTCTAGACCAGGCATCCCCAAACTGCGGCCCTCCAGATGTTTTGGCCTATAACTCCCATGATCCCTAGCTAACAGGACCAGTGGTTGGGGAAGATGGGAATTGTAGTCCAAAACATCTGGAGGGCCGAAGTTTGGGGGTGCCTGTTCTAGACTATCAGTTCTGCCCTGGCTCCTTCTAGTCCAGCTGAAAGAGGTAAGCTCTGGCCAGTTTGGTGTCACTCAGCTGTTGGGCTGGCTCAGTACCAGCCAGAAGTGGATTGCAGCAGTAGGAGCCATCACTTTAGGGAACAGTGCAAGATGCTGATAAGCACACACACACATTTGCCATAGTTCAGACGTGTGGCTAACCATCTGGTCACTCATTTGACCTCCTTTCCATTGGCATATTCTTTTCTGGTTTTCTCCTTCATTGTTTGGAATCATTGCTATCCATCCATTTCCTTGACTTCCCCCAGCCCACATCCTCCCTCCTTTCCTCTTCCCCCTTCATACATATCTCCCTCCTCTAAAGAAAAGTCACCTTCCAGCTAACACCTCATTCATTTAAAATCTGCTCTGACTTCCTCTCATCATTCCAAATCCTCCCTCCATGATTGCATCCTTTCTCATGTCTTCTTCCTTTCTAATTTCTGCCTATTTATATCATCTTAATTCTTTGCAGCATCAAGTCTTATTTCCTCAAAACAAGACTGTGTATGCACACACACAAACTTTTCTTCCATGCAAGTTGCTGTTATCGTATTTACATCACAGTTTCAAGTGTGTGTATGATAAACATAAGTTATAGAGGTCAAGAAAGCATGATGTCAGCCAGGCAGCCCCTTCAAATGCTGAAGAGGCTCAGCTCCACTGGCACATACCTCCATATGTGGTGAGAATGCCCCCAAAATTAATCAGTGCTGCAGGAAATCTGCAAAATAACAAAACAAGTAGTAGAAGCAACCCCAGAATCAGCCCTATTAAATATATTCCAAGACAAAGATGCACATTCACATGACAAGAAACTCAAAGTCACTCTAAGCAGCTAGAAGCATCATACAGTACTGGAAAGACCTATCAAAAGGGAATATACAGTTAGACCTGGATATGGAATAACTGATTGGTTCAAAATTGGGAAAGGAGTACGAAAAGGCTGTAAATTGTCTCCCTGCTTATTTTACTTATATGCAGAATTCATCATGTGAAAGGCTGGACTGGATGAATCCCAAGCCGGAATTAAGATTGCCAGAAGAAATATCAACAACTTCAGGTATGCAGCTGACACAACCTTGATGGCTGAAAGTGAGGAGGAATTAAAGAACCTTTTAATGAGGGTGAAAGAGGAGAGCGCAAAATATGGTCTGAAGCTCAACATCAAAAAAACCAAGATCATGGCCACTGGTCCCATCACCTCCTGGCAAATAGAAGGGGAAGAAATGGAGGCAGTGAGATATTTTACTTTCTTGGGTTCCATGATCACTGCAGATGGTGACAGCAGTCACGAAATTAAAAAACGCCTGCTTCTTGAGAGAAAAGCAATGACAAACCTAGACAGCATCTTAAAAAGCAGAGATATCACCTTTCCGACAAAGGTCCGTATAGTTAAAGCTATGGTTTTCCCAGTAGTGATGTATGGAAGTGAGAGCTGGACCATAAAGAAGGCTGATCGCCGAAGAATTGATGCTTTCTCAACCGCTGTTCCGCGGCACACTAGTGTGCCGCGAGACGCTGGCTGGTGTGCCGCGACGTGCGGCAACGAGAAGGGCGATTTTGCAGCTGCAAACTCCACCTCCCTGGGCGTCCTATTTCTTCGCCCCTTCTAGTTTCCACAGACCAATCAGCTTTCATTATTTCCATTTTCCCCATGCCTCATGTGACAGGATCATCCCAGAATCCTTTAGCCAAGATGGCAGCCCCCAGCAGCTAATAGTGCCGCACGTGTGTCTCTTTTTTGGAAAATCGAGCGGACTTCAAGTAGCTACTTTTAAAATATTCCATCTCCATCATTCAAAAGGTAGTTTGTTGCTAATTCACGGAGGCATGAAGACCAAATCGTCCTCTCACAAGTCCGAGAACACGCACAGGGTAAGATACGGGATGGGGTGGATCAGAAAACCGGATCTTTTAAGAACTCGGCAGCGCTGACCCGCCGGAAAGCAATATTTGGCAAGTGTTTCTTACAGTCATAATTATAATATAGGGCGGCACAGAGTTAATTTTTTAAACTTTTTTAATGGTGGTGTGCCTCGTGATTTTTTTCACGGAACAAGTGTGCCGTGGCCCAAAAAAGGTTGAGAAACACTGATTTAAGTTATCTTAAATAAATAGACAAGACCACAGATAACCAGCAAGGCATCCAGTAGATACCTGTTTGTTTGTTTGTTTGTTTGTTTGTTTAATTCTGCTGCAGTAGGTCAGTTCCTCCAGTCAAAATCCAAAGGCACTGCCCAAACAAATAAATATCCAATGGATTCTACATGCCCTAACTATGCCCAAAAGACTGGTATTGATCAACTAGAAGAACAAAATATGCTCCCCTTTAATCAATGGATTGAAGACATGACAACACTTCCAACATATGAATGGATTGCTTACAGAAGCAGACTTTGCAAGTACCAGTATATTGATATTTGGAATGAGTTTATACAGATTATAGTAGGTTATTAATAATCATATATGTACTAGCATATATATATAAGAACCATCTACTATATATTAACTTATACAGTATTCTTTTTTTTCTTTTTTCACTTTATTTTGTGTAAGTGGAAAAACTTTAAATAAAATATTAATAAGATTCCTGCAACATTCTCCCTGCACCCATGAAGCTGGGTGACTGCCTAGGAGGAGGGGCTTGCCTGGGGGGAGAGGTAGAGAAGAAGAGGGAAGAGGGATGTTGGGGGTAGAAGGGGAGAGAAACACAGAAGACACTCCTCACTTTCTGAGTTATTTTAAAATCCCTCCTTATGAAGCACACAAATATCCAGGCACACACACCATCAAGCTACTTTGCTGTCTTCTTGCATTTCTCAAGCCCTCTGAAGCTGGGGAGGATTTTAGTTTGTGGTGGGGGGAAGCTTTTAAGAAGAGGCACATGGGGGGTGGAGAGAAAGAGTTGCAGGAAGATAATAGGCTGCAAGTTAAAGCTGCCAGCTCCCCTGAATGTTCGTCAGAGAGAAAGAGAGATAATGCAGGAAGAGATGGGCTGCAAATTAATGAAAGGACAGCCCCCTGGGGCTCTCCTAAATGTTCCTCAAGTCACCCCAGGGTGCCATGGCACACTGGTTGAAAACCACTGCTATAAATAATAAGCACTGCTTGTTTTAGATACCGGTAGTTGTATTGAATGGGTGATATGACCTACTTGCACAATGGGCTTTGCTTACGCAAATAGGAATTATATTTCCTCCTCTCCTGTCCTCTTCCCCTTGTGTGATGTTTTGCTTGTGCTTAGACATCCAGCAGTCTTAAATTAAAACAAGCAAACATTTTATTACTATTTTAAAAATAAAGATAAAACATAAGACTACAAACTTAGGACCTACTTTCTTCTGCTCAGTCCCCCAAGATCTGCTTATCAGTTTCAACTAGTTGTAACACCATTTGCTCTCCCGGTTCTTAGAATGAAATGTTCCTACATCTTGCATCCTCTAAATCTGCTCCGGAAGGTTGAAGGAGTCTCTGGGACAGATTGGGGTGGGGCTACAGTAGGGCTGCAACTACTGGATTCAGTTTATTGTGTGTTTGCAGCTGTTTATATTCCCATTTAATTTGTATAGGTCACATACCATTATTCTCAAACAACACCAAGCTTGAGGCTTTCCTACTATAAATGTGAGTTTATCTGATATGGGAATGATAACCTAAGAAGCTAGGGAGAATGGCCTCTAATCTGTTTTATCTGGGGTTGTAGGCAATTAGTTTCAGTGTTTTTGGGTGGATGGTGTTTCATCCTCACTTTCCGTTACTCCCCTTGCCATGCCCATTTATTTCTCAATTCTTTCTTTTCTGGCTGTGCTTGTAATTATTTCTGGGGCAATCCTGTACAGAGGAGCATAGCCTTATATATTTCTTTGGATCCCTCAATTTTGCAGAGAACCAGAAAACTGCACAAGCAAATGGCATTAAAAATGTCTGCAACAGATACTGCAGCAGTATGAAAAATGTGCATTGAGAATTTCTTTTCTTTTCAGATTATTTCCAGTGTGCTCCTGATCAAAGTGTTGTGATATTGGGGGTGGTTAGCTGCATTCCTGATCCCCCTTCTAATTCCTGGATCCAGCTTAGATTCAATTCCTGGAACAGCCAGGCTTGCTTCCTGGTTTGGTAATGGCCCTCTAAGTTGGGACCACTAAGGTGACAAAGGAAGTGGCTTTGTGCCAGAGAACGAATCGGTGGGACCCTCTCCTTCAACCAGCTGGTAGTTAGAAAGACAGAGGGCACCGTTGAGAGTTGGGTGTGTGAGCTAGAAGCTAGCAGCAAGGCTTTAGACTGGGCAGCTGGGAGAGACATAGCCATACCTGATTTCTGCTTGAATCCAAGGCTATGGGAGAAGCAAGATTCACTCATGGGGTTAATGCTGTGAGCCCCTCCATCATAGGCTCAGGGTGTATATGTGTGTGGCCAAACCATATATCATAATGACACCACAGTCTCCACTGTCTCATTCCAAGGAAGCCAAACCTTGGGGAAGTGCCTGGAACCTCTGGAATCTCACACTGCTCAGAGATTGGGGTGGCATGCAACAAAAGTATAGCCTTATATACATACATTGCTTTCGATCCCTCATAATTGCACAGAACTAGAAAACTGCAGAAGTGCATGCTGAGATTTTGCAATTGCCTGGCGATGTGTGCATTTGTGCATTTCCTGGGTGAGATTTGAAAACAAAAACAAGGTGCACATACTGCTATCTGCATACATGCTTCATCATCTTGGAAAAGAGTGACAAGTGGGGAGTCACAGGGTTCTGTCGTTGGCCTGTTATTGTTCAACTTCCTTATCAACAACTTGGATGAAGGAATTGAGGAGATGCTCATCAAATATTTGCATGACACCAAGCTGAGAGGGGTAGAATTGGGATTTGAGAACTGGGGCAAAAGTACCAAAATGAATCTCAATAGGGACAAATGTAAGGTTCTGCACTTAGGCAGAAAGAATCAGCTGCACAAATATAAGACTGGGGACACCTGGGACGCAGCTACACAGCCACAATTATAACATTATGTGTTATGAAAATGTGACACCAGATGGCACTATAGAGCTCAATGGCAAATTGCACATATATTTTTATAGTGGGTTTTTTCATAGCATTTTTTATAACTGTGTAGATCCAACACTAGATCACCAGTAGTACATGTGAAAAGGATCTAGGGGTCTTAGTAGACCACAAGTTTAACATGAGTCAGCAGTGTGATGCAGCAGCAAAAAAAGCTAATGCTATTCTAGGCTGCATCAACATAAGTAGATTGTCCAGATTGGGAAGTCATAGTAGTGCTCTATTCTGCCTTGGCCAGACCACACCTGGAATACTGTGTCCAATTCTGGACACCACAGTTTAAGAAGGATGTTGATAAGCTGGAAAGTGTGCAGAGGAGGGTGACCAAGATTATCAAGGGTCTGGAGACTAAGCCCTATGAGGAGCGCTTGAAGGAGCTGGGTATGTTTAGCCTGGAAAAGAGGAGACTGAGAGGAGATATGCTAACCATATAAAAAATCTAAACAGCTGTCACATGAAAAATGGAGCAACCTTGTTTTCTCCTGTTCCAGAAGGTAGGACACAAACCAATGGCTTCAAGTAGCAAGAAAGGAGATTCTGACTAGACTAGGGCTGGGTGACAGCAGCTTTTCAATGTATCACCAGCTAAACATTGCTATATATTGATACATTGCAATTTTGAAAAGGAAGGAGCATCGGCCCTGGCCCTGCGAGGGTGCAAAGGTGAAACCACTGCAGCACCCTCCACTGCCAGCACCCAGCATGCGGGGACTCCACCAGTCCTGGCCCTGTGAGGTGCCGGGGGAAACCACCGCAGCTCCCTCCTCCACCAGCACCCAGCACACAGAGTTCACTGGTGCCAGTTAAA
The DNA here is from genome assembly GCF_965207765.1 of Zootoca vivipara. Classification (NCBI taxonomy): domain Eukaryota; kingdom Metazoa; phylum Chordata; class Lepidosauria; order Squamata; family Lacertidae; genus Zootoca; species Zootoca vivipara. The sequence continues at coordinate 3,680,601 of NC_142593.1, read as the reverse complement.
ACTGCTGCCACTCCTGCCACTGCCCATGCCCAGCGCAGGGAGGCAGGAGGCAGGCAGGCAGACGGAGAAGGAAGGTAAGGCGCCAAGCAGCAGGCAAGCCCCACCTGCGATATACCACCAGGTGAAGGCGCCATCACGCTTTGGCCCTCAAACCGGTCCTGAGCCATGTATCAATACATAACCCAGGCCTAGAATGGACTCCCTTGGAAGGTGGTGGACTCTCCTTCATTGGAACTTTTAAAGCTGAGGTTGGATGGCCACCAGTCCTGGATGCTTTAGTTGAGATTTCTGCATTGCAGAGGGTTGGAGTAGATGACCACCAAGGACCTTTCCAGTTCTACAATTCTATGATTCTATGCCCCATCAGTATTAATTGGCCTAATAGAACCAACAAATCAGAAGGCCACGACAAATTATAATTATATTTATTTATACCCCACCTTTTCCCCTGACAAGGACAAACACAAAAGGCAACACCTATTGATAAGAACATGAGTTTGACCAAACTGCGGGAGGCAGTGGAAGACAGGAGTGCCTGGCGTGCTCTGGTTCATGGGGTCACGGAGAGTCAGACACGACTAAACGACTAAAGAACAACAACAAACAATTGATATGAATGGGAAAGACCAATGTTCAAACTGAAAAACAAGTGGGTGTGGACTACTTCAGTGTCATTCAATGGGTGGAAAAATGGATTAACAACTAAATGATGTTCAAAGATGGATAAGCCCTTACATTTCATGGCTGTTAGGCTCCATTGTTAACATTTTCCCCCTGTGTACTTTATTTATGAATTAAAATAATTTATACCTTACCTTTCCACTATGAAATAGCACTCAAGGCAGCTAACAACATTCAATTGTTCAAGCCTGTCCATATTTACTTGGAAATAGGCACCACTGAGCACCACGATGTCATCTGCAAATTTGATGAACATCCCCTCAGTTCCTTCATCCAAGACATTATAAAGACATTGAACTACAACAGGCCCAGGACAAAGGCTTACTCCCAGGTAAACAAGCTTAGGCTTGCAACCTAAAATGATCATAAATGAAATACAACAAATCACAAAAAAATCACAAAAAGATATATGGAAGATAAATAAAAATAACATTTTAGTATAAAAATTAAGACTAAAATTGAAAAGTCTGCCTGAAGAGAATTAACTTTATTAAGGCAGTGGAAACTAAAAACCTCAGCTCATGGCATATTCTTGGGTGGGTCTTTGCTAACTTCAAAGGCACACTGATCTTGCAAAATGGAGACCAGTAACATTACTGGTTGAGTCATACAGCAGTTTCATGCTGGTTGAAGATATCAGATCCCCTTCTCAGTAACTGCCATGCAGGTGAGTAGTGATGTCAAAAGTACTTTACTGCTGCAGGCCTTTGGTGCATCTGCGTCAAGCATGGGAAACCTTGTTCAGCCCAGAGGCTGCATTCCTTCAAGGCTCCACATACCATAGTGGGTGGGACAATAGATGTCACTCTTATATTTGTGCAGTAGGATACTGTCCAGCCACTCACAAGTCAGCAGTTTCAATAATCATTACTAAATTAATTTATATACTACCTAACACTAATAAAGGCTTCTAAGTGGCTTACAAAACCCAGCCACACAAGCATTAAAATATGGACACTCACCATTAAGCTAGACAATAAAACAATCCCATTAAAATTAAAAACAGGAGACTCAGGTGGAGAGATCAAGGGAATGTAAACAGCTACATTTTCAAAAACCAGGGAAATCCCAATAAAGATGGAAGTGCTTTCCATATTGCTGGTTCCCTGTCACCACGAACCAATGATCATTAGGCTAGGGCAAGGCTAAGCTAGTTCCATTTGTTGCTATTTATGCCCTTACTGGGCAATGGAGGGAAGTCATTCTTTCAGGTAACCTAGCTCAGAGTTTAGGGCTTTTATATGTAAAAGCAACCAGTTCAGAGCCTTTAGCACAGGTGTAAGGGGCACTGCTCCCTACCTGTGTGGGCCTCAGCATTCTGAGCCAGCTGCAGCCTCTGGAGCAGCCTTAAGAAAGCCCCACATAGAGCACAGCACTGCAGTCCAAACTTGAGGTCACCAGTGCATGGGCCACAGCAAAGCTCTTCATCCAGCCAAACAAGATACTATTCTATTACTATAGGTAGCTGCCTTATACTGAGTCAGACCTTTGGTCCATCTAGCTTAGTATTATCAACACTGACTGGCAACAGGTCTCCAGGATTTCAGACTGGGGTCTCTCCCAGCCTTACCAAGAGAGGTCTGGGGTGTTCTGCATGCAAAGCAAATGCTCTTCTACGGAGTTATGATCCTTTCCCTGGGAAGCCCCCTGTTGTCCAGCCAAAGCAAAAACAGCATCTTCTTCAGAGTTATTCTCCTGTAAAATACTGTAGTTACTGACCAGCAACCTGCACTTGAAACTGATCTTCTTGATCCCGTTACCAGCTTAACAAATTCAAGACCTAAAAAATGCACTTCATCTATATTTTAATAAAGTGCATGTACAATGTCAGGTTCATGCTCTAATACCCACACAGGTGTTGAACTGTAAGACACACATTTTTCTCTGTGTGTGGTCACATAAGAATAAAGGCCCACCTAGGCCAGCATCCTGTTCTCACAGTGGCCAGTCAGGTGCCTGTGGGAGACCTGCAAGCAGGTAATGGGTGCAACAGCACATTCCCCACTTGTGAATCCAAGCAACAGGTAGGCAGAAGCTTACCACCTACAGCTGTGGAGGTTGTCCGTGGCCATCATGATTTGCAGGCTTATCTTCTAGGAATTTACCTACCGGTAATCTCCTTTTAAAGCCACCAAGGTTGATGACAAATCAAGGACAAATAGGTACATTTGAAAAAGTGGGAAGAGCATTTTTTTGACTCAGGGAAATCTTCTATGAGTTTAGTTTAGAATGTGTAATTGATTTAGAGTCTTATTTACAGAACAACTGTTAAGGGTGTGTTTGTGAGGGAGTGAAGTGGCAGTCCAATTGCCACCTTACCAGTAGGTTATCCGAGGTCCTTGAATCAGTTAAGCAGGTGGATAATTGCATTTAAAGCAATATTTTAAATTCCATTTACGCATATGGCAGAACCATGTGAATCCTTTATTCAGTAGAACATTTTGCTTAACAAATTTGCTAATGGAAAAATAAATGGTTCACAGGTATTGTGTCATTAATTGAACATTATATTTGCCATTGATTTTCTCACTAAGTGTTGTTTCTTTAACATGCAGATTAAGGACATATTCTCTATACTACTTTATGGCATAGTGGTATCAGGTTTTGTTTTTTGTTTTGTCATATTGATTCCTCCCATCAGATATTCAGGACAGAAGTCCAAGAGATGTAGCTTTTTTCTTTTAAAAGGTAGCTTTTCCCAGCACCAGAATGATCATGGAGCAATTAATGTGTGCCCTACAATCCAATCCTATGTCTGCTCTGAATTAGGTCTCTTTTAGTACAGAAGGGCTTGCTCTCAGGTGAGTATAGGATAAGGCCGGCTCTAGGTATAGTCCCGGTGGCACGGGGCACTGCGTGCTGCGAGGGCGGGGGCACCGGAGCAATCTCTGCGCCTCAGCGCCAGGGCGCCCGACCTGCTCGAGACTGCCCTGTATAGGATTAAAGGTAAAGGGTAAAGGGACCCCTGACCATTAGGTCCAGTCGTGACCAACTATGGGGTTGCGCGCTCATCTCGCATTATTGGCCGAGGGAGCCAGCGTATAGCTTCCAGGTCATGTGGCCAGCATGACAAAGCCACTTCTGGTGAACCAGAGCAGCACACGGAAACGCCGTTTACCTTCCCGCTATAGCAGTTCCTATTTATCTACTTGCATTTTGACGTGCTTTCAAACTGCTAGGTTGGCAGGAGCTGGGACCGAGCAACGGGAGCTCACTCCGTCACAGGGATTTGAACCGCTGACCTTCTGATCAGCAAGCCCTAGGCTCAGTGGTTTAACCCACATCGCCACCTGGGTCCTGTATAGGATTACATAGCTTTAATGAATGGGAATTAAATGGGTGCATGCACATCCTTCAATGGGGGGGGCAGGGCGAGGGACGTGCAACTCTAGGTGCACATTAAAATACAGCAGAGGACAAAAAATTAAGTGGAGAACTAGAGATTCTTGTGGTGGCATTCATACTTTTTAATTGTGGAACCTGAATGTTGCAATGTATCATGTATCAATAGTAAAAAAAGATCAGCTATCACAGCCGGACATTGTGCTTTGTCTCAGGTGGAGAACCCAAAACAGAGTTTGCACAAGATACCAGCAGATTCCAGACATCCAAGGAGCTTATTAACATATTAGTTTCTAAGCAGAGATCTTAGATATGAATTACATAGCAGCATTATACAGCAAGCTGTCCTAAAACTACTGACTTCTACTGAGTCCTGAAGTACCGTGTTTCCCCCTTTTTAAGACACCGTCTTATAACTTTATTTCCTCAAAAAAACACAGGGTGGCTTACTTTCGGTGGGATGTCTTATTTTTTAATTACTGGTACGGTTTTTACGACTCAGGGCGCTGGCTCAGGGCGCTGCTGTGCTCTCTTGAGTGCTCAGCACTGCAGCAGCCACCGGTTCCGGGCGGCGGGGCAGCAGGCGTCCTTGGCCAGGCCAGGCGGAGGCCACTGGCTCAGGCGCTCCCCCCGCCGCTGCAGGGTGCTCCAAGCTCCTTGGCTGGGCCAGGCAAGGAAGAAGCAGTGAGCCCAGCGGTGGTGGCAAGCGGTGGTGGCAAGCGGAGCACGGGGATGCAGCCAGCAAGGCGGGAGCGCGATCAGCTGTTAAGCAGAGCTCTTGGCCGCATGGAGTGACTCTGTGAGTGGAGGTGCCTGTGGGGGTTGGTTTCCATGGCGCGGAAGTATGGCTTATTTTGGGGGTATGTCTTATATTTCTCAAATGCTTAAAAACCCTGCCATGGCTTACTTTATGACTATGTATTAAAAAGGGGGAAACAGGGTAACTTAAATTGTCCTGAGCAGCTATTCTTGAATCTAAAAGTAGATGATCTATGCCACCCAGTGGACAGAAGAATATTTAAACAATTAGCCTGAATTTTCTGAACATGACAGAACCTTAAGAAAGGTTAGTCCATTGCAGCAGAAAACAATAGGAAGTGTTTCATAGAATTTGCATTTTCTGTTGTGGAGTTTTAGAATTAAAGTCATTATGTTGGCATAACACTGGTTTTGCCCTCCATGCTGATCCTCCTAACCTATATTTGAACTAACAAAATTGGGATGAGCATTCCCTCCTCCTTCTCCTGTGCAAATAGTTGCTGACCAAAATTCAGATTCAAAGTACGTACTCACAAACCTGACTGTGGACTGGTTGTTTTTACAATCCCGGCACTGCCCATCAATCTGTACTGGCCACCTAGTCTTGACAGTCCCACACATCTGCTACCAATCTGTCACAAAGGGTGCACTTACTATGCTTATATTATTACATATAGGGTCTCTGCCACATACACCATACAGTATACTGTATTAAAAGTATGTACTAGCATTATCCCAGTTAACCAACCTACTGCCATCATTTCAAGTAAATAATAGCTTTGTATGCCTTTTCTTGCTAGATATAGATACGGGATGAACAGACCAGAAAATGAAGATTGGAGAGATGTATTACAATTTATTAAAGGTTACTATAATATAAAATAATAGGTTTATTTACAGGTTGGATGTATAACAATGTTGCTTCACCTATGTTAATGTTACTGTTATTTTAAAGAAGTGACTATATAGTTGCTGTAGATCCTACCTTCAAACATTAGCCAATTACCCTTTTAATCTTCACCCCAGTTAAATCACAGGCTACTTAGAGTTCATGATCTCTGCAGTTTAACAGCCAACTCCAGGTATATTGCCTGCAGTTCTTCCATAGTATTGCTACTGGAGTCTCCCTCTCACCCTTGCAGATCTTCTTAGCTTCTATCTTTAATGATTTCAGCTTTGAAGCATTGGCTTCTTCCTCTTTATCAGCTGCCTAGCCCTGGGGGCCCCAGAGCACCCTCAGGTACCCTGTTTGGAGCCTGCCAAAGTCCATACTCCTCCCACTTTATTATTATGATTGAGTTTTTGAGCTTGTTAATCCTGTTGTTGCATTTTTTTTTGCAGGGGAGAGGTTGTTGCCTACCTTTTTGTCAGTTTTTTGGGGGTGTGTGGGGGGGTGGGGGTGTTTGTTTGTTGGTCATCCCCACCACCCCACCCTGGTCCACCACCGAATCTTAAAGCTTTAATATCTCTGTGTTTGGAAGTTCAGCAGGTGCTGCTGTGAAAGGAAACCAGCACCCGTGAAAGTATCAGTGCTCTGTACCAATTAAAGGTAAAGCTGAAATCAGTGTTTGGAAGCATGACTTGACACTTATTTACGAGTAATAAAGACCACAGCCAAGGAAAATCCCCGGTGCCACCTGTTTTGCTTCCAGCAGTGTGCCAAGACTTTTTAATGCAAGAGAACATATTGGATCATGTGACACCTATGGCAGCCAGCCAACAAAAACAACGTTGTCTGCATGCCTTGCCCATGAAGGTGACCCTGCACACTTGACAGAACAAGCATCTTCACTGTGTGGACAGGAAACCTGGGCGCATGCCAAACACAGCATGTGGGCTAGGGCGTGTAACTGTGAGGCAGAGTTGGCAAGAGGGGAATCACTCTATAGAGAAGTACGGTATCTTAAGACAGTAGAAATGGTCAAAGCATTATCAGGGCCAGCCCACCCATGAGGCAAAGGGAGGTGACCACCTCAGGCAGCAGGATCCACAAGGGCAATAGATCCCAATGTAGATCTTGGTCTTTAGGTAGATCTTCACTCACTCCTTCCCTGGTGGAGGAGATTGAATTTTGTTCTCAGGTGCCAAGGTGTTTTGGTTTGGCCCTGAGCCTTATTGCCATAATCAGAAACTCTGCAAAAAGGAATCACAGAATTGTACACTTGGAAGGGACCCCAAGGGTCCTCTAGCCCACCCCCTGCAATGATCTTCCTGTATGTGCTTCGTGCACCATCTTCCCTGATGGAGAGTTCTCATGGGCGAAGTCAGAGAAGAAGTAAATAAATAAATAAAAATACTTAACAGAATTAATAGAAAGGTTTTGACAGATTTTTCTGAGCCCTTGGGGGTCAAAGGCAAGCAATTTAAAACAAGTGTTTTGGGGACATTTCACTCCGAATCTGCTAGAGGGTCAGACAGGGGATGGTGCCAGGTGGGCGTCCTGCCCCGTCCCCCATAAATCCTGGCTATGACCTTGAGACTTTTCGTGACGTTTTGGCCGGTCCCAATAAAGATGCTGCCTCGCTGTTGACTTCGAGGGCTTTTGACCTTATGCTTTTTCTGCAGAGAGGAGGGGCGAGGGCTGCAGCTCCCGAGGAGGAGAAAGGCAGTTCCAGGGCTCCTTCCTTTTCTCTTCCAAAGGAAAACAAAGAGAAGCAGAATAATAAAGCATTTAATACATAAGCATTTACTGTGGCGGAAGGGGATTGCGATCACTACTCGGGTTGACACGTGCCCGCGAATGCAGACGAAGCGAGCCCCGCTAGCCTACGAGGCAGCTTCGCCTCCGCGCAGGCGCAGAGGCGCCGCTCCTGCCGTAGCTCCTCCCTACAGAAACGGATCGAGAAGAGCGGTGGCTCCGCCCACCAGTGGGCGGGTTCGAGGCGTTGTTGGCCGCGAGAGCTGGAACTTTCCAGCGGAGTTTCGCCACTGCCTCCTGTGACGCAGCGCGAGGCCCCGCCTCTTCCGTACCGGCACCGGCGGGTGTTCGTTGGCCGCCGCGTGCATTCCGGGCGGAGCTTGCGGCCGGAGTGGGCTGCGCATGCGTGCGTGCGTCTGCCTGCCTGCCTCCTTCGTCGCCTCGGGTCCCCGCTCTCCTCGCCGCGGAAAGTCCTTCCGACCGCGGCGCTCACCGCCCACCCGCTGCCGTGGGAGCCGGATCTGGCCGCCTCCGTGGCCGCGCGGGGCTTCGCTCGGCTCGCGGGCGCCATGAAGAGCCTGCCGTATTTCTGCCGCGGCGAGGTGGTGCGCGGCTTCGGCCGGGGCTCCAAGGAGCTGGGCATCCCCACAGGTGAGCACGGCGGCGCCCGCTCGGGGCCTCTTCCCGCAGGGAGGGGGGAGGGAGGGGGCCGGGCCAGGCCGGGCTCCGGGTGGCGGGTTTCGGTTTCGTTCTCTGCAGTCAAAACAGCCGGCCACCAAACGCGGATTCTGCCGCAGCTTCAAAGCTTCAAATGACCACAGTCCTTGCAAGCGATGTGTCCCAGACTTGAAACCAAACTTGGAAAATATCCGCGACCTGTTTAACCAGGATTTTGTAAGGAGAGAGAATCTGATAACGAAACCGGCTCACAGTTTTAATTTGATGCACTAACCACTCTGCACAAAGTTCACCGTCAGGTCTTAACCTACAGTCTTGAAAATTTTGTGGAGGATTGTGGCCCTTGTCTTAAAATAAGTTACCTTGCTTAGTGGTTTTGCATCTCCAAAGAAATAGAAGTACTAGAGGTTTTTGGGTTATTGTGTTGTGCAGTATAACAGTATAGCCGTTGTGTTATTCCCCCCCCCCCCAGCAACCAATTACTATACACAATTGTTTTGCAAACCATGACTTGATAAAGAATTGATTTAAAACACTGGCTAAAACTAGGACAATCAGAACCCAACCTTGATCTGGATTCTAATCATGTTCCATCTAAATAGGAATACCAAGCTAACTGAACTAACTTGAGGCATTGTCCTTTTCCTATCGTTTATGAAACATTTTAATGTAATTGTTCATTTAAATTTTTCAGCTAACTTTTCTGAGGAAGTGGTTGATAGCTTCCCATCTGATATCTCTACTGGCATATACTATGGCTGGGCTTGTGTTGGAAATGGAGATGTGCATAAAATGGTTGCAAGCATAGGCTGGAATCCATATTACAAGAATGTTAAGAAATCGGTGGTAAGAATATTATATTTTATCTAGCTTATGAGAAAGCCAATGTACTTTCAGTTGGAACAGCTCCTGAGAATATTCATTGATAATGTCAGAGCTGATCTGAAAGCATTAAGGTCTGCATACTGCTAAGATCACAATTAAAGAGTTTTCCTTTTTAATAATAAGAGCATTTATCTTTTGTGCTTTCAAATACATTTCTTATTTCTGATCCTTGATGACAGATCAAATACTGATATTTAACACTTTAAACTGAAATTGGGATACATGTATTGGCTGTGGCAGAATGTTTCTTATCCTGAGATCAATGGTAGTTACTTTTAAATTCTCCAAGAACCCAGGTGTATGCCTGCACTTACACATTCTGTTATGTGCTTCATCAGAACTAGTTTGGCTGGAAGCTGTGTAAGCTCATGAGGAAGTCCTCCCTGAACTGAAGGAGATACACAGTTGCTATTTCAAACTGATTTCAAGTGAAAGGCTAATATTAGAAGAGTAGGTAGTAATAAAATGGTGGGGGAAAGTTAGTAGCAGCAAACTGTTGTGAAAGTGCAACAGGAACAGATGCAAAAGACTAGCAACCTTAAAGGGTTTCTGCCTCTATTCCACTGCATTGTTAAATGCGTAACACCTAGAAAGGGTTTTTTGTTTGTTTTTAAAGTGTGAAAACTGTACTCTGCCTTCTATAGTATATTTAATATCTGGCCATTAGGATTGCTAAATTCTCAATCAAGCCTATATATTAAATTACGAAACTGTTGTTCTAGGAAACACACATCATCCACACCTTTGCAGGAGACTTCTACGGAGAAATACTTAGCATAATTATTGTTGGATACATAAGACCAGAAAAAAACTTCAGTTCTTTAGGTAAGTCCTGAGTACCTTTTGTAAACACTGTCAGTGTAGCTATAGCAGTATTCATTCATTCATTCATTCATTTATTTACTTTAATTATTTACTGTACTAATATACCAACACTCTCTTGAGGGACCCAAGATTGGGGGGGCACAGTCTAACTATGGCAGCCCCAATGTTGCCTTTGACTGCCTCCCTTGTTCTCTTTTTCCTTCTCATGGTAATGGCACCTGTGACAAGCTAGACGTCCCTTTGTCAAGCTGCCCAGACATCAACTATTATTATTTAGTAGCTTCTTTTTTGAGTGAGATAAAAAAAACCTGTTTTTGGAGTTTCCTATATCAAGATACATGTCGCCACACCCCCCCCCCCCACTTTCTCCAGCTAACTAGACATTTCCAGGATCCAGTTTTGTATTGTTTGTATGCCCTTGTATGTTCTCCCTGTGTACTGCCAATGCATTTTATAACACAGGGTTATATAAAGGCAACCGTCTTAATAGGAAATGTATTTACTCTCAATATGGTGTACATTTCTTGGAGGATAGGTGGGAACAGAATATAAAATTACATTTACTTAGATGTATGATACTACAGTACCGGACTGGTAAATCTCAATTTGGCACAAAACAGAGAAATGTAATACCAAATCATGCCTTTCTCTTTTGCAAGCTACAGATTGTGCAAACCATACTTTAAAACATTGAGTCAGTTGTAGTTTCCGGTTTGGGGTTTAATTCTTTATATTTTGTCTGGGTTCAGTCCAACTTAGGGGATGTACTAAGGTTCTTGGATGTTCGTCATCAAAGCAAAGACCAGATCTGCTTAGCTTAGCAAGGTTGCTGCATCATGTGCCTTGAGACACTAGCTCATCCAATATGGATGTAATGCCAAACTGGTTTGCTTGCTGTGTTTGAACCAATATTGAGTCTGCCCCTTATCTGTGATAAAGTACCTTTGATACTTTTGAAGAAGGCTTTTAAGAATGTTTTATGAATCTTTAATTCAGAAGTAGTCTGTGAAATGGTATCAACTTCTTTTCATTTTATACAGATGCACTAATAGCAGCTATTCAAGACGACATTGAAGAAGCTAAGAAAAAACTAGACTTGCCAGAACACCAGAAATTAAAAGAAGACAACTTCTTCCACACTGCTACTGTTAGCAACATAGCTAATGGTCATTGACTGATGCCATTCCTTAATTTTCACTGTATATTGCACTAATTTTAGTGGCTGTCCTTTAGAGAAAAAAAACTGTAACCAGTATTCCTGTGATTTAGGAGTTCTGCTTGTATTGGTATTGAATTAAAATAGTTAGGCAAAAGTAACTTATTAGTCTACATATTATAATGGCAAGTTAGGAAAAAATGGCAAGTTACCCAGAGCAATGTAACACTATTACTATTACTAGGTCATCCAAGGTCAGAAACAGTTTTCTTAATGTTGACAGGTAATTTGTAAATGTTTTTAATGATGGTTAGCTAATCTTTAAGTGAGCATCATTTTCTTATTTTAAAGGTCAAAGCAATCATGCCAGAAGCTCTTGTAGTGAGGGGAATCCAATGGTAAAGTACTGTAAACTTCTCTTTTGGATACTTGGTTTTTATTTGTTACATAATTAAAAATGGGTTGCATCCAGGGGGAAACTAGTTACATTTCAGGATATATTTATAATGAAGTTTGTCTGCTGTACTTGCTTCTCAAATAGGGTGCAAAGACCCTGGTTTCCAGAGAAGCATTTGAAACCAGATAAATCAGAAACTTTTAAATAGCAAAAACACATTTCAGTCTTTGTCTCACCATATATATATGCACAACTTAACTTTTACAAAATGGATTCTAAAATAAATTGAGTTTTCAGTGATGAATATACCTTACTTAGAAGATGTATGGGGCTTGCTTTGCTGCTATATAAATTTGGCGGTTGCCTCTTGGTGAAATGTTTGTGCATAAGCACTGATTAGCTACATTGCCTGGTTATAGATTAAATATGGTATAGCTTTGATTTATGACTTGCGTAATATATGACTTGCCTACAACTTTAGTGATACACATATGGTGGAAAGCAAGGGGGATTGGCCTAAGCAACGTTTAGCTTTTGCAGAAACCTAATTGATAACAGAATTGTGTCTAATTCTGATTCTATGTAAAACCTTCTTTTAGAAGTACACATAGTATACTTCAAATTTTTTGAAGCCTTTTATGTTAAACATGACCAAAGTCCTACAATGAAACGTTAGACTGCTTAGAAAAAATGTGTTGGAATGTAAACCTTTGGGCATTTGTGCTGTCCCAGAAAGAGCCTAAATTAAGAATAATGCAATTTAATTGTAGGGAGCTAAATACATAGCAGTTTTCACATGGTTAAATGTGTAAACATGTTTGTTGGCAGTGAAATTGCAGCGGGAAGCCCTGCTATGCATATGTATTGAAGATATACAAATGAGTATGCAAACTGAACGTGCACTTGAAGATCATACTTTTTCCAGACAGGTTGGAAATAAATGCAGGGCTTGTCATTGTGATCTTGATGCCTCCTATGTGTTTATTGTATCTATTTTTTTGTGGGAAAAGTGCTTATATATTTCGGAATTTTCCCATTGTGTTGATTTGCAAAGAAACCTCTAGTCTCCTTTTGTCATTGTTGAAATGTCCCAATATCCATATCTGAGTGATGTAGCTAAGTTTAAATATTCTGGTTTTCTTCAACTAACTTTTACACAAAGTACACCCATTGAAATGAATGGCTATAACTAATTTGGGTCCATTAAGTTGCAGTAAAAGATAGATGAATACTAACAGTTTTTAATAATATGTCCACTATTCTTCGTGCCGCCCATGTCCCAACAATTAGGCTTTCTGCATTTTTAATATATTAGATATTCATGATTTGTGCATACCACGGACTTGCAAGTTCTCTGTGTAATGTGTATGTTCTAGCATGCAGTTAGCAGGCCTGTAGCAGCATGTTTCTGCTTCTTCCAGCTTCAGGGTTGAGCAGCACAAAATTAGGTGGACTTTGTCTGGGATTTTAGAGCCAGAAAAAGCCATTTTTTCCTACTACAACGTTCTGTAGTGCCACATGGGAAAAATCCCCTCTCTGGCTCAGGAGAGGAAAAGGAGGCGCCATGCCATGTCAAGCTGAACTATTACTTCTGGAAAATAGGTTTGTGGAATCTTACCCCACAATACTTTAAATGTTAGCAGTTGGAAGTAAGCATACTATCTGACAGGTGATAATGTAAGCTTAACAATCTGAGGACTTGATAATGTTGCTACCTATGATTGTTTGCCATTTGGGTTGTCTTTAGAAATGAGTGCCTTCTGGAAGGGTTTATGAGTCTTGAGCATTTGAATGAAGAGAATGTAGTCACAGAGTACTTTAATTTTGTGGAAAAACTGCACTATAAAGTATGAACAGGAAAAATGTTCATTGTTCAGGCCAGATAAAAATACATGCGTGTATGAAATCATTTATTGAATTCTATCTTTTTATATACCTGTATTTAAGATGATTCATTTAAAATTTACCACTGTAATTTTATTAAGGGTTTTATTTTTCTACTCATTTCAACAAATAAAAGTATGGAAATGTGTATATGTAACTATTCAGTTTGTCATACTTGATGTACAAAGAATACAGAATAACATGACTAGTTTGTCCACATCTGGCACTTCACATGCATTACACTGGGGTAACAGTTTGCACTAACTACCATATTTTTCCGTGTATAGGACCATGTTTTTCTGCTAAATATTTTTGGTCAAAAATTGGGGGTCATCTTATACACACATGGTGAATGCACAGGGGTTCAGGCTCTGGTGCGGGAAGCCTGGGCTCAGGCTCTGGCCCGATTTGGGGTTCAAAAAAAATAGGGGTTGTCTTATACATGGAGGCGTCTCATACATGGAAATTTGGTATTGTTTACTTCACAATTTATGTCAATGTTTATAGTGAATGTTTTATGCTATTACCCTGTTTCCCTGAAAATAAGACATACTGTATATTCCTGCGTATAAGACTACTTTTTAACCCAGGAAAATCTGCTCAAAAGTCGGGGGTCGTCTTATACGCTGGGTCGTATTTCTTATACAGCGAGTATATCCCAAACTCTATATTTTAACTGGAAAAGTTGGTGGTCGTCTTATACGCCCAGTTGTCTTATACGCCGGAAGATACGGTACCCATAAAATAAGCCGTAGCATGATTTCTACGCATTTGTGCAATATAAGCCATACCGCGAAAATAATACATAGTGATAGGCACAGTTCTGGAGGGCGCCAAGGAAGAGGCGAGGTTGGATGCATAATTTTTTAAAAATAAGACATCCCCTGAAAATAAGCCATAGGGTGTCTTCTTGAGGAAAAATAAATATAAGACGGTGTCTTATTTTCAGGGAAACACAGTATGTGTAAAATGTGTACTGCTCCTGACCTGCTTTAATTGAGCAATGAGAGATTATTTGCTTTGGTACTACAGATTCTGTCAAATATTTACAAAACTGATTAAAAAGTATGCTCCACTTCATCCTTCACTAACAAGTACAAAGTATAGTTGGCAACAAGGCTATGGTCCAAATATTCAGCACATTTCATTAGGATAGGCGCTTTGGGAATTAAAACACAATTCTGACTATGAAGCCCAATAATGTCAGAGTGAGCACAAGGCAGGAGACCACAGACTCAGTTGCATGCACACACAAAGGGGGAGGGGATAAAAAGAAGTGGTGGAGACACAGGTGTGCCCACAAGCCCACCCCACACCTATTCTCTCTCCCCCCCCCCAGCCACTACTTACACTTTATGACTTTCCAAAGGCTGACTTCTTCCACCACGAGGCCAGCAACTGAGCAGCACACCTACACACTGTGCACGCCTGGAGAACACGCTCTCCATTGCTCCTGGCACACGCAAAACAGAGCCAGCCAAGATGGCCCTGCTGTACTCTGACTGTGTCTCCAAACATGAGTAAAATACTCACTGAGGCCACAGCCTCATTTTTCTCACAAATACTCACTGAGGCCACAGCCTGTACATACCTGGTGCACTTCATAGCCTACAACTCATTTAGAGTGTAAGAAAACTCAAGTGATTTGATAATTGCACGGGTTAATTTTACTCTTCCCTAGTCCTGGTCATCTTCCTGTATCTGCCATTCAGCAGCTTTTACAGCAAGCCAAAAAGGAAACGTTTCCCAATAGCCATTCATAGGAAAGAGTAGGACTAGTAAGGGCGGCATAGTTCAAAGTCATTATTTTTAAAAACGAATATCAATTATATTCTGCAGTAAACTATTTGTTTGAATAAGCCATTTTTTTAATTGTCTGCTTAGAAATAGTAATGATTACTTAAAGCTATTTACAAGGAGGGTGTCGCAGAAAGGAACCCCAAAAGTAACCTAGTCCAACCCCCCGCAATGCAGGAATCTCAACTAAAACATCCAGGATAGATGGCCACCCAAGCTCAGCTTTAAATCCTCCAAGAAAGGGAAATTCCACTGTCAAACAGCTCTTGCCATCAGAAAGTTCTTTCTGATGTTTAGTTGGAAACTCATTTCTTGTAACTTGAAGCCATTGGTTCAGGTCCTACACTCCAGAGCAGGAGAAAACAGACTTGCTCCACCTTCCATGTGACAGCCCTTGAGATATTGGAAGATGGCTATCATATCTCCTGTTTAAAGTACTGGTAGGTAGGTATTCCCTTACCTCCTCCTCTCTTCCTATCTTGGGCTGCAGGTTCCTCTTTACATCATTTATCCTGTTATCACCAGGTTGGGCATCACTTTCCTTTTGAGTGAAGACCAGAGGCAAAGTAGGTGTTGAGTAGTTCCACCTTCTCTTTGTCACCAAATACAGCTAGACGAAATTAATTCGTTCCATGGGTCAATTCGTGTAACGAATTTTTCGTCTAGCAAGTCCCAGTTTCCCATAGGAATGCATTGAAAATCAATGTGTTCCTATGGGCTCTGGGGGGACTGGCGGCAGCATGCAATGGGGCTTCGGAGAAGGTCTCCGAAGCCCCGTCCGATGCCGGTTGGGTGCAAGGCGGTGGGGGGGGAGAAGCTTGCCTGCCTCCCTTGACATGGAGTGCAGCTTCGGAGACCTCCGAAGTTGCGCTCCGTGCCAGCTGTGCACGGCGAGAGGCGGCGGAAGAGCTTCTCCCGCCGCCGCCTCCCACCTGCTTCCCACGCTGACAGCTGATCTTCCTTTGCCACTTTCTATGGCTGTGCTTCGTAAGATGAAGCGGCAGTCATAGAAAATTTTGTCGTCTTACGAATGCCTCTCGCAACGCAAAACTCTTTCGTCTAGCGAGTTTTTCGTTGTGCGAGGCATTCGTAAAGCGAGGCACCACTGTAGCTATCGTCTCCACACAATGGACCTACCACTTGTTTGCTCTTCCTCTTGCTTTGAACATAGCTGAATAAACCTTTAAAACTATTTTTAACCTGTCTTGTAAGCCTGAGCTCATTCTGCCAGCCTGACCTTCACCCTGCAACTGTTGGCTACTTTGTGATTTTCCCTTTCTTCCATTTCTTACATCTTAGCTCACCCTTCTTAAATCTTAAATCTCACCCTTCTTAAATCTTAGCTCACCTGTAAGCTCCATATGCAACTACACCAGCTTCCTTAGATGCCCCCCCTCTTGTTTCTTGTTGGTATTTGGGACTTCAATATTTCGCCTTTAAGAAACTCCCATCCATCTTGGACTCCCTTCTCCCAGAGTATTTCTGGTCATGGGATCTCCCCCAGTAGCTCGTTAAGCTTTTAGAAATTGGCCTTCCAGAGTGCCTGTCTACACTCAGCTTTCCCTTTCCTCTGTATCATGAAATGCAGAAGGACATGATAACTTCCTCCCAAGGTTCCCAGGACTTCCACTTTGTCAATCCGTTCCTCCATGTTGATGAGGAGCAGGTCTAAGATAGATGATCCTCTTGTTGTGTTGTTTCTTCCACCTTCTGGAAAATGAAATTGTCAGCAAGGCAATTGAGGATTTTTTCTGAATACAAAGTCTGGATCCAACCCCATAGTCATATATATATACTGTAATCTAAGCATTAAGAAATAAAAAGAGAATTCTGACACAGAGTGAGGGACTCGATTAATCTCTGTCCTGCAAGTCTGCGTCCTGCATTCTTTCAGTGCAAAATAAAATGTAAATATGGGTTCTTTTCCTTCCTTCCAGTTTTAGTATCAGAATACACAAATGTTTTTAGTTGAACTGTGTAATGCTTACAATACTATCTAATCAGCATACTTCTGTATAAATATTTTTTTAATCTGTTGTCATAGGCATGACAGGTTTAGTGCTTGAATTACAAATGAACAAACCTTACATTCCTTGATGATACTGTTTTGTTTTTGCATTCCATTCATTTAATTTACCGTATGTTTTGGTGCAATATTAGGCCTTCCTCTTCCTATCATCATGAGCCATACAACTAATAAGAGAAGTGGAAAGATTAATTCCCTTGCATTTAAGTGCCATTAAAAAAAACACTTCTGCACAATCTTTTAGGGAACCAAAAGACAGTACTTTTTGTCCAATTTATAGGATTCCCCCCCCCCCCCCGATGAAATGTGCCAGTCTGTAGCCTGGGAAACAATCAAATACATAATTTCCAATATCAGAGTGTTTCAAGAATTATGCAAAAAAAAAAGTTTAGAAATTCTTGTAACGTTAGCTTTGTTCCATTTGTGGTGGACATGGGCAGAAACCTCCAGGTTAGGTAACTGCAACACATTATATGTAGGGCTGCCTTTGAAGATGCTTTGGAAACTTCCTGGTTGATCACAGCCTGGTTGATCACAGGGGCAAGATGGGTTGAGTATATTACCGTGTTTCTCCAAAAATAAGACACCGTCTTATATTTATTTTTCCTCAAAAACAACAACAGGGTGGCTTATTTTCAGGGGATGTCTTTTTTATTATTATTAAGTATGGTACAGTTTAACCTACAAGGTTAAACTGCCTATCACTATGGCTTATTTTCGGGGTATGGCTTATTTTTTGGAGAAACACGGTATGCCAATCCTGGTCCGACTGCACTGGCT
This sequence comes from Zootoca vivipara, assembly GCF_965207765.1. Lineage (NCBI taxonomy): Eukaryota > Metazoa > Chordata > Lepidosauria > Squamata > Lacertidae > Zootoca > Zootoca vivipara. The sequence goes on along the minus strand of NC_142593.1, from coordinate 3,662,753 downwards.
ACCAATTAGTTTCCAGGCCCAATTCAAAGTGCTGGTTTTGACTTAAATGGCTCAAGACCACAATACCTCTTCCCTCCCTGGACCCTGCAATCATCAACAGAGGCACTTCTTCGTGTGGCTCCTCCACAAGAGGCCCAGAGGGCAGCAATACAAGAACAGGCCTTTTCTGCAGTGGCTCCCCATTCGTGGAAGATTTGGCTGGTGCCTACACCTTCAGGTGCCAGGCGAAAATGTTCCTCTTCAGCCAGGCCCTTTGGCTGGTGCAGAATCTCCAAGTATCCCTACTTTCCAGGGGTGTCCCTGATTTAAAGAAGCCATCCTGATTTCTGATTTGATCCTGGAATGTTCTACTTTTCCTTAGACTTAGAATGTCTCTATTTTCATTGGAGAAATGTTGGAGGGTATGGAGTTATCTGACCCCAAGCCATTTGAAGGCAATCCTGTATAGGGAAGGAGTTTTTTTTTCTAAATGTTTAATGTATTATTATGTTTTTTTTAATATGTTGGAAGCTGCCCAGAGTGGCTGGGGCAACCCAGTAGGATGTGTGGGGTATAAAGATTATCTTTATGGAATGGGACATCCCTATTTTCATCAGAGAAATGTTGGAGGGTATGCTGATGCCCGTTTAAATGTGTTTGTGGTTTGTGTTTTAATTTTGTTCTTGTGTTTATTATCTATTTTGTGTTTTTTTATCTTGTATTTTTATGTTGTGAACCACCCAGAGATCTACGAATGAAGGACATTGTACAAATTTAATAAATAAAAATGAACGTTTACACAGAATGGTATTTGCAGTGACTTCCATGAGAAATGCACTTTAATGCATACTAGGAAACATTAAAAAGCTGAGAGACCTAATAAATTTGGTGGTAATATACCCTGAAAATGCAGACTAGAGAGAGATAAATCTATCACAAAATGAATTTCAGTGCAAACTATAATCCACCGCAGCAAGTAATATCATGAAAGCTCATTCCAGTATGGTTAACTATTTAAATATAAATACATCTCTCTTAATAACAGTACATAATTTAACAGATTGGTAAGATATTTGGGGCTAATGGCATGATTAACATACTTGTGCAATCTGTAATTGCTTGATGACTCCCAGATGAATGTATTCTACTTCATCTCAATTAAAAGTGAAATAGCAGGAAGTGACCTGGAAGCTTTGCCTGTGCTGCAGATTAGTGCCACTAGCCATCAAATTAGCAACATGCATGTATGAATTGGAACTTTTGCCTGACCTGTTTCTTTTACATTTATAACATAGCTGGATGAATGGGATGACTTTTGCCACATGTAGAATAACCCCAAAGATAGAACCATAGAGTGACACCCACAAGTAAGGCTTCCCTCCTCTCCTCCACTGCCCCGGAGGGTTGGGGGGGGCCTCCTGGAGCAGACCGGAGGGCTCAGGAAGCAGCAGGAAGGAGAGGAATGGGTGTTCCTGTCATGTCTGTTGGGGCCATATCAAGTCATGGCCACGGTTATGTAGGGGCTGCATTATCTATACCCCAATATTCCCAACAAAACAGTGAAAACAAAGAACACAGGCTATGGGTGGGCAAAGCCGAGCCTTATATTGCATTGGACCATGCATATTTATTGGATGGAATTCGATGTTGTGCTATGTTGAATGTTCCATCTGCACAAGCGTATCAGCTTGCCAGATGGAATGATTCCTCCTTCCCCAATGTTCTGGGTATTCTCCCGACCACGACAGGGAATTTCAGGGGACAATGGGGCACACAGGCAGAGAAGGGAAGGAAGCCTTGTTGGGCACATGGAAGCCTTTGACCAGGGATTCTGCTGCTCGGGTTCTTTAGGTGAAATTCCATTGTGTGTGAATGGGGTTGCCAGTCTGCCAGTTGTATATGGTGCTCTGAACCCTTGTAACTCTTTTTAGCATTGTGTCACACAATATAAGTAGACTAACAGTGGAGTGAATAAAGATATGTCGAACTAAGAAGACACCATGTCATTTTGTTCCATGCTTAGAGTGTTTTGTGTACTAGAAATGTGTCATGAGCCCTATAGACAATATAATATAATAATAAGAGAACAGGAGGAAGCAATTATATTATATCCAAACTATATTTGAAAAATTTCTGCGTGGCTATAGATAGCCATTTAACAAGGTGCTAATTTAGGATAGTATACATATAATTACTTGATAAGCTGAATGCCATCTCCTCCTTCAGAGCAGTAAGGATTCCACATCCACCCACAGTCACATACAATAGTCACAAATATATCTATTGTAAATGGCTGGCTGTACCATTCAGGTGAGATTCTGAGTGTGCAGGAAAGACAAAGTGACACATAATCTAACTAAAGGTTATCTAAAGGAGTAACTTTCATCATCATACTCCAGTTCATCTACTTCATCATCCTCTAGAAGTCCATATTTAAATTTGCGATAGACTGTGCCATCTTGGCCCATATAAACAATATCGTCGTCGTCATCATCATCATCATCTTCATCCCGGTCCTTGTATTCAATAACTTGGTCTTCATAATAACTGGTGCCCTGGTAGTGGTTACTTTTGAGAGAGGAAAGTGCCTTTGCATTATCTCCCAGCTTTTCATATCCACCTTGGTTTACTGGCTTAGGCTTGGCCCGTGATCTTCTCCATATGAAAACAAGAGCTCCAATGGCAAGGAGCAACAAAATGAGTATGGCAACAACCAAAGCTGCAGCTTTGCCTTTCGCTCCCTCTGGCAAGTTTGCGATGCGTAATATACATTCATCTGAAAAACAAAGCCTTCATATATATACACACACACACACACATTTACAAACAAGCACGCATGCATGCATGCATGCATGCACGTTTTTAAAAGTGGAAACAAATTTTAGAATAAGGACTAGCTGGCCCAGCCATGCGTTGCTGTGTCTTAGTCTGTTAAATGGGCCCTCAGACTCCCCCTTCAGACTCCTCCCCCCACCCCCAGCTCATCACTGTGATTGGCCCTACCCTGTCCCGATCCATGACCTTTCCCACCCCCTCCTCCCCCACCCCCACCCAGGGGAGCCCCCACCTCTATTTGGCCTAGTCTGCAAACCTCAACTCGGCCTAGTCTGCAAACCTCAACTCGGCCTAGTCTGCAAAGCCAAGCCAAGCTGATGTGGAGAGGGAAGCTTTCCTACCTGCAGTACCAGTGTAGCCGCCACTAGAGGCCGCTGTTGTGCAAGGTCTCCTGATTCTGGCTTCTATTTCCCAGCATGCACTTTAGGGTGAGTTTTGAGTTCTTGAACATGGGGTTTTGGGGTTTTTACGTGGCCCATGTGTGACATTTGTCTTTGAAAACGGTAAGGGCTTGCTCTCGTAGTCACATTTGACTTTGTGTCCAAATTTGAACACAATCGGTCAAGCGGTTTCGTTGAACATTGGAGACAAATACACATCCCCAGTTTACATTTTTATATATATAGATGAAAAACCTTTTCCATCCAGTTTTGAATTCATCACTAACAGCTGGTTTGTTCATGCACACAAAGATATAAACATGAATTTTTCTCTACACACTCACACAAGGCCACCACTGCCAATACTAGCTTTGGTTACAGTTGTAACCCTGCTTACTTGGGAGTAAGCCCCAATGAAATCAATAGGACTTAATTTTATGTAGATATACCGTAGTTAGGATTGCACAGTTAGTTAGGAACAAATGACACTAGAGAATCTGCAGGTGAATTCCCAATGATAAAACACCAGAGGAAATTTTGAGGTGCATTTGTAGTGTCTGCTGCTAATCCTCTGAGACAAAAGCTTTGTCCCTTAACAAAGAGAACTAGTAGGGCACAGGAGTATTGTGTTATGACGAATCCGTGTAAAAGTTACACCACTAAGGTGGTTAAACTTATGTCTGGGTTTTACCACTGCAGTCTGCTGATTTAATTTCAGACTGCAATTCTTCACAGGACTTGGATACAGGAGGGGGAGGGGGAAGGAAGAGAAGAAGAAGCTACTGTGCACAAGACCATCAAACATTTCCCATCAACCCCTTCTGCTCATTATTACCTCGCATTTTACTGCAGTCACAGCACTCCTGAGTTTGCCCAAGTTCAGAACTCTTACAGCATGGCACACAACGATTTTCATCCAGGTAGAACTCCATGTTAAGATGGCATTCTGTACAGTTGAAGGGGCCAGGTCCCTTACACTGCATGCAAGTCTCATGGCATTTTTCACATCTTGCTGGGTGCTCCTTGAAGTCAGAAACACAGGAAGAAACTTGGACTTTGACTCTATAAGATGAAACCTACCATACAATATGAAACTGTCTGGTCCCAAACAAAAAAGTGTGCATGCACCAGGCCAGGTGGCTTTCCTATATAGCCCTTTTAAAAAAGCCAGAATCCTGCCGATAAAGCTGTTTAGCTAGGAAGGAGGAGCAGGGAGGACTACATCCAGCTAATATTTCACCTTTAAAAAATGTGCATGTGTGTAGTTCTGCCTGTTGCATGGGCTAGGGCAGGCATCCCCAAACTTCGGCCCTCCAGATGTTTTGGACTACAATTCCCATCTTCCCCAACCACTGGTCCTGTTAGCTAGGGATCATGGGAGTTGTAGGCCAAAACATCTGGAGGGCCGCAGTTTGGGGATGCCTGGGCTAGGGAATCATGCACACTGTACTTATTTGTCCAGTTCTTTATCCAATTCCTTATTCCTTGCAACGCCATCTTGGCTGTGAGTCCTGCAAGACCTGCCTTATCTGCCTTTTCCCATCTGGCTTGGAAGAGCAGAGCCCTGACTGACTCCAGCTACAAAGGTGAAGCTGCTGAACAGACACTTGGGTTGGGGTGTTGTTTGGGGTTCTTTTTTGGGGTGGGTGTTGTTGCTGCTGTTTTTTGTATCTTTATTTTAGAACTTGTGATTTATGTGAAATGGTTCAGTTTGGTTGTGTATTTTTTAATGTTTATTGTTTATTACTACCAGGGCCGTCCTTCCCATTGGGCTGACTGGTACGGTGCGCCAGGGGCCGCATCAAGGAGGCACATGGAGCCGCCCGCATCTCCGCCTCACCCCGCTCCTTTCCTGGCAGCGGTGGCTGAAGCGAGGCGGCAGCAGCGGCAGCGGAGCTGCCTCCGTCGAGGGAAACCTGCACTTGGACCTGGGCTACCTTCCGCCCACACTCCTTCAAGTCACAGCGAGCACAGACAGCACTGCCCCACAATGCTCCGCAGCACCTCATTCGCATGCCGCTGCTGCTGTCTCGCTTCAGCCGAGCAGGTGGCAGCCTCCCTGCCTGTCGCGCCGTGCCCTCCGACTGCCCCCTGCGCCTGGGCCTGCCCGGTGGAGCGCAAGGGGCGCTGGAGGGATCATTGTGCCATGGCGCCCAGTACACTTAAGACAGCCCTGATTACTACTTTTGTTACATTGTAGTTTTGTATTTTTTCTTGTTGTAAGCTGCTTTGAGCATGGTTTGAACTGTGACAAGGCAGCATACAAATAAAATTATGTATGTATGTATGTATGTATGTATGTATGTATGTACCTGTGCAGAAGCTTATTTACATGCGTGTGTTGCATGTAGCTGGATCAGGGCCACTGATAACCTTGGGAAGCTGGACCATGGGATCAGGCTAGAGAAAACTGTTCTTATTTGTTATCACAGAATCACAGAGCTGGCAGGGACCCTGCAATGCAGGAATCCTTTTGCCCAACATGGGGCTCAGTCCCATAACCCTGACATTAAGAATCTCACGCTCTACCAACTGATATTTTTTCCAGCATCCTAAAGCAAAGATTTGGCTAGCAAGTTCTGATTGTTAGTGACACAAAGATCTCCTTGTCGTGCTTCTGTCTACCTTAACCATGGTCTTCTCACAGTGGGTTGCAGATAGCCAACCAAGTCATACTCAGATATTTTCCAGGTGACATTATTAGTGAGCATTCATCCTGATTGCTTCAAAGCAATTTTAGCACATTTCCCACTCACTTTCATTATCACAAAAGTCTGATTTTTCTGGGGAAGGTTTGTTGCACAGGACCTCCCAATCCACTATAATTGTGAGACATGAATTTTCTGGGATGTGATTGGACACCCCCCCCCCCGACAGCCTGAGAGCATCCTTAGAGTAGAAAGGAATAAATTTATCTGATTGATATAAACCTGTTCTACCTCCTGAGTATACCAAGTTAGAAAGAGCCCTTTTGCAGGCAGGTCCTGCTTGGGGGATTCTCACTGGCATCTGGTTGGCCACTGTGAGAACAGGATGCTGGACTAGAAGAACCATTGATGCAGCAAGTCATTTTATCTGTATTACAAGTCTGCAGTCTGTTCTTAAATCTAATCTTGCCCTTCCATTAGTTGCTTCATATATGAGAATAAGCAAGTAGGAAAAAATATGACAGCGCAATGGGTGCTGGTAATAATTTGTAACAAGGAGAGAACGGGAAGTTAATCTATGGATCGCTTGGTGAAATGTTTCAGAATCACTAGTTTAATGTAACAATGCCAATGAAGGTGTGTGTGTGTGTGTGTGTGTGTGTGTGTTTCTGTGTGTGTCTGTGTCTGTGTCTGTCTTTCTTTCTTTCTTGGTTGGTGTATGAAGTACCTCTGAGGCTTTGTATTTTCCTAGCAAGCATTCTGAGTTGCAGATTCCAGCAGCGAAATGGTAACTCCATACACAGGATGTGCAGAAGAGTGGTCCTTTCCCTTAAAACAACAAATAAAATCATTTTTAAAAGGTAAGTAATAGAAAATCACCCAACTTGTAGTTCAGTAGTCTTCAGTCTTTGGGGTCCTTTAGGCCAAACAGATAACTGGGAGCTCGTTTCATCTTATTTTGTAAGTTGGTGCTCCTCTTGTAACCCACCTTAGATCAGGCAGCAACACAGTAGTGTGTCCTGACTCACCAGTTGAAGACCAGTGGTTTTTCATTTAATTAACGAAGTAAATAGAGTAAAATAAGCAGGTTGCAGTGTTTGATCCCTAAAAGCTTAAGCTGATTTTGAAACAAAAACCATTCTAGAGGTATCTTGTCTAGGCTTCAGTTAAATCATTCAACTATTACAACTATTACAACTATCATTCAACTATTACAATATCAGTTTCAGACACCCCCCCTCCCCCTCCATAATTACATCTATTTTTGATAGGGGTTATATCATGGCAATGATGTGCCACCAGTGTTAGTAACTCAGTGATGTGGGAGGTTGGACAGGATGCATAAGGGGAACACGACACAGGCAGTTAGTGATTGTGCCGTGTGCCAGCCCGTCCTCCAGCCTGGGGAATTGTGGTTGTCTTATCAGCCAGCCCTTGGGTCTGCAGCTGCAGAATGCCAGGTTAGCTCCGAGAAAGACTCCCCTAATCCATGATCTGATTGTGGGTGAAGAGGCCAGTCTGACCTGTATCACTGAAACCTGGGAGGGTGAGCAGCATCAAGTTGGTCTCACTCAGCTGTACCTGTCTGGGTACTATTATCAGGGTAGGCCTGAGGCCAGGGAGGGGGGAGTTGCTGTGCGCCATAGAAATATCCCCCCTCTCTCCAGGCTCTCTGTCCACTTGCAGGGGAATCTAGTGTGTGTGTTCCTGGCTTTGGGCAATCAGGACACATTAGGGATTCTGCTGCTTTACCACTCATCTCACGGCTCAGCAGTCTCGCTGCCTGAGCTGACAGAGCTGGTCTCAGAGGCAGTGTTGAGGACCCCCAGACTGCTACTTTTGGGGTGCTTCAACTTCCATGCCGACATTGCCGAGGCAACTGGTCCTGGGGTGGCTGAGGACTTAATGGTTGCCACAATGACCATGGGGCTGTCCCAGCATGTCATCGGCCCATGTGACAGGCCACACTCTGAACCTTGTTTTCTTAACTAGGCAGGAAGAGGGTGATCTGAAAGTGGAGGAACTTGACATCAGTCCTTTGTGGTGGTCAGATCACTTCCTGTTGAGATTTAGGCTTTCAGCACCTTTCCCCCTCTGCAGAGGCAGGGGACCTACGAGGGACCTACTAAGATGGTCCACCCTTGGTTGCTGATGGATCCAATGGGTTTCCAGATGGCTCTGGGGAATTTTCTGGTGAAGCCCCACCTGACCTCTGTTGACACTATCATTCCTGAGCTCCCTCTCCTGCTTCGTAGAGCCTGTTAGGTATACCTCAGAGCTTAGGGCGAGGAAACAAGCTGGGAGACATATCAAATGCAAGTGGAAGAAAACTCCAGTCAGATGCAATAGAATACAGGTGAGGGCTCATCATTGAGCCTACCTAGTGGCAGTGAAGGCAGCAAAGAAGGAAAAGAATTTGTGAATGCAGAAGCATATAGGGTGGTATCTTACCACTGCAAGTACGGCAGGTTGGATGGCACCGCTCACAGCTGCCTGCATCACGATCAGCATAGTAATTTTCAGGACAGGAAATGTGACATTCATTTTTGGAGTGCAGCAGGAATAAATCTTTATCGCAGGACAGACAGTCTGTAGATTCTGGTCCCATACACTTCTTGCAACTTTTGTGACACCTCTCACAAGAGCCAGTAGAATTGTTTGCATAGTACCTGAAACAGACAAACAAAGCACACAAGGATTCTAGAGAAGGGTAATGTCTCTTGATTCTCTTTGCATTTTGAAAATCTGAATTGTTAACAGATGCTGGGTGTTTGTGCTTTGTAATAGCCATGAAGTTCTAACAAAACTTCTTCTTCTTGCAAAAGAAAAAGGGAGTGTGTGTTTGGTATTATTGCCACACACCTTGATCATTTTGGCAAGGATGGGTAATAAATTTAGTCTTACTATCTTGGCATTAACTGTTATGCTACAGCCAGCAGTTCTGAAAGAGTTCCAGCTTATAAACTAAACCTTCTTTTCGGGGAGTTGCAACATTAGTAAATATTGATAAAAATATCTTCCCCTTTCCACTTGGGTGTTAATTAGGAACATTAAAGATCATTTAGATTCAGTATGCCAATACATCCTTAGGCTACACTCCTCAATTCTAGGGAAATTATGTTACAGTTTAGCATAGCTCCTATCCAATTTGTTGTTGTTTAGTCATTTAGTCGTGTCCGACTCTTCATGACCCCATGGACCAGAGCACGCCAGGTACCCCTGTCTTCCATTGTCTCCCGCAGTTTGGTCAAACTCATGTTAGTAGCTTTAAGAACACTGTCCAACCATCTCGTCCTCTGTCGTCCCCTTCTCCTATCCAATAGAGCTTTTTAACTTGAGACCTAATGTCTTACCCAGTTGTACAAATTGATACACATCCCTTTTCTTGCTTGTACCAGCCTGGTGGGCAGGACAGGCACTGTCTGCTGTGCTTCCCATGGCAAGTCTCACAAGTCCTGTGGCAAGTGTGGCATTGGCCTTCATCCCTGTCCATATAATATCCATCTGGACAGACTTCAACACAGGTTCCATCTGCAGAGAGAACAGCACCAAATTACAGACAGGCAGCATCCCCGTTTTGCACTGCAATGAGAAACATCAACTCAACTGAGCTTGGGGATGCTGAAAGAGTCTTTCAAAAATCAATTCTTTCTCATTTTCACTTGTAACTCAGAAAAAGGTTATGGAAATCCTATGGCTGAGTTGCCAGGCACTATCACGTGAATGTCAGTGGAAGCTGGTGTTAAGGTGCAAAGAGTAAGTGGTTTGGAAAGGTCAGTTCCCTAGATCAGTGGTTCCCAACAGGTGGTCCGGGGACCCCCAGGGGTCCGCGAGCTATGCCAGAGGGGTCCTCAAGATCCTATTAGAATAAAAAATATATTAAATATATTTCGTATGATAACAGATTTTTTGTTTTGGCCGCTTCCTGCATGAGCAGAGTCTAGCGCAAAATTAGAATTAGATAGAGGCAGTAGTTCTGCTGTATGCCGCAAGGACTACAAGAAACTTGGAGATAAGGCAATGAAAAAGATCCTTCCATTTGCAACCACATATCGGTGTGAGCAAGCATTTTCTTCCATGTGTTTCATGAAAAACAAATATAGGAATCGGCTCGACATGTGGTCGGATTTCAGAGTGAAAGTTTCAAGTTTGGAACCTAATATTTCAGAAATAATGGACTCAAAGGACACATTTAACTCATCTCATTAAGAACTGAAAATTAAAACTAACTGTATACTGATGGAGTACTCTGTTGTAACTGTAAAAAACGCATAAATATAAAATATAAAAAGGCTCTTAATTTGGCTCTCACTTTTTAATTTTAGGATTAGGAATTAATGGGGGTCCTTGTCACAATAGCGGCTCGATGAGGGGTCCTCGAGAAAATTTTGTTGGGAACCCCTGCCCTAGATAAAAATCTACTGGAATATTCCCATCAGCAGAACGTTTGAGACTCTCATGATCTGATCCCGAGCACCTGCCCACTTCGCATGTTTCCCAGTCTCCTTGAATTGATTAGACAGCTCCGTGCAAGTTGCTTACTTTTGTGTTTAAGTGATTTGAGTCATTCACAAAAGAACTTAAATACAGAAGACGACAAAGAAGGATACAACCTTGGGAAAAGGGCAATGCTTACTGAGAAGAAGCGTATCTTGGGGACAGCTGAAACACTGATCTTCGGCAGGGCCTGTACACTCCAAACACTTCCTGTGACAAGGGCTGCATGCTTTGGTGTATCCATCATAGAACTCAGTGCTGGAGCAGCCTTGGGGCATCTCACACAGGCCTGAAGTAGTCATCAACAGACCTTCTGCACAGGTAAGGCAGTCAGTGGAAGAAGAACAGGTCTGACATGTCCTGTCGCAGTCTGAAATGTGATGAATCACAACTCTTTGTTCAAGGCTCTTACAAGTCCCAGGTGGCTATCTGGCTCCTTCTAGTCTATTTATACAATTAATTGTCCATCTCTAGCTTTTCCTATGTCTCTAATTGCAACTATTTCTGCATCCATATCTGTCTTTTCCATGGAATGCATGGTGTACCATTTATTCCCACTGCATTGGGTGGGCACTGTACTGAGACAGGCACCCACAACCAACACAGAATTGACACCAGCTGATAAGATAGGTGGTTGTGGTTTGGGGAAAATAGCTTTAGGGACCAAATTGGACACTACCGGGGGGCAAGCAATCCCCACCTCTGGGGTAAACTTGCACATAAGAAGTATGTGTGTATGTGTGGGGTGGGGTGGGACAAATAAGTCTTTAATTAGTTATTTTGTTGCATCAATACTGATAAAAATGATTTCTGACCTTTGCCTCTGAATTGAAAAACATACCTTTACAGATGTCAGTCTCTTCTTCATAGTAAGTGCCATCTGGACAATTTGAAAAACATTCACCATTGTATAGATAAAAGGAGCAATCGGTGCAGTCATTGGAATCTGGCCCATCACATTTTTTGCAGTCTTTATGGCAGGGGAAACAGCGGTTGGAGTCAGCAAAGAAGTCAGGAGGGCAAGAACGCAAACAATTCCCGTTGTGCAGGTGAAATGGTGGAAGGCACACTTTTGAGAAAGAGGAGAATATATCAGGATATGCAAAAGAATACAAAATATCACAGTGTGCTCTTGAATGTGCTATGAACTCTTCCTTTCCCTTGTTCTACATTTTGTTGGCTGCATTGCAACAAAACAAAAAACCCTTGCCACAGCCATGTCTCAACAAGAGCTCTTCTCTTCCTGCTATTTGCCGCTTAACTCGACAGGCTCACCCATCCCTAATCAGAATACAGCGATTTCCTTTCCGACTATATCAGAGTGGCACAATCCAAAACTCTAGTCATATCTGCATGTTTTTTGTAAAAGTCTTTGCAGTATTAATGTGAGGCACCAAATTTACACAAGCCGCTTGGCTCTTGGGTGGACCCCACATTGATATGCTAGCTAGGAAGAGCTGGCCAGGGAGATTCTAGATCAGAATGTACTGCAAAGTCTACAGGGCAGAAATATGCCAGACCTCAGTAAGCACCAATCTATTTTCCCCGGCACATTTTCCCCATGCTTTTGGTTTTGTCTCAAAACACCAAAATGGAAGAACACAAAACAGCCATTAAACATACCCCCCCCCCCCGCATTTCTAAATAGGCATTCATTTAACGACCTGGGTCAGTGCCATACTGCTGATTTTCTGCAGTACCTTTACATGAGCTCTTGATAATGCATTCCTGACACATCTCAGGGCAATCTCTACAAATGCCATCATCAGCAAAGTGCTTCTCTGAGCAGGCAAGTTTACATTCTGTTTGTTCTAGGAGAAAAGGACTTTCACAGGACAGACATCTGGTGGCATTTCCTTCACACGTATTACAAGGTCTGTCGCACTCTCTGCAGGCCCCATCTATGGTGAAAAAGCCCCTAAAGAAAGAAGCAAAGAATAAAAAAAGATCAAGCAACAGAATATGCTGTAAATAATCAGAGAATTAGAAAAGGCTCTTTGGGGTGAGCTGAAAGCTTTAAGAAAGCGTTCACAGTAGACATGGCTTGTGCACCATATGGCCTTAGATCTTGAGGTGTCAGGTCATCTTCTCTCCAATAATATATTATGCAGCCTGTCAGGGCTGACGGGCTTCCTCTCTTCACACAATCATCATGAGAGTCTCCTGACGGTTTTTATAGCCTTTATTTACAGTATTTACAACCGGTCATTAGCACATAATGATCATTCATCAGAGTCACTCAGTTCAGATCTCTGCTGAGGTCTGTGTTTACCCTTCCAGCAAGCCAGAAAATGGTGAATTCTCCCACTCCTCTCTTCTCTACACACTTCCGGAGAGCTGGCTTAACCCCCCCCCCCATTCTGAACTGGAACTTAACCCTTGTTGGTCCCGTGAGCTCCCTGGCTTTATATCCCTCCCTGTCTGTTCCTCTAGACTGACTTCAATAACTCTCTCCTCCTTCTCCCCCTCGGGCACACCTCCTTCTTCCTCCAACACTAAGTCTCACCCTCCATCTGGGAAACTTGAAACCTCTGGCTCATCCCTGACACAGCCTATGGGACTCTATGACTGCAATCCTATCCACACAAGGCCTGAAGCACAAGGACTTATTTGCAATTGAATGCATAGCTAAAAAAAAGGAAACAGAGGACTCTCCTCACATTATAAAACTCTTTAGTGAACTTTAACTGTTTAACCTGCTGTAGAAATAGTAGTTTGGCATAAGATGTCATTTGGCTATAATTATGCATGTATTGTCTAAACATCAGCTTCTGGGTTAGGTTGGGACATTTCATTATTTATCTATGTTGTTGTTGTTTAGTCGTTTACTCGTGTCCGACTCTTCATGACCCCATGGACCAGAGCACGCCAGGCACTCCTGTCTTCCACTGCCTCCTGCAGTTTGGTCAGACTCATGTTGGTAGCTTCGAGAACACTGTCCAACCATCTCGTCCTCTGTCGTCCCCTTCTCCCTGTTCCCTCCATCTTTCCCAACATCAGGGTCTTTTCCAGGGAGTCTTCTCTTCTCATGAGGTGGCCAAAGTACTGGAGCCTCAGCTTCAAGATCTGTGCTTCCAGTGAGCACTCAGGGCTGATTTCCTTAAGAATGGATAGGTTTGATCTTCTTGCAGTCCATGGGACTCTCAAGAGTCTCCTCTGGCACCAGAATTCAAAAGCATCAATTCTTCGGCGATCAGCCTTCTTTATGGTCCAGCTCTCACTTCCATACATCACTACTGGGAAAACCATAGCTTTAACTATACGGACCTTTGTCAGCAAGGTGATTCTCTGCTTTTTAAGATGCTGTCTAGGTTTGTCATCGCTTTTCTCCCAAGAAGCAGGTGTCTTTTAATTTCATGACTGCTGTCACCATCTGTAGTGATCATGGAACCCAAGAAAGTAAAATCTCTCACTGCCTCCATTTCCTCCCCTTCTACTTGCCAGGAGGTGATGGGACCAGTGGCCATGATCTTAGTTTTTTTTTATGTTGAGCTTCAGACCATATTTTGCACTCTCCTCTTTCACCCTCATTAAAAGGTTCTTTAATTCCTCCGCACTTTCTGCCATCAAGGTTGTGTCATCAGCATATCTGAGGTTGTTGATATTTTTTCCAGCAATCTTAATTCCGGTTTGGGATTCATCCAGTCCAGCCTTTCGCATGATGAATCTATCTATATGTATGCTGAAATAATTGTAATCATCATAATAAACAGTTTTTAATACGCTCCATTGGGAGCGTAACCATTACATTAAAAAACCCCACAACACTGTTGATGTAAAGACTGAGGAAGGAAATGGTTGCTTAACCAGTCCTGGGGTGGACGGCGGTTGTGGCCCATTGCATCAGGTCCTGACCCCTCAGAGCAATGCCAGGCAGGGCAGCCGACAGTTAGAAAATCCCCACGTCAGCCAATGGGAAGGGCAGGCATTTCCGCCAGACCCCATTTGAATTCTGACCAACTGAGCCAGTCCAAGGGGGTGGGGCCTGGGAGCAGACTAGAGTGGAGCAGGCTTCACTCTGACCCACCCCCTGGCTATAAAAAGGCAGTATGTCCCCTCCCCCATCCTTGGGACCACAGTCTACCAAGAGCACACCCTCCCACCCCACCTTCATAATTACACGTTGGGGCTTGTTGTATACAGTGGAACCTCGGTTTATGAACACCTCGGTTTACAAATTTTCGGGTTACGAACGCTGCGGACCCATCTGGAATGGATTAATTTACTTTCCATTACTTTCATTGGGAAAGTTCGCTTCATTTTATGAACGCTTCAGTTTATGAACAGACTTCCGGAACCAATTACACCCATGCTTCGGGTTAAGTACGCTTCAGGTTGAGTACTCCATGGACCCGTCTGGAACGGATTAATCCACTTTCTATTACTTTCAATGGGAAAGTTCGCTTCAGTTTATGAACGCTTCAGTTTATGAACAGACTTCCGGAACCAATTGTGTTCATAAACCGAGGTACCACTGTATTAACATTTCTTCCCTCTAAGGTTATGTGGGTTTGTTGTGCTTCTATAATAGTTGCCGCATTCGTTGCCGGGAAGGAATTTGCCTGAAAACAGATTGGTCCCATTTGCAGGTTTTGCCTTCCCCATAGCAGTAGTCCCAACTTTGGCGGATAAGGCATTGGGTGGAATCCTTAATCTAACATTTCGGGCGGGGGGTGAAGTGGGGCCTCACCCCCACCTCAGAACCACACGGTCACAGGGGTACCTTGTTAGAGGGGTATAGGTGGAAGAGACCTGTGTCTTGCTATGGAACCTGAATCCCATGATTGACCCTGCCATGTGTCAGCCCAGCTGCAGAGTTGGCATCTATGGACTAGGCCTAGCTTCCTGGGGAGGGGTCACTGTGAGTAAAACCGCAATGCATTTCTCAGCACCCCCATTTGCAAATTGGCAATTGTTCTGAAGCATTCAGGTCATTATGCAGCTTTCTAGAACCAGAAGGATGAGATCCATTTTGTGTCACAGAAAATACGAAGGTGAGAACAACATAGAAGTATGTGAAGGAAAACTGCATGTCTGCACAGATTAATATAAATGGAAACGTACTTGGGACACTCCTGCAAGCATTTGCCTTTGTGCAAATAGCGTGGTATGTCTGCATCGGAGTGACACTCACAACGTCTTGTCTTCACATTTCCAAAAGTTCCTCGTGGGCAAGTGTGGATACAAGACTTGCCAAAAAGAAATCTCTCTGAAAATAATGGAACAGGCAAAGCATGTTGTGACAAATTGAAGCACTTTTAAAATGTTTATTTCTGCCCGGCTGGCAAAGAGTTAACCCACCTCCAGCCTGACTGGCATAGAACTCTGATGGGGGCGGGACTGTGCCCGGTTTGAAAGGAGGGAGGGTTGGTTTGGTCAGTTAGGAGGGAGAGGGAGGAAGGTGTGGTGTGATGTTATGTGGTGGCTTGTTAGAAGACAGTGAAGAGGCTAGGAAAACTTAAAGTTAAATGTTTGACTGAGTTTATTTTGTAAAACTGGAACAAAGCTAATTAATAAATGACACGTTAAAGAATCACTTATGTTTTTAACACAATAAAACTTCATCTCTGTTTTTGCCAACAAGAGGTCCGTCTGTATTTTTCCAGCGAGGTACCAGGACTCACAGCCGTGGTGACTCAAGAGAGAGCCAAACTCACCTCAGGCAGGGAGGTGGTGGTTTGTGTCCTGAAGTTACACGGAGGAGGCTTAGAAGGGTAACCTGAGGTGCCAAGAAGTTGCCAGAGTGCCTAGGGCAAACTTCTACAGTGGGGGAATCCAACTGAGGGAGACCCTTTACAGGAGGCTAGAGGTTATTCCTGGGGGACAGCCTAGAGTTTCTTAAGGTACCAGGCCACGTAGGCTGGAAGGCTCTCCTTACTTAGAAACCCATTAGGAAAAGGGGTTTATTTTTGAGGCGGCAGGAGAAGAGGGTGGGTGTTTTCCCCTCTGTATTCCTGTGTCGCAGTGATAGTAAGGTAGAGTGGGACCCGGGTCGTCACATTTTTGGTGGCAGCGTCGTGATCGAAATTCAAAGCTCACGCGCCTAGTTTGGTTTGAGTCTGTCAGGATTTTCCTGTGAGGAAAATGACTCACGTAAGAAAACCCAGAGAGGCAAAAGGAGATGAAAGA
This sequence comes from Zootoca vivipara, assembly GCF_965207765.1. Classification (NCBI taxonomy): domain Eukaryota; kingdom Metazoa; phylum Chordata; class Lepidosauria; order Squamata; family Lacertidae; genus Zootoca; species Zootoca vivipara. The sequence continues at coordinate 3,646,285 of NC_142593.1, read as the reverse complement.
ACGGAAGGGGCTGAGGGAAGCCCAGGTTCTGAGGTAGAACTGATGAAACTACGAATTGAGATGGCCCGAATTGAAGCTGAGAGGGAAAAGATAGCAGCTGAAAGTGAGAGGGAAAAAGCCAGAATTGAAAGTGAGAGAGAAAAAGCCAGAATTGAAGCTGAGAGGGAAAAGATAGCAGCTGAAAGTGAGAGGGAAAAAGCCAGAATTGAAGCTGAGAGGGAAAAGATAGCATCTGAAAGTGAGAGGGAAAAAGCTAGAATTGAAGCTGAGGAGAGAATGCAGTCCGAGAGGTTAAGGGTTCAATTAGAACAGGACAGAATGAAGCTTGAAGAGATACGTTTGCGATCAGAATTAACTAGTAGCCCAGTTAACAATGATAGTATCGCAATTAATTTAAAAAGGTTCCCCAAATTTGGAAAAGACGATAATGTCGAATCGTTTCTATTTACCTTCGAACGCGTTTGTGTGGAATTTCAAATACCTGAGGAGAACTGGATGCTTTATTTAAGACCTCAAATTTGTGGGATACTAAGTGAAATTTATGCTGACCTGAGGGAAGAAGAGCTGTCAAGTTACCAAGTATTTAAGCAAAGGGTCAGGGTTCGATGTGGACTCACGGCTGAACAAAGCAGAAAGGCTTTTCGTGAGGCAAAAAAGGAACATAAAGAGACTTATGCCCAACTAGCTAGCCGCTTAGATAAATTACTTGACAGATGGATTCAAGGGAGTGGAGTGAAGGACTTTGATGAGTTAAAACAATTAATTTGTTTAGAACAATTTTTTAAGCAAATCCCTAGCAATTTACGTTGGTTCTTGAGGGATAAAAAACTGAAAACTGTGGCACAGGTTGCTGAGGTCTTAGACGAACTACAAGGAGATTTCAATGAAATAGCATTCCCAAAACACTCACAGAAGGGTAATCCATGGAGAAACAGAGAAAATAAAGACAGGCAAGAAAATTTTCCTGTCAGGGAATCAGTTTCTGACAAGACAGGGTCTAAGAAAATCACTTGTTTTTTCTGTAATCGTGAGGGCCATGTACGTGCCAGGTGCCCCCTGCTGGTTAAATCGCAAACTACACCTACTGCAGCTAAACAAGTAAAACTGGTAATGCAGTCACAGGAAAATAGCTCGCCTCTGACAGAAGGCTCAGAGAAATCAGACAGTCCAGCTGAGACTACTTCTAAGGTCTTACAGGTCTGGAGGGCTGAGCAGGAGTGCAACCAAGATTACATGGAGCCAATTGAATTAAATGGTCAGTCTTTTTTAGGTTTGAGGGACACAGGAGCAGAAGTCTCACTTGTCAAATCACAATTTGTTCCAAAGGAGCAGTACCTCAAGGGTCAGTCCTATAGTTTAAAAGGCATATGGGGCCCACATTTTGAAGTACCATTAGCTGAAGTTGATATTACCTACAAAGGATTTTGTGGCAAATGGAGAGTAGGAATCCTAAATGAATTGGAGGTACCCTTTTTAATAGGGAATGACCTAGCTAGTCAGAAGCACCGTATTCAAGTGATAACTAGGTCACAGTCTCAAGTCACTGAGAGTAATCCTCCTGCAGTTATAGAGTCACCCATAGATCCTAGTGAGGGTGAAGGGCTGATTAGCGTGCCAGTGGTCCAGGAGCACGGTGCCCAATTCTTGAGTGATCAAAAAGAGGATGAAACTATAAAAGAGCTGTGGGGTAAAGCACAAAGTCCTAATGCCGAAGTAACTGTGGAGAACCCCTGCTTATTTACCACCATTGAGGGAAGACTGTATAGAATTTCTAGGAGGAGGAAAACTGCTGCGGTTTGGGAAAGGAAGAAACAGTTAGTGTTGCCAAGAGCTTACCGGTTGCAAGTGCTACAAATGGCACACGACGCACCCTCAGCAGCGCATCTAGGCATTAGAAAGACTAGTGATAGAATCCAAGCAAGATTTTACTGGCCTGGGATGGGCAAAGACATCAAAGAGTATTGCAAGTCCTGTGTGATCTGCCAAAAAGCAGGCAAAAGAGCGGACAAAACGCGAGGCTTGTTACAGTCTATTCCCGTAATTACTGAGCCCTTTTCCAGAGTAGGAGTGGACATCCTCGGGCCTATCTCCAGAGTTACAAAAAGGGGGAATAAGTTTATTTTATGCCTAGTGGATTATGCTACGCGCTATCCAGAAGCAATACCTCTAAAGGACATTGATTCCAAGACTGTAGCAAAAGCCCTCATGTCGGTGTTCTTAAGGCTTGGATTCCCCAAAGAAATTATAACAGATTTAGGGACATCCTTCACGTCCAAGACCATGGAAGAGCTTTTAACTCTTTGTGGAATTAAGCATGTTAAAACTACGGCTTATCATCCACAGTCGAATGGCTTGACGGAGAAATTTAATTCGACCCTGAGCCGGATGCTAAAAACCTATTCCATCAATCATCCTAACGACTGGGATGAGAGGCTGCAACACTTCCTATTTGGTTATCGTGAAGTGCCGCAGGAGAGCACAGGGTTCAGTCCTTTTGAACTCCTATTTGGACGACAGCCACGAGGACCCCTAGACTTGATGAAAGCAGCGTGGTCAGGGGAGGAGCAGATCGACAGCCCTGATGTTGTGACGTATCTACAGGAGCTGCAGAGCGACCTTCAAGAGCTACGGGAGCAAGCTGCTCACAACTTGCAGCAGGCACAGCGTCGACAGAAGCAGTGGTATGATGCACACGCAAGAGACAGAACTTTCCAGCCTGGTGACAGTGTGCTCGTGTTAAGAACAAGACGTCGAAAGAAGTTGGAGATGTCGTGGGACGGTCCCTTCAAAGTGGTCGAGAGGATATCTGCGGTGAACTATTTGGTAGAGTTAGATGGGGAAGGGAACCGATGTAAAAACTTTCATGTAAATTTACTTAAGCCTTATTTTGACAGAAATAAGTTGGTGTTACAAGTAAAGGGGAAGGTGACCCAAGGGATTCATTTAACTGGGTGGGGAGAGCTAAGTAAGGGCACAACTCTAGCCGAGGTGTCATTCGACGAAGGTCTGACCCCAGAGCAAAAGGAGCAGTTAAAAATAGTCCTTGCTCAGTTTGCTCAGATCTTCTCAAACATCCCAGGGAGGACCAACCTAGCAACTCATAAAATAGATACGGGGGAAGCAAGACCCATAGCTACCCCTCCTTACAGAGTGACGGGGGAGCACGCCGACTTGGTCTCTTCAGAGATCAGGGAGATGCTTGCACTGGGATTGATTGAGCCCTCTTACAGCCCCTGGTCATCGCCCCTGCTCTTGGTCAGGAAGCCAGACAATACCTTTCGTCCCTGTGTAGACTTCAGAAAGTTGAACCAGGTGACCGTGCCGGACGTTTACCCCATGCCACGGGTGGACGACTTGGTTGAGACCATAGGAAAAGCGAATTATATATCTACACTTGACTTAACAAAAGGGTACTGGCAAGTGGAAATGGATCCCTTAGACAAGCCCAAAACCGCTTTCATCACTAGAGATGGGTTGTTTGAATTTAAAGTGTTGCCTTTTGGATTAAAGAACGCGGCAGCCACGTTCCAGCGACTCATCGATAGGATGCTAAGGGGTCTGAATACGTTCGCCCTTGCTTACATTGACGACATAGCGGTATTTAGCCCATCGTGGAGAGATCACTTACAACACCTAAGTGTGGTTTTCCAGAGGATAAAAGCGGCAGGCTTAACAGTAAAAGCGGCTAAGTGTCAGATGGGGAAAAGACAGGTTAAATACTTAGGCCATGTTCTCGGAGGGGGAGTGATCAGGCCAGATACTAACAAAGTGGAAGCCATCAGAGGCTGGCCGGCTCCCAAAACTAAGAAGCAGGTGCGTGCCTTTATAGGAGCTATAGGTTATTATAGGCGTTTTATCCCCCAGTTCAGCACTCACGCGGCTGTGTTGAGTGACTGTACGAAGAAAAGCCGCCCGGACAAGATTATCTGGACATCACAGTGTCAACAAGCTTTTGAACTTTTAAAGGCTGCTCTGATGACAGAGCCCATTTTAAAAGCACCTGATTTCTTTTGCCCTTTTAATTTAATGACGGACGCTTCAGGTGTTGGTTTAGGTGCAGTGCTGGCACAGGAGGGAGAAGGAGGGTTTTTACACCCAGTATTATATATCAGCCGGAAGCTATTGGAGAGGGAAAAGCACCTCTCCACCATAGAACTCGAATGCCTAGCGATTTTGTGGTCCGTAGGTAAACTGAAGCCTTACCTGTGGGGCCGAAAGTTTACCCTATATACCGATCACTCACCGCTGAAATGGCTAAACCAAATGAAGGGTAACAACAGTAAGTTAGTCAGGTGGAGCATGCAGTTACAGGATTACACTTTTGATGTCAAACACATAAGTGGGAAGGAAAACATCATAGCGGACGCCTTATCCAGGTATTTTTGAGAGGTATAGGATGGTGCAAATTATTATATGAAACGGTAATAACCCTAGCAGAACATTTGTGCTTAGGCATTATAGTCTGACACATGCCAAACATGGTTTATCTGTGTACAAGTTTATGAGATGTTAATTTAGTTGACTTTGTAATATGAATGTTATAGAATGCATTGAAGTATTTTTAACCCCAAGCCCATTGCTTTGGCATTGCTCTAGTTAGTTAAGAGCAAGCCGACGCAATGTCTTTGTGGTGGGGGAGATATGTGACAAATTGAAGCACTTTTAAAATGTTTATTTCTGCCCGGCTGGCAAAGAGTTAACCCACCTCCAGCCTGACTGGCATAGAACTCTGATGGGGGCGGGACTGTGCCCGGTTTGAAAGGAGGGAGGGTTGGTTTGGTCAGTTAGGAGGGAGAGGGAGGAAGGTGTGGTGTGATGTTATGTGGTGGCTTGTTAGAAGACAGTGAAGAGGCTAGGAAAACTTAAAGTTAAATGTTTGACTGAGTTTATTTTGTAAAACTGGAACAAAGCTAATTAATAAATGACACGTTAAAGAATCACTTATGTTTTTAACACAATAAAACTTCATCTCTGTTTTTGCCAACAAGAGGTCCGTCTGTATTTTTCCAGCGAGGTACCAGGACTCACAGCCGTGGTGACTCAAGAGAGAGCCAAACTCACCTCAGGCAGGGAGGTGGTGGTTTGTGTCCTGAAGTTACACGGAGGAGGCTTAGAAGGGTAACCTGAGGTGCCAAGAAGTTGCCAGAGTGCCTAGGGCAAACTTCTACAGTGGGGGAATCCAACTGAGGGAGACCCTTTACAGGAGGCTAGAGGTTATTCCTGGGGGACAGCCTAGAGTTTCTTAAGGTACCAGGCCACGTAGGCTGGAAGGCTCTCCTTACTTAGAAACCCATTAGGAAAAGGGGTTTATTTTTGAGGCGGCAGGAGAAGAGGGTGGGTGTTTTCCCCTCTGTATTCCTGTGTCGCAGTGATAGTAAGGTAGAGTGGGACCAGGGTCGTCACACATGTTTTGAAAGACATTTTGCATGACATTTTGCATTTGCATGACATTTTGGAAATTCCAACTAATTCAAGAATTAACGGAGAGTTAATTAGGGTGCTTTTTTGTATGCATGTATAAATAAATACTGTTATGTTTTAATGAATTCTTAACTGTATGTTCTCCACTCATGCATAAAACCTATCTTTAAACAATAACGTTTTTTTCTAGCATTAGCTGAAATCTATGAGAATATACCCAAACCTCTTGATAATGACAATGTGTAGCAACAAAGAAGATGAATGCTGTTACCTTGGGGACATGAAGTGCATGTGCTGGCAGTTTTCTCACAGGTTTGGCATGAAGGATCACATCGCTCAAACTGAGTAGTTGTTGCTGTATTAGGAGATAAGGAGGAAATGAGTTAATAATATCGCTTTATTTATTTGTGGGCATGCGTGCCCAGAATACATGGTTCCAGATATGATTATTTAGTATCATTTAGATAATAAAGGGAAATAAATTCAAATCTTGCTGAGATGATGAGACTTTCACCTTGACTGGAGATATTGCCCATAGTAACACAGAATATGAATGAAATAAGGGGTGGGAACAATGTCTACGAATCAGCAAGTAGCACCCATCTAGATTTCTGTTAATTACTTGATTCACTTTTTGCAACTGAAATTCTGATTTTAAAATGTGCAGAAATATACAAGCCACAGTGGCCTTCTACCGAATGCAATCCTATTAGAACAGCTTTCATGCCCTCCAACATTTCTCGGATGAAAATAGGGACTCTTCATGACCCCTATTCGACAACAACAATATTTATATATCACCCATTTGCCTGGGTTGCCCAGCCACTCTGGGCTCCTTCCAACATATAAAAAACACAATAAAACAGTTGCTGCCACTGTGGCAGCAGGGCCACGCAAATGCATTCCTTGGAGGCCGGATCTGCTGCCCATGGGGATCCTGCTGCCTGAGGCGGTCTCCTCACCTTGCCTCATGGGTGAGCCAGCCCTGCAAATCAGGTTCATTGCAGCTGATAATCGTCCTCACTTTGCTAAAGGGAATTGATAATCCACGTCTGCTCACAATGCCAGCGTGAGAACGTCAGAGAGTATCGGTGTACCCCCATGGTGTCTATTATACATGAAACATTGCCTTATGTGTCCCTACACAGGACTGGCCTGTGACCTTTTGTTACCTGAAGTGAAAGGCGATATGATACCTCCTTCCCATTCTACATGCAAAAACCAACTGGACTGGCAGCTTGGTCTTCTTTAAAACTCTGGCAGTACGATAACATTTTTCATTACACCTGAGGCAGTAAGCTGGTTAAAGGCTCAGGATAGGTCATGGGGTAACCAGAGCTCTTTTGTACAAACAGAGGTGAATGACTAGGGCAGTCAGAAGAGGAAGTAAAGAGGGAGAAGGGCCAGTGTTGCCCGCAGCACCCCTGACCATCATTCAAGGCACCCCAGGGTGCTACGGCACACTGGTTGAAAACCACTGAACTAGGGAGCTCAGGAGAAACAGAAGGAGTACTGCTGCTGACCGCAGTTGCCTCATTTTGTTCCTATGTCGATGATATCCTTATTTATCATTAGCTAGCACAGCTGATCTTACCCTCTGTTCTCAAACTAAAAATGGTAATATTCAAGGTTTGCATAATGCTTCTTCTGGCTGCAAGATCAGGAGTCAGCAAACTTTTTCAGCAGGGGGCTGGTCCACTGTCCCTCAGACCTTGTGGGGGGCTAGACTATATGGGGGGAATGAACAAATTCCTATGCCCCACAAATAACCCAGAGATGCATTTTAAAGAAAAGGACACATTCTACTCATGTAAAAACACGCTGATTCCTGGACTGTCAGCAGGCCAGATTTATAAGGTGATTGGGCCAGATCCAGCCCCCAGGCCTTAGTTTGCCTACCCATGTGCAAGATTATTAGTGCTGTAATATTTCTGAGTCTCCACCAGAGGGGACTATGTACTAGGCATTGTGGCCTTACAAAGTACATGAGACATGAAATGCGGACCAGTCAACAATTGTATCTTCCAGTCAGATGGAAATGCTTATAAATACTTACGTCCACAGCTGCTTTTGACATTACCCATCTCTTAAACCATAGCTGCCAAGTTTTCCCTTTTCTCGCGAGGAAGCCTATTCAGCATAAGGGGAAATCCCTTAAAAAAAGGGATAACTTGGCAGCTATGCTTAAACTACATTCAGATATAATTTAAAAGGGGCTGAAAATGCATCTCTGTCCCAGGGAAGATCTGAAAACTTCCAGGATTTTCCTGAATGTGCTTCTTCACAGGGATACAGTATCAGGTATGCTACTTAAAAAGCTGCACATGTTGATATGCAAAAGGTCACGAACTGTGATGTAACCAAATATCCTTTCACTTCATTTAGTCTAGTAATACAGCAATATCTTCTACTGTATCCACCTGGTCTCCCTGAATGCATTTTTTTCAGTAGTCAAAGTAACAAGTGGAAAAGCCAACAACATAATTACACCTCTAGGTCCATGGGGATTAGGAATTCTACAATTTGAAATCACTAGGGCAGGCACGTCCAACAGGTAGATCGTGATCTACCAGTAGATCACTGGACGCCTGTGGTAGATCAATGGCAGATCACTGGCTTCCCCCAAAGAAACTCAACAACTTTGGCTCCCCTAAAAAAAGCTCAATTTTTTTGCCCTGCACCCCCCCCCCCAAATGGCACATTCCTTCTCCCTAAAAAAGCTCAACAACAACTTTGATCTGAATGCCTTAAAAACGGGCCTTCCTCCTCCCCAAAAAAGCTCAACAACTTTGACTTGAACCCCAAAAAAGGGGGTAGATCACAGCAAGTTTTTAACTCTGTAAGTAGATCGCAGTCTCTTGGCAGTTGGCCACCCCTGCACTAGGGCATGTGATGAACAACTTGTGGGCAACTGGATGCATATTTGATTTCTTGTAGGTCAGTGAACTGCTGCTCAGGCATTAAGCCACAGATGTATACATGTCTCAGTATTATCTGGGCAAGAGTTCTTCTGATATTATGTCTATTCAAGGCAGCTAGATTGAGATTCCTATTAATGAACAACCACTTTTCCTGGGCAATTTATTGCCTTCAACTAACAATGAAATCCCAATCCTGTCTATTCAGAAACAAATCCTATTGCATTCAGTGGGGCTTACTTCCAGACAAGGGTTGCAGCGTAAAACAGTAACTTTAGATGAAGCAGAGCTCAACAGACCGAGAAACTGGGCAAGGTACTCTCAGTACAAAGTCCTTCATTCCACACCCGAGAAATTCCTGTGATTACTTGAACAGAGTAGATTGTTGTAATCTCTTCACTCAGTACATTTACTATTATTTCCAGTGCCTGGAAACATTTCCTTTTCTGCCTCATAGGCCATAAAAATGCATAATATCACAATGTATAATCTCCGTGGATTGCATGCAGCCCTTCTGCCTGCAAATGGGACCTTCCTTCTCTCTTCTCCCTGTGTGCCTCCAATGCTCACCATTCTCATCCGGAAGGCTGGGGGATCCCCCATAACAGATTTGGGGGTGGGGTGGAAAACTTGTGCAGGCAGAAGTCTTTGTGCCAGCAAGAAAAAAAAATCATTGGATACAATCCAATGTTCTAAAGTAACTTTTCATTCATACCAGATAGTGTGGTTCTCATGCTTTTAAACTGAAAATAAATGGAATGGTCTCAAAGAAATGTATTCTGCTCTGACTGTCTCTGAAAAATGTACGCTCAGTCAGAAGCAAATCTGTTGATCAGGTGAAGAATAGTAGAGAAAGTTTACCACCTTGCCTTTGCAAAATTGCAGCAATGCACACATGACTGAAAAAAGTAACCTATTGGGTTAGAATAGCAAGTAGCATGGACGCGATCGGAATGTGCTGCCTTTACAGCCAGAGGGGGAGCTGTTTATTTATTAGATCATATTCAGTTTATGGCTTTGCAAAAACTGATACAGATATGAATACAAATGCACAAAATAGGTAACATACTTCTAAGAGATAATTCTAATTATGGAATAAGGTGTAACAGAAACAATATATACATATAATAAAATCCTAGGACCTATCCAGTCTCTGAACAAAATACTGTAAGTATTTATAAATTTGAGGGTCCTATAGACCTGCTCAGAATGAAATAATAACCCCAATATACATTATTTCTCTATCTAGTTATCATACTGACAGCCACTGGACTACAACATTAATCTAACAAATTAATGTCTAAAATAAATGGATGAAACTCCAAGGGGTGGGGAGTATGTGTGAATATGTCGCTTTGTTGTTGTTTAGTTGTTTAGTCATGTCTGACTCTTCGTGACCCCATGGACCATAGCACGCCAGGCACTCCTGTCTTCCACTGCTTCCCACAGTTTGGTCAGACTCATGTTCGTATCTTTGAGAACACTGTCTAACCATCTCGTCCTCTGTCGTCCCCTTCTCCTTGTGCCCTCCATCTTTCCCAACATCAGGGTCTTTTCCAGGGAGTCTTCCCTTCTCATGAGGTGGCCAAAGTATTGGAGCCTCAGCTTCAGGATCTGTGCTTCACGATCTGTCCTTCCAGTAAGCACTCAGGGCTGATTTCCTTAGGAATGGATAGGTTTGATCTTCTTGCAGTCCATGGGACTCCCAAGAGTCTCCTCCGGCACCATAATTCAAAAGCATCAGTTCTTCGGCGATCAGCCTTCTTTATGGTCCAGCTCTCACTTCCATACATCACTACTGGGAAAACCATAGCTTTAACTATACGGACCTTTGTCGGAAAGGTGATACCTCTGCTTTTTAAGATCCTGTCTAGGTTTGTCATTGCTTTTCTCTCAAGAAGCAGGTGTCTTTTAATTTCGTGACTGCTGTCACCATCTGCAGTGATCATGGAACCCAAGAAAGTAAAATATCTCACTGCCTCCATTTCTTCCCCTTCTATTTGCCAGGAGGTGATGGGACCAGTGGCCATGATCTTGGTTTTTTTGATGTTGAGCTTCAGACCATATTTTGCGCTCTCCTCTTTCACCCTCATTAAAAGGTTCTTTAATTCCTCCGCACTTTCTGCCATCAAGGTTGTGTCATCAGCAGATCTGAGGTTGTTGATATTTCTTCCAGCAATCTTAATTCCAGCTTGGGATTCATATGTTGCTAGACTCCTACAATTCAACATTTTATAGGGATTTTATAAGGATTTTTTTTCAAAGATTTACCACCATTTTCTCTGGATGCCAAATCCTTTTTGACACAGTTTCCATTTTGTAAACAGATTACAAAATCAGTGGAAAGGGAGCCATGGTGATTTACACTAGTTTAAGATGATATGAGGGACCCAGGTGGCGCTGTGGGTTAAACCACTGAGCCTAGGCCTTGCTGATCAGAAGGTCGGCAGTTCAAATTCCCATGACGGTGTGAGCTCCCGTTGCTCGGTCCCAGCTCCTGCCAACCTAGCAGTTCGAAAGCATGTCAAAAATGCAAGTAGATAAAAAGGTAAACGGCGTTTCCATGTGCTGCTCTGGTTCGCCAGAAGTGGCTTTGTCATGCTGGCCACACAATCTGGAAGCTGTACGCTGGCTCCATCGGCCAGTAAAGCGAGATGACCGCGCAACCCCAGAGTCGGTCACAACTGGACCTAATGGTCAGGGGTCCCTTTACCTTTAAGATTATCTGGCTTCTAATACATTTGTGGCAAAAGTCAGGCTGGATGAAAACTCACATTTCCAGTCTAGGTTATTTTGGCAGAGCTCAAACCAAAATGCCTTGGTGGTCAGGTCCAGAATCCAGCATGCCCCATCTTGGAGTCAGAACAGCCCGAAGTTTGTTGTGCATTTCTAGAGCTACCCAGTGTGGTATCAGGTGAATGACAATCAGACCTCCACCACATTGAAGGCCTTCCCTAACATTCATAGGGCTGCCAGATGTCTGGGATTTCCCAGGATTTGTCCCTCAAAAAAGCCCAACAACTTTGCTAACAAATTTTATGTCTCAATTTTCACTTTTTGAAATAAGGCAACCCCACCTTTCAATGGCTACATTTGTTCCCTGGCACCTCAAGGTAGGACTGAGAAAAGACTCCGGTCCGCCGGTCTGCTGCGCAGCTGCGCGCGGCACGCCACCTGCCCACTGCGCTGGGAAACGGGGAGGGAGGGCGCCGGAGAGATCGCACTGTGCCTGCCCGCCTGCCCGCTGCGCAGCAGCGCCGTGCCCACCCGCCCACCGTGCTGGGAAACGGGGCGGAAGGGCGCAGGAGAGATCCGGCGCACCACGGCACCAGGGGCGCTTAATGACACTCATCCCCCAAAGGCCTCTTGTCCATGTCATTTAGGGCCACAATGTACATGCACATTGCTATGTTTCAGATATCAACTAAAACCATTTTTGTGAAGTGCAGGATTCAGCTGATAAGACCCTGTAGCAGAAGCCAGTGCAAAGGCTCTCACTAGCACAACAGAGATTTCTCCAGTCTCCTCCCTCTATGCTCCCCCAATGGGGTTGGGGGGCAGGAGAACCCTGAGAAGAGTGTGTGGTGGGAAGAGAGACAGTATTCAAATGATTTAAAAATTAATAAAAATAACATTTGCAGCAAGCAGTAGCGGCTCATGTGCTTTGGATATGCTTTAAATGTAACTTCTGTACACAGTATCACAAGCTGTTTCACTGTGTAGTGATTATATATGTCCTCCAGATATGTCATAAAGTAAGAATAACCATGCTCTGCGTATTAATTCCCCCCCTCCCCATCGCCTTTCTAGTGAGCACTCAAAGCTGGTATCCTGTTAAATGAGGAAGGAAGCACATGTGCAAAAGCTGTTTGGGCATGTGATTCCTGATTCAGACAAAAATACCTTTTAGCTGTATTAGGACAGGTACACTTGACACTTGCAAGTCCTAGAGAGATGCTGTCGATTCTTTTGCTGATCACTGCTACTCCAGACAGAATGGCAAAATTAACACAGGTGGCATATTCCACCTGTGCTTGTAGAGTCTTTTAGAGTCAATACTCCTCAGCTGGTTACATCTTCAGGTAGATAACTTTCCCCTTAAATTCCTGTTTATAGTATTGCAGTTTTAGAGAAAAGCAGCCCTTGGGAACCTTATTCAGTGAACTGTGCAGCCCCCCCTTTCCATTAAAGCCCAAGGAAGATAGTAATATTTTAAAAGAGATTTTTTAAAGTCTTACATCGTTTCCAGACAATTGGGTTTTGGCGAACCTCCAGGGGAAAGGACTTCCACAACTGTGGAGCAGCCACCGAGAACGCCTCTTTAAGTGCCCTTTCCGTCTGGATTTGGTGCACGGATGGTACCAACAAGAGATCGTTCTCGGCTGACCGTAAGGACCGTGAAGGGACATAAGGGAAGAGGTCTTTCAGGTCTGCAGAGCCCAAGCCATTTGAGGTAGGCAGTTTCAGTCTCTCTATCAGTAAAATAGGATTGATAATCATTATTCATATTTCTGAAACAGAATAAGAGCTGCAAGTAAGAGAAAAGTGCTATATGTCATGGTTTATTAATTATTATGTATTTAATTTTTAGGTACTAATCAATCATACAATAATATTAATGATTTATCATTTACTGATTCATGTAATGCTCTTGTTAAGATTTTTATTTTATTAAGATTACACTCTAAATTCAGTTGAATTCAATACTTTACTTGGATTTCTAAAACTATCATTATGCTCAAAACTGTGTTCATCTCAATGTGTACTGTATGTTTGTGGTGGTGAGGAGGGAATGTGGTTTTCATGTGCATGTGTTCTCATTTATTTTTCCTGGATAACTCCTGACCAGGTTATGATGTGATCAAAACGTTAAACTATCAAACAATCTTGACATACTGTTGATAGGGGAATGTAACTCACATCAGATGAGAGTCACTCCTGTGGTATAAAGCAGATGCAACAGCGCTGTGGTGAGTGAAGAGTTAATGATGATTGGAAGGGTCCTCTGTCTTCCAGAGGCAGTGCAGGAAGAAGCACTCTGTGACTGTTGCTGCTGTTAAGGGGGGCGGCGGTGGCAGTGACTTGTTAGAGGTTCTGGCCCTCCACTGCATTTTATACTAACATACAATGTTCACCTTCATTCACAAGAAACAATGGCTATTCTTTCTGTGATGCATATAAATATTCTATTTGCATTAGGTGTGGTGTTAGTCGTGGGCCCTGCTAGGATACTGGACTGCCAGAAGTTGCCAAGTGTTGATGTTGGGTCCTATGTAAATACAGTGGTACCTCTACAGTACTTACGAATTTAATGCGTTCCGAACGCACATTTGTAAGTAGAAAAAATTTGTAAGTCAAATCCCATAGGAATGCATTGGGAGAAAAAAAATCGTAAGTCGAAGCAACCCTATGTAAAAATTCGTAAGTCGGAAAAATCCTATCTAAACCGCATCCAAGATGGCGGACGGAGCTCCATTTGTAAGTAGAAAAATTCGTAAGTAGAGTTATTTGTAAGTAGAGGTACCACTGTACAGTCACTTACATTTCTATACATAAAATCTATTTGAGAGTTTGGAAAAGGATGAGGCTTTCCCCCCAGTGGTTGTGGGCAGAGAGAAATTGAGGGGGGGGGAGAGAGATTCAGAGGAAGCATGGCAACATACCGTTCCAGAATTTCCTATTTACTTGCTTTCTTTTGAGGTTCACACACTTTCCATGGAGTAACTGTAAAATTCCTTTGCAGCTGGTACAGTCGTTGGAGTCGAACCCTTTGCATGTTGCACAGGTCCGGTGGCAGGGCTCACATTCTTCTGTGACCTCATCGCTGTAGTAACCAGCTCCACAATCACTCACACATTTCCCATCTGGAGGAAAAATAAAAAAAAGCCTTTATGTCATAGCTGCCAAGTTTTCCCTTTTCTCACGAGGAAGCCTATTCAGCATAAGGGAAAATCCCTTAAAAAGGGGGATAACTTGGCAGCTATGTTTATGTCATAATGTGACTGATGCCAGCTAAGTCCTGTTATTTGGAGCATTGAAAGTAGAGAACAATGTGTGATTCTATTGCCACTAAGCACCCTAGGACAGTTGAGCTCTACTAGAGAATGCACGTGTACACAGCCAAAACGGGGTATGAGTGTATAGATCTGTAAAATCAATATATAAAGTGTATATATGATATGAATGAATGAAGTGTGTCAATGAAAATGCACAACTTTAATCTCTCCACAAATTTCAGATTTGCAAGATGTTTAAAATGTCTGAAGTATCACTGTTATTGAAGTACCAAAGTTAAAACATACCAATTTGCAATGATATTGAAATCTCTATAGCTGTAGATTTCTAATTGGGAAATATGGTAAAACCCAAATATAAATATATAAGGTTAAAACATGTTTAGCACATGATTATATTTGGATTTTGTCACATTTGCTGGTTATAACAGTGGAGATTTTGATATCATTGTGCTTTGGTATGTTTTAAATGCTGGCAGTTCAAATATTTTAAATATCTTTTTGATTTGTATTTTGTGGATGGATTAAAGTGGTATGTTTTTATTTCCACATTTGTTATAATTTACAATTATATACACTCTATACCACGGGTGTCAAACACAAGGCCCGGGGGCCAAATCCGGCCCTTCAGACCTCGTCATGTGGCCCGCCGAGTGCCCCAGCCAGCGCGACCCAGCAGCGGGACCTTGCTGCTGAAGCGCCGCGCTGACAAAGCGCCGACAAACAGCTGGGGCTGGGGGGTAGAAAGGCGGCCGGAGCAGCGCCGCACGGAGAGTCCCGAGCCTCTGCGACGCAGCAGTGCTCTGTAGCATTTTGAATCCTCTTCCTCCTGCCACGGCTCGGCGCCTGGAAACGGCTGCTGCTGCTGCTGAAGCACAGACAAAGCACCCAGCAGCGCCGCGTGGAGGAGGAGGAGGATTCAAAGTGCTACAGAGCACTGCTGCGTCCCAGAGTCTCGGGACTCTCCACACGGCGCTGCCAGGCACCGACCCAGCAAGCCGCCTCCTCCTCCTCCTCTTGCCTCACCTCCTCCTCCTCCTGCCGCGGCTCAGCCTCACAAACGTGCAACTCTGAGGCTTTACGCACTTCTCCTAAAACGGACACCCGCTGCCTCACGCTGCACGGGAAATGCTTTTTGTCCCTGGGTCCCTTCGCGCTCTTTTCTGGCGCTGAATCAAGGCGACGACCCCCCCTTCCCTTCCTTCCTTCCTCTCTCTCGTTCTTAATCTTTCTTTCCCTCTCCTTCCTTCCTTCTTTATCTCTGTCTTCTCTCCCTCTTTCTTTTTCTTTCCTTCTTTATTCCTTCCTTCCTACTCTTCTTTCTCTCACCTCTTTCCTTCCTCTCTCCCTCCTGCTCCCTCTTTTCTTCCTTCCTTCCTTCCTTCCTTCCTTCCTTCCTTCCTTCCTTCCTTCCTTCCTTCCTTCCTTCCTTCCTTCCTTCTGTCCTTCCCATCTTTCTTCCTCTCCCTCATTCTTAATTCTTTCTTTCCCTCTACTTCCTTCCTTCTTTCTCCCTTTCCGTCTTCTCTCCCTCTTTCATTTTCTTTCCTTCTTTAGTCCCTTCCTTATTTCCTACTCTTCTTTCTCTCCCCTCTTTCCTTCCTTCCTCTCTCTCTCCCTCCCACTCCCTCTTTCTTTCCTTCCTTCCTTCCTTCCTTCCTTCCTTCCTCCCTCCCTCCCTCCCTCCCTCCCTCCTCCCCTCCCCTCCCTCTCCCTCTCCTCAGAAACATAGGATGCTGCTTTATACTTCTGGCCCTTAAACCCTGGAACCAGGAGAGCAGCTCCAGTGAGTCAACCTCAGCCAGTCCCTTTGGTGAAGGGTGGTGGCTCACTGGCAGAACATCTGTCCTGCATGCAGAAGGACCCCAGCATCTCCAGGTACTAGTAGCTCTGCAAAGGTCCTGCATGAAACCCTAGTGAGCCTCCACCACCCAGTGCAGTTACCAAAAATCATTTTTCAATAAATTGTACAATAATTGTACATTTGAATATCTACTTGCCATTATTCTGACTAGGTTTCTGCTTTCAGAGCTAGTTATTACTTACATTATTACAAAAAACAGTAATAATTGAATGCAGTGACAATAATTTATGATAATAAAGAGTGGACACATAGTCCTACAGATACAACCGGCCCTTTGAGGGTGACCAAACTGCTGATGCGGCCCCCGATGAATTTGAGTTTGACACCCCTGCTCTATACACTCATACCCAGGTTTGTGTTTTGGCTCTGCTACACCGCCTTCAACACTAAGTCTAGAGAAGTAAGTACTCTGAGCATAATTTCTACCTTATTACTTACAACAGAACTGCTGGCCAGCTTTCAGGAGCACACTGGTTCACTGTTGCAGCTTGGAGTATATGAGAGTTGAAAAACTGTAAAGCAGAGCCACAACTCCACCTCCTCATAATACCCCCAAACCAGATTTTCTTAACCTCTGACCGCAGAGAATCCAGTTTGAATAAAATAACAAGGTCCAAATAACTTATGACAAGGGGACAAGGTATGTACACCTGGGCCTCATAAAAGTTTCAAAGTGCATTTCACAGGTCTATACAAGTCTTGACTTCTGGAGTGTGGGCTGCATCCTTGCCTGCCTGCAATTTCATAACCATACACCATAATAGGAGGCATGTGGATTACGCCACATGTTGACTGCAAAAAGTCACCTACAAAGAATGGAAGTGATGTGAAACCATTTTCAGGCTAAAGTTACTTTGTACCATTCATTTATCTCTTATATTGAACAAATGACGTTTGCATTAACATGCTTAAAATGAAAGGCTCATTGGAAGTTTCATTAATAAATATATATTCCCTCTTTACCCCCAAAGTAGGGGGTTGTCTCTGAATCTCATTGCTGACATTTAAAATCCAAAGCTGATTAAAGTTTAAATGTGCATATTTGAAGACCTATTTGTTTGATGTTCTTGAGCTTCTAGCGGCATTATTTCCTGAACCTTATTTTACAATCACTTAATTAAAATAAATGAAATTTTAACCTTGAATACTTTAGGCTTATTGAAGCAGATGCCTGGGTGTCATTCTTTTTAAAAGGTGGTTGGGAACCTACAGTCCCTTAGATTTAAGATTGTAGTCAGTCTCCCTTAGGGATAAAATGATCTGCCAATTTTAGTTGCCTCACTTTCTCATGTTTCTAATCTTCAATTCAGTTGTCTACATTTTTTAAGCCTCATGAAAATTCTTCAGGATCTTTAATGTACATTTCTCCTAGTAAATGTATTTTCATATGCAGTTTTGACTAATGTAAGGGAGACCGGGGCACGTTTTCCAACTTTTTATAATTTAATTTTTGGTATTTTTTTTATTCTTATCTATTTTGAGGTAAACAGGATAGCATTGTATTTCCTATACCTTTGTCTACAAACTAGCACAATTATTTTTCAAAAAAGTAAATATAGTTTTTGACAGCAAATGGTTAAGTCTGATCATGTCAAATTGGAAAATGTGCCCCGTATGCAGGGCAAGTTTTCCAGCCTGCTAAAAATGTGCAGGGGCAAATTTTCCAACTATACTTTAAATGGTAAAACACAGGTAATAAATCTTGCTTGTTACTTAATATGTATTTTTTATTGTAAACTAAAAAGGCATAATAATTGTAGGTAAGATAATAATAGACTAATAGAGAAAGTACAGTCGTACCTCGGTTTACGAACCGCTCGGGTTGCGAACAGTTTGGGTTACGAACTCCGCGAACCCGGAAGTGTTTTCGGCGCGCGCGCTTTGCACATGCGCAGAAGCGGCACTCGGTTTGCGACCTTTTCGGGTTACGAACTGCGACCCGGAACGGATTGCGTTCGTAACCCGAGGTACTACTGTAATAGAGAAAGGAATTGGATATAGGAAACAAATGCCATTTAATGATTTTACAAAAAATGTCACTTAACAATTTAACAAAGACCGATTTTTTTTAAAAAAAACCAAAAGTTGTCATTGTCTGAATCACAGTGAACACAAACAAAAAATGTAGCATCCCGTTTGGTGCAGTCTTCATGCACCCATTTTCCAATGAGACACGTGTTGGAATACGTGCCCCGTATGCTGTTGGAAAACCTGCCCCGTCACCATATTGGATCTTTGACACTCCCTCGACGAGTAGCGGTGTAAGTTATTTACAAAACAAACGCATAGTTACGTGAAGAAAGAAACCCCTTTTTAGTACATGCAATGTCAAAACAGTAAGTTTAATACTAGTACGTTTATTTTAAGTTTCAATAAAGACCTGAAAGTTTACTGAAAGTTGAAAAAATGAAGAAAACAGCTCTTCCGACGATGAGACAGCAGCTACTAAACTAAAACTTCCGTAGATGATGTGTGCTGTGATGCTACTTCAGCCAGTTCGCCCCTTGGCGTCATCTAGCGGCTCATTTCAAAACTAAAGTGAGTTGGAAAACGTGCCCCTATGGAAAATGTGCCCTGGTCTCCCCTACACATTTTACAAGCAATTTCTCTTAATGCAGTGCATTATTTAATGCTTTTTTCACATATAGAGTCATTCTAATGCATACCTTCTCCTAATACATACATTTTTGCAAACATTGGTTGGAGAACTGCATTGTATAATTTGGGTAAGTGTGAATTTTGAAGGATGGCTATGTTTTGGTTCTCATGCTGTTTCAGAAAGAACAATTTTGACAGATTTGGCTTGAAATGGGAACTGAATGGAATTTCTGCCCCTTCCCAGTCTCGCTCAACTGAATGCACATTTTGCCTTCTTGGGCAAGGTATGAAATCATTTCCCCATGTAAAATACTTGTCACCTTTCTTACCTAGAAGGAAAAACCCTTCTTTACACCAGTAACACTCATATTTGTCGCAGCTTCTGCAATTTGGTTGACACTCTATGCAAAGGAGAGACTTTTCATCATTGTACGTATTCTGAGGACAAGTTCTATAGCATTGCTGCTTGTACCTGTGGGAGGGAAGCATTTTTGATCACCATAATTTTCATTATGGAGGGATAATGGTGCATCAAACAATTGTAATGAACAAACATAATCTTATAAATGTACTCATGTGTGGCAAGCATCTCCTCTAAAATGAGGGGTGATAATAGGAATGTTTTTAAATACAGTAGCTTAATGGTTAAAGGAGCCTTTTTCAGACTCTGTCCCATGCTACCCCCCCCCCTCGGGGTTCTGTGAAGCAGTACAAGCAGGTCTGTGAAGAAAACAGTTGTAATGGCAGATGATGTGTCATTTCCATTGAGCTGCAGTCATGGGGATTAAATTACTCAAGCAATTGTCCTGGAAATCCCTCCCTGTTTTCATTTCCTCATTGAGGTTTCCAAGAGTTAAAATCTGCAGCAGTGCAGGCAGGATGAAGTTGCTTCTGCCCTCCATAGCTGCCAAGTCTCCCGTATTCCCCAGGAAACCCCCGTTTTTCCAGCTGTTCCCAGCCGAAAAAACTGATTTTTTTTTGTTTCCCCCCGGTTTATTCTGGCGCAACGGCCATTTTGGAACTGGGCGGAGCATGCTCAGAAGCGACTTTTGATGCTGCTTTGCCCAGTTCGAAAATGGCTGCAGCGCGACTTCTGGTGCGGCGGCCATTTTGGAACAGGACAGAGCAGCATCAAAAGTAGCTTCTGAGCATGCTCCGCCCAGTTCCAAAATGGCGGCAGCGCTACTTCCGGTCCACTCCCTTATTTCTCAGGCCGGAACTTGGCAGCTATGCTGCCGTCACAATGCTACACATCACTGCCAGTTACCAAGAGGGGGAGGGGGAGGCAGCAGAGAGCTCAGGATGGTGCAGCAACAGAACCTGTCCATCACACCCACTGTTTTCCCCTTTCCCCCTTGAGGACCACTGGGTTATGTTATGCTAACCTTTGGCTCTCCAGGGGTTGCTGAACTACAGTTCCCATCAGCCTGAGCCAGCGTTTCCAATGGTCACTGATGGTGGGAGCTGTAATTCAGGGACATCTGAAGGGCTATAGATTAACTATCACTGTGGTATACCTTACCCCCCCCCTTCAAACAGCGTATTCCACCCTGCTTAGCTCTGAAATATCTAAGGCCGCTCTATGGCCTTCCAATGAAAGCACTGTTGTGTTTCAGAAAAGAGAGAAAGAGAGGGAAAGTGGGGAAGAGAATAATAAACTTACATGTAATAATTATGAATGCATGATGTGCAGGCTCTTGGGTCATCTGGAATTAAAAGCAAACAACACATTGGAAACAAAATACTGTGCCAGTTTCTCATGTATCCAAATCTCATTTGGCTAAATGAACAGTGGGAAATTAAGAAATGCTTAAATAAATAGGGAATGCTACCAACATTGTTGTTCTAGATGATGACCATTCCAATTTAAATCCCTTTGGTGAAAAATTTATCCTTTGATAAATTGCAGTTTCTTCTTTTATAGCAAGTTTTTATTGCATGGCTTAAATTTGCTCTCACTAGAATTCTGGATACATAAAGACTTCATAAGGACTGTATAACAGGCATCCCCAAACTTCGGCCCTCCAGATGTTTTGGACTACAATTCCCATCTTCCCCGACCACTGGTCCTGTTAGCTAGGGATCATGGGAGTTGTAGGCCAAAACATCTGGAGGGCCACAGTTTGGGGGTGCCTGCTGTATAACTTTCCTTCTTTATTCATTACATTTATATCTTGTCTTCCTTTTGAGGAACTTAAGGTGGCATACAAGGGACCCTCAATTCCATTTTATCCTCACAGTAAACCTGTGAAGTAAGTTAGGCTTCAAGATAGCGAGTTTCATGATCATGTTCACCCTGTGAGTTTCATAAGCAAGTGGGGATTTTAACCTAAGTCTCTCCAGCCTTTGTTCAACACTCCAGTCACTACACCACACTAGTATAAACTCAGGCCTATTTTTTAAAGAAGACTCTGGTTCCAAAAGACATATGGGAACATTGAACAGAACAGTGCTAAAGAAGGCAATCCCTAGTTATTTTCATGCATCTAATAGATACCTATTTCCACTCCCCCCAAAAAAACAGTGCCTGCCACTTGCACACTGGTGGCAGATAGGAAGGCCCTCTGCTTTTTGAAGCAGCTCCCACTGGAAGTATAATTGCTTGCACGGAGTGATCTTCACATAATGAGATTGCTTGTATAGTTGACGTTTCTTGACAGTTGGTTTCAGGCTGCAATCCTATAACACATACTGACCTACAAGGTAGTGACCCTCTAAGTCAGAGATGTCATTGGGTCCTCCAGATGTTGCTGGAATACAACTCACAGCAAACCACACCACTAGCCACAGTAGCAGACAGAGGGCCAGCACAAACACCTTAGAAGTCAATGGGGAGCTCAACAGGTGTGGCGCCCAATTGACACTCCTGTTGCCATGCCCACACCAGCTGAGCTCCCACTGCCTTGCCCCTCCCCCTCTTCCTCCCAGGAAGCGTAAGCAGTGCTCAGGAGTCAGGAGAACAGCACAACTTCGTCTGCCCCACCAGACGCTTCTGATTGACCATGCTGGTTGGGACTGATGGGAGATGGAGACCAAAAGCACCTGGAAGGTCACATCCAATGGTATTTTTCTGGCGGTACTCAACAATACACATTACCAACACTCCCCCCCCCCACAATCTTACAATAAGTAAATGGAGGGTTGGGAGAGCGAGCAGGCAACTGCAGCGAAAAGGGGGATTGTGAAAAGCAGGATCATTGTGAGTACCAGCACCATTTTTCTATATATAAAAAGCACTGGCACATCTAAGTGATGGCTGTGTAGTCCCTCTAGTCTCTCAAGAAAGACTGCTAGTTTTCAGTATTCCTGATTTTTTTCTTAAATCCAGCTACTGACATCAATACTGTAGCCCATCTTTTATGAACTATTTATTCTTATTTTTTAAGAAAATATTTATAGCCCATCCTTCATCGGTGCTGATACAAGGATGAGGTACAGCATAAAATAAATTATCCCACCAAATTTATGCAAAACCAACAGTAAAACACAGGTCTTTACACTGTGCTGTCCCCAACACAAAATTCATTGTTATTGCTAACCAAAGGCCAGTTTTAAATAAGTACGCATATAAATATTTTTGGAATTGGAAATCAAAGGGTCTTTTAAAAAACAGGACTAATTATTTCTCTCTCTCTTTAAATATGTGCCTTGCTTCAGTTGTTATATGATTCAGCCTCATATAAACAGGCATTAAGACTGCAGCCAAAGTCAGGCACCCTAGCTACTAAACCACGCTGAGTTCAGTACTGGACTACATATAATTTGCTCGGAATTTGTTGTGACAAGACATTTTGCATTCCCTAAACTTTGTGCCAGATGTGTTAGATATTTCACTACCTTAAGGTCAGGCAGTTGGAGATTTAGAAGACATCTGAAGGCAGCCCTGCTTAGGGACGTTTTTAATATTTGATGTTTTATCCTGTTTTTAATCTGTTGGGAGCCACCCAGAGTGGCTGTGGAAAACCAGTCAGATGGGCAGGGTATAAATAAACCATCTCTTCCAACTCTATGGTCTCTTCCAACTCTATGATTCTATGAAACTTGTTGGACCATCATCCCTCGTGAGCAGGGTCAGTGGTGAGGGATCTTGAGAGCTGTAATCCAATGTATGGGGTCTGAGCTTTGGATGCTCAGTGCAGGATGACATGGATCTTTGACTTGGTCCAGCTGACTTTATGATCTTCGATGGTATTTGCAAAGTGCTGCTCATGAGAGAATCAACAATCAAGTTTTCAGAATTCCAACTCACATGAAGCTCTCAATTGAAGTATTTTGCTGCTCAAGATAAAGGCAAGCAGCTATACAAATCTAAGGCTCTTTTTGAGGAAGGACTTATAATAAGGATATTTTTCAGCGGGGGGGGGCAATGAGCATGCCAATAGAGGGAAAATTCTTACAAATAGTAGGGTAAATACATTTCATTTCCATGTTTTAAAAATTAAGTGGTGAAAGATGTCATCTACAAGTAAGTTAAATTGTCAGTTTTTCTTAAAGTTAAACTGCTGAGATGGATTTTACAAGGTTCTATAACACATGAGGTTTATTTCCCCATCTCTTTGGAAGTTTTTACACGTGAGGTTGAAATGTAACTTTGAGACTCTTATGTCTGTGCATCTTACTGATGTAGAATAGAATGCGGATGAGAAATTCAAGTGTCTAGGCTTTATGATCTTGTGACAAACTTGTTATGACACAAGAGACAACACCCTTAATTTTATCTGCTAGGTCAATAGATAAGACCAAGCTCTCTGTCTTGCTAGGTATTGTAGCTATTCATTCTCAGGGATGATTTTGAGATACAGTGTCTTTGTTTGTTTGTTTGTGTGTTTGGGCTTTCTTTTCAACAGAAATCAAAAGATTTTCTCCTAGTGAAAAATGTAACTTCCATAGTTCCAGCCATCAACTCATAAATGTGACAGTTGTGTCCTTTAGATACATCATTAGCTTCTTCCAATATTCCAAAGTCATCCTTGCCTTGCTCTCTTTTTTCCTATCTCTGTATAGGATGCACACGAAATGGAATCTGCAGAACCCTTTTCAAGTTATTACATCTCACTTGCAAATATGCCTGCACTAAATACAATTTAAATTTAAAAGATGGTTTTAAGGAAAGGGTTTATTCATGCCTGCATGAGCCTCTCAGAAAGACAGAGAGGAGAGATTGGGAAATTCCACAACTGGATACTCAGCATGCCATCTAAAGACAACAATAGGTTAAAAATGACACAGTGAGAAGATCAGTCACCACATGCTAAAACAAGTGCTATAAAATGTTGATGCTCTTTTGCCCCAGTAAGGCCCTAGAGTGGGAGAATGCTAACAAGGTTGATCCAGATAAATGATTTGAAGCAAGGAGTACCGAGTGCAGCAAGGAATTCTGCCATGCCACTAGTAGTATGAATATAAATTTAGAACTGCAGGGAGCCTTCATGATAGTCACAGCCATACTCCCTCCCAGTCACACCCCTTCTTTACGATTATATAGGAATATAATTGTAGACAATAATAATAATTGGGATGCACTGCAATGATCAATGGAGGTCTCCATGTGTTGCCTTTCAGCTAGCTAGATCTACTATCTTCTATCATGGGCAAATGATTTGGAGTATGGCAATATCATCTTTCAGAGTCATTTAAGTTGTGTTTACTTGTAGTTCCATTGTATATGATGCAAGAGTTGTTGAGCTTTTTTTGGCAAAGTTGTTGAAGGGTTAGGGTTAGGATTTTTGGAAAATCTCAAAAGTATTTAACCTTTTTTTTAAAAAAAAAAAATCGCCCAGACACCATTTTTGACAGGCAAATCCCAGCTATGTCCAGGAAATTCCAGACATATGGCAGCCCTATCCTAAATGCTTAGCTTTAGAAGAAACAGAAGAACTATTCCTCACTGTTCTTCTGATGTACTTTCTCAAGAGTGACCCTAGGAGCCAATCACCAGTGACTGACTCGCCTCCTTTCGCTTGGATTGGCTCCCATCAGTGTAAAGAGTGAGAAGACTTCTCAGTGGCCAAAAAGCTTCCCTTTCATGCTGATTGGGTGGCCCTAGGATACTGGAGACCAGGGGCGTAGCAAGGGGGGAGCAGAGGGGGTGGCCCGCTCCTAGCTCCGTCTTTTGGGGGACAGCACGAGCAGTGCCACTGGCACCCCGCTACGTAGTGTGCATGCCCAGTGTCACGCGTAGCGACACATGCATCGTACGTAGCGACGCTGTGCATGCGCACTACGTAGCGATGCCCCGTCCCCGGGTGCGCATCATGTTTGCCACTCCGGGTGACCGAGCGGCTTCCTACACCACTGCTGGAGACAGTTGCAAAAATAGCAACAGGTCTTCAGTGCCCCATAATCTTGGACCCCTACAATTTGGATTCTCCCACAAGTTCTACAACTGTCCCAAGGTAAAAGGTAAAGGGACCCCTGACCATTAGGTCCAGTCGTGACCGACTCTGGGGTTGCGCGCTCATCTCGCATTATTGGCCGAGGGAGCCGGCGTACAGCTTCCAGGTCATGTGGCCAGCATGACAAAGCCACTTCTGGCGAACCAGAGCAGCACATGGAAACGCCGTTTACCTTCCCGCTGTAGCAGTTCCTATTTATCTACTTGCATTTTGACGTGCTTTCGAACTGCTAGGTTAGCAGGAGCTGGGACCAAGCAACGGGAGCTCACCCCGTCACAGGGATTCAAACCACCGACCTTCTGATCAGCAAGCCCTAGGCTCAGTGGTTTAACCACAGCACCACCTGGGTCCCACTACAACTGTCCCAAGCGCTCATCAAATACCATACAGTGTCTACATGCAGTGATTGGGTAGAAGAGTGGGGGGGGGTTGCATAGTTTTACACTCATTGCACCTCTTTTATTCTACATACTGTATTCATCTGAAGGTGTAAACAGTAAAGCTTCATATGTACAATTCTCCAGAAAGAGCCTCACAGATGGATATTCAGAGGTTCAGATTGTAGGCAACCCCATTCCCTGACACCACATTTTCACTGACTGTGGAAATGACCTCTGAGAAAAGAAACAAACCTGCTTCTGTCCAGAAAGCAGGCTGCATCAGCACCCTTTTACAGTGCAAAAATTGTACCTGCATTTTGCAACTACCAAGCTGACAGCTTAGCAAACAAATGGTTGAGTAAGAGCATCAGGAAGTTGGCAGGGGGTTGGGCTAGATGACTCTCGGGGTCCCGTTCAGCTTTTAAATTCCATGACTGAGGCATCACAGCTTCATCCTGTTTGCCTTTATCCATCCTGTTGGGTGGGTTCTCTCAGATACCAAAATATTGGCTTTCAGGAGTTTGCAATCCTGCTTGAAGATGTCTAAGCTTATCTATGTTTGGAAATGTCTCTTTGTGATATTGGTGGGTTGTTTTTTTAAAAAAAGCAAAACTAAACTAAACTAACTGCTTGTAACTCCAGCAGTTTGAAAATGGTTTTCTCTGGGTCGTCCTGCTCCCATTCATTCCCAAGGTCACAGATCCTCCCAACATACTCCTGCCAGGCTTTGTGAGCACAAAAGTAATAAAACTAGCAAAATGAAACATCTTTGAACTTCGAATTATGTACCGTATAGCACAGCAAACCACGGAGAGTAATATAAGGGAGCAAAGGACAAATAATAGCTGCTCTCCACCTGAGCTTGTAAATGTAGTCTGTCCATCTCTTCAGATGGTATTTGGGTGGTGACTGCCAATTTTAGCACAAAACATTGAGCATAAAATGCACATTTCTTTTTCCTCATGATTTATTTTTGGCATTAATAAGCTTAAACATCACAGGAAAATTTGACCTATAATGAAATTTTAATTTTTTTATTTAAAAAACAGTATTATAATATACTTCAGAGTTTTCAAAGTTAAAGGAAAGGCAATAACTAAAGGATAAATTAGACATGACATGGAATATCCGTGATCAGATATCCTGATGTCTTTGATTAAAAGCAGCTGCACTGAGGTGGGGAGGGGGTGGTATTTGGACTGAGCTTGTGGTACTTGGGTAGGGGTCCCTCCCCATGTCATGACAACTTGGCCCTGAGTAAAAATATAAGCAGGCTCAGATTCCTGTTCTAATTTTCATCCAGCAGTTGGAAGGAAAGGAATAGATGGCATAAACAGGTTTCCTCCATTACAGCCCATCAACATATAGCTCCTCCTGCTGCTATCACATGAAGGTTGACATACTGTAGTCCAGGAGCAATTTTTATTAGACTGTAACATACCCATAATGAAATCCCATTTCACTCTTTAGAAGCCTCTGGAATCAGAGGTATCCTATATAGCAGAGGTTCTAAAACCTTTTACCCCCAGGGCTCACATAATGACAACTGAGAATTACTGAGGCCCACCACTCACAAAAACGATAGTGCAGGAGCAAAAACAGTCACAACATGGAGGCAGAGGGAGGCAGCGATTGGCATAATAGCAGCTAGTAACTATTGACATAATTTTTTACTGATCTCCAATCCATCTTTGGAAATTGCTAAATTCTATGCCACCGTATTTTGCTTGTCATCAAGCTATGTGCATACATTTGCTCTGGAAGTATCATCACTCAGCCTAACCAGTTAAGTCAGAATTTGACGAACCACAGGCTTTAAGTAGAGAATGTTTTTTCTTTTATATTTTTCCCTTTCCCACCTGCCCCTCAATGTTTATTTATTTATTTATTATTACGGTCGAGGACCAGTTCATAGAAAAATATAAAATACAGATAAAAATAAAAATAAAATACTGTGAGTCCCTTTTGAAAGAACAGTTTCAGGGAGCATAACGTATATATGACACTTTGTGGAACATTTAAAATACATTGTTAATTATATATACAATGCTGAAAGTTTAACCCTTAAAATAGAAGCTGCAGAAAACTGAGCCTAACTCGCTCGGGTACCATATGTTGGGAAATTCAGACGGACTCGGGAGAAAGTCTGTGTCTGCATAGTTGGGCATAGAATCTGGCGACCGCCCTGGTTGCCCCTCAATGTATTTTTACCCATCTCTACTAATTTATACTCACATTGTGTTGCACACTCAACGAATCCCTTCATCCATGTGTGCCCCCCCCCCAATCCAGTTTCTTTCAACCCTTCTCCCTGGTCCCTTTATATTCACATGTTCCTCCTCTCTTACACCCTTCCTTTATTTTCCCAATTTATATATAACAAGAGGTAAATAATAATAATAAACCTTTCACTCCACTTTCTAACTCTTTTCAACAGCTCCTCTGGCCTTTCCCTCTCCCCACAACCAAAGGGCTATGGCATGCTAGCAGGATGGACAGGTAAGTGAGGAGGTTGTGGCACTGAGACCCACCTGAGGCCCATTGAAGGGTCCCAGACTCCCAGTCCACTCCTTGAGAAAACTGTGCTATGCATCAGTAGCGTCACCTGTAGCAGCTCACCACAGTTTCAAATTTCAAGGATTTCCTATAGGCTCCTGACCCAGAAATACACTGAGTTTGGGAACTAAACATAGCTCATAGAGGAACAGAGTTGCCTAATAGACAATAATCCTACCAAACGATTTGTCACCTAAAAAGATGTGTGACTGCATTATCCAAAGGAGGAATGTTCCAGAAGTGGGGAAGGTGAGTTACCTTAGTTACCCTCAACTATCAGACTCTAGACAAGTTCACACAAGCACAGAAAACTTTTGATTTTTGTGTCACCTGCTTTGATTTGTTAGCATAAACTGACTCCCAACTAAAAGCACTGTGTATGAGGCGTCGTTCAATTATAATAAAAGTCTATGGGGTCCAATTTGTGATCACTGCCCAGAAACAGTTGATACTGCAGTCATCAAGCAGAAGGCGTGTGTGTGTGTGTGTGTGAACCAGCCTTCACTGTGTGATGAAACAGCAGTTTTGGGGCCAATGCAAACAGTGGTCATTTTGGGAAATGATTCTATAGCCGTCCACACATTTTGTGCAAAATTACTGGTCAGAAATGAAAGAGCTAGTAGACCCCAGAAACTCAGAAACTCTTCCATCACCCCATCAAGATTGCTGCCACAAGCAGACCTTCGATTCTCACATGAGCTGGGGAAAGGAATGAGGCTGGCTTAAGGAGGAAGGGAAGGTATTGTTTATCAAGGCTGTTATTTGCCAAGGCTGTGCTGTGTTTCCCAACCAATGGCCATATAGCCCCCTAGGGGCCCCAGGATATTCCAAGGGGGCCACAGGTGAAAACCACATAAATGGGGGGCCACAGCAGGTGACTTAGAGGCCACAGAGGGAAGTGAGAAGTGAAGAAAGAAAGAAAATCATTTTTAAAAATCCTGATTGGTTGGCTAGCTGCTTAGCCAATCACAAGCAGGTAAGGGGGCAGCCCACCAGGGCCTGGTGCTCCTTTTTGCCACGTGCATTTTCTTGGAGCAGTCCTGGTTTGCTTCCAGGGGATGAGAGGGCGATTGCTGAGGCTCCCGCTTTGACCAGTAAAGCCCGTGATTCAGAACCCCCATGTCCGGTAAGTGTGGGGGTGGGGTGGCTGTGAATAGGGCTGGGCGAGCCAGAGCTGGACCTGGTGGCAGGCTGGGCCTGACTCTGCAAGGCACAGGGTGCAATCCACCCCAGCACCTAGCTGAGTGGGGTCGCCTGCTGTTGCTGACTTAAGTGTCTACTCAGAAGAAAGCCGCAGTGAGTTCAGTGGGCCTTACTCCCAGGTAAAGGTGTGTGGGACTATAGTGTTTGATCTAGGCAGCCAGGGCTCCTCCGGATGACAAGATCTTTTTGCAACAGGTCAGTGAGGAGCACTTGCTTTAAAAATTATCCCATATATACAGAACTCCCTGTGCACGTTTTGGACTATATGTGTAGGTTTCCCTCTCTGTGTCAAATAACTGGGGTCAAATAAGTGTTGTTTACTTTTTATAATACATGGAAGATGAATCTCCCTCTGGAGGTTCTGGACTCTTCTTACTTGGAAGTTTCTAATCAGAGGTTGGATGTCCATCTGTCATGGATGCTTTAGCTGAGATTCCTGCATTGCAGGGGGTTGCACTAGAAAGATGTCCCTCGGGGTCCCTTCCAGCTCCAGGATTCTATGTTTTTCTGTTTCAACAATATTTCTTTATGTTCCTATCAGTTTATGTAACTGTATTTTGTATAAATTATAAAAATTATAAATAAAACATATTCTATTTACCGTACAAACAACGCATTTAAATACAGTGGTACCTCTACTTATGAATGTTTCTACTTACGAACGGAGCTCCGTCCGCCATCTTGGATGCGGTTTAGATATGATTTTTTTCTACTTACAAATTTTTAGATAGGGTTGCTTCGACTTACGAATTTTTTCTCCCAATGCATTCCTATGGGATTCGACGTACAATTTTTTTCGACTTATTCTGCATTCGGAACACATTAAATTTGTAAGTAGAGGTACCACAGTAGCTACCTTTCTACCACTAGGACAGAAAGGGGCATGGGCGTAGCCAGGATTTTTGTTAGGGGGGCAGGCTTTTGTTAGGGGGGGGGGAGAACCTCACATTTGTATTGATTTGTATTGATTTGTGGGGGAGCTGCCCCCTGCCCCTGCTTGGTTATGTCCATGGGGTGGGGCACAGGAAGAAAATGAGGTCAGAAGGGGGCCATAGTCAGATAAAGGTTGGGAAACCTGGTGTACTGCACTGACTGAGAAGGCCCTGAGAGCTTTATTAACCAAACAAATATATGTTATAGTCTTACTACTTGTTTGACATTATTTGTTACTTTTGCATATTTTTTAAAAATTGTTAGATATATCACTTTACTACAGAACATGACCATGGTCCATTTTTTTTTCATGAATGCAGGAGTTGCTAACACCGTTGAGCCTGTGGGCAATGGGCATATTTTGAGAAAGTTCTGTGGGTGCCAGTCACTAACTGTCTGTTGTGGGAGTGCAGCATAACACAACATGGCCGTTGTGGGGCAAGATGACTGTTGCGGTGACAGCAGTTGGTTACAGGGATAGTAGCTTCTATTGGGCCCACACAGGGCCGTCTCAAGCAGTTCGGACGCCCTGGTGCTGAGGTGCGGAGATCACTCTGGCACCCCCACCCTCGCAGCGCACAGCACGGCTTCTGCGCGGCTTTGCCGTGCAGCGCCCCCCCTGCTGGCCTGGTGCTCTGGCGCCCCGCGCCACCAGGACTATACCTAGAGCCGGGCCTGGGCCCACATCCAGTTCAACTCCAGGCTCTGGAGCTAAATTATCCTAGTATGTGCATGAAACAAATTAGCTTTTGTAAGCTGCCTAGGGAGGGCTCTGCCCTGAAGGGTGGAGTATCAGAATAAAAACAAAAAAACAAAAACAAATATATAAGTACATATTAAAGAAATAACTAAAAGTACAGAAGTAGAAACTTGAAGATTAAAAAATGAAACATACCCAGGCTGCAGGAGAGGCATCCATCTGCACAAGGAATGCAGTCTTCCGAGTCAAGTTCCTCTGCTTCGCCTGCACATTAGGCAGCCCAAGAAACAGTCAACATACATGGATTTCACTTCATGGGAGTCCAAACATCATTTCTCTGAGACTAACAGAAACTTGTAACATTGGTCTGTCAGCAGCAGTCCCCCCCCAAATATTCCATTGTCTGCTAATATCAATATTAAGGCGATGGCAGGTGAGCATCAGGTACAAAGGTCTCAATAAATGTATGCCTGGGGTCTATGCATCACAAATATACCTATTTATCAGAATAAATTACCTGGAAATGTTTTCATGTCCACTTTTTAAACTGGTGACTTAGGGGCATTTGGTGACCAATAATGGCTTAAACATGGAGAACCACTGGCCTACTTCACAGGGTGGCACACTTCTCTTTATCTGTTAAACGACACGTGTGAGAGTTCTCCACATGGAGGAGCTGCATAGGCAGAAGAGATATCCCCTCCATCACACTGGTTTGAGTATGAAGACTGAAGCCTTTTGTGTTAGAGCTCTTCTGGGGTGTGTGTGCAGAGGGGAGTTGTGTAATATCAGGGTTGGGGCCCTGGTCGCCCTCCTGCTCATTTTGCTGCTTGTTTTGTTCCAGCACTGCTTCTGATTAGCTCCAACAAACCTTACAGGACCTGGGATACCCCTGGGAAATAATTTTGCATCAACCTTGTTATGTATTGGAGTTTCCCCTCAGGTCCTCATCAGTTGTTTTAGGCGGGAAGTTTAGGAGGAAACTTTGAGTTAGGATTGTTACATTGTTTGAGCCAGCAGGCTATAAAAGCAGGCTGGCTGAGCAGTTGAGTTAGTTCTGTTCCAGCTTCCAAAAAAGAGCTGCTTTGGAGAAATAGCTGTGTCGTCTGCTATGTCAATCCACTATTCAACAAATCTCTTTCAGTATAATCTATGGCTGGGTCACTCTGGAGTCTCACACCCAAGTAAAGTGGAGCTGTTTTACCTCCAATCATGGGCGTAGCTAGGCATTTTGTTGGGGAGGGCAGAACTTCAGTTAGTTAAGTATTTATATTGATTTAGGGGAGGCAGCTGCCGCCCGTCCTCCCCTTGGCCTTGCACATGCCTCCTATGCTAGAGTTCTAATGGTGAAGCTTGTGTAGTTTTATTGTGAAAACAAAGCTTTTACACGTTAACAGTGCACTGTTGCAACTACCCCACTAACATTTTATTTCATTTCATCGTTGTGCCAGATGCAGTACAGAGCACAGATGTGTCAAACTGTCTGGACAGAGGGCATATTATAAGACAGGCAAGTTTCTAATCCCAGAACAAAATGGTTTTCATAGCAAAAAAAGCTTATGTACATTTCAGGTTCATCAAACCTGAAATAAAAACAAAAGTCTGCTCATGTCCTTCCGTATATGATGGCATACAAGAGTATTTAGAGTAAACTCGAGTATCATTTTGCATGAACCAAAAGGATTTTATTTGTATTTTCAGCAGCAAGCAACAGTAACCGACGTTGTTGCTGTTTATGGAAATGAGCAAGGCACTAATGTAATGGTTTTGCTCTTCACCAGAGGTCAGATTGTTTTAAAAACATATAGTGGATGTAAAATGCAAATGTAGGCAACGCCAGGCTTTGGGGAGATGACTTCCAGTCAGAGGTCTTGTACAAGCATGGCAATGTTGAACATAAATGCGTATAGGTTATAAACATAGATGAGTTTGTTGTTGTGGGTCAAGTGAGTCTCTATTTTACATTCAGACCCAATTTAACTGCAACCCCAATGAACAAATTACATGTCTATCCAGAAGTCAGTCTGTGGGCTGCAGTGGAGCTAACTCTGAGGCCAGCCTTAGCAGGGTCACCCAACAATGTCAACTATTTCCCTCCCTGAAGAGAGGGTTAAGACTTTGTGCATTTAATGTATTGACCTCTTTGGTTTTTTGTCTATTGGTTTTAAATAAATATACAGTATCCACAGAGACCAGAGAGCTGAAATGCTTTCAGAAAATCGGTGTATTTGAAAAACTGGAGATTGGATAAAGAAATTCACTCTGCATCATTGCATCTTCATCAGAGCAAAACAATCATTTTTGTAAATGGTTGTTAAAGCATCCCAAAGAGGTCAGCTTGTACTACTGTAGGAGGACCTAATACTGGCATGAGATTCTTCACCATCCAGCAAGGCAGCTCCATGCTTCCACCGCACAGTGGCTACCTTAGGGCAGGTGTTCCGGGAGAAAAACTTTGGCAATCAGGAACCAGCTTATGGGCACCACATGGCCTATACTTGCATCCCCTCCAACATTTCTCCAATGAAAATAGGGATGTCCCATTCCATAATGATAATTTTACTATTTATACCCTACATATCTTACTGGGCTGCCCAGCCACTCTGAGCAGCTTCCAACATAGATAAAAACATAATAAAACATTAAACATTAAAAAAAGCTTCCCTATACACGATTGCCAGGGAATTGTCCTGTGTGTCTTCCACCATTAGGTGGAGTGAAACTGGGAAATGATCACTCTCAAATCTGGGAAATCTGGATATGACCTCCATATTCTGTATGTGTAGGAGAAGCTCCTCAGAGACATTGATGTACTCAATAGCACTCATCCTGATTCCAGACAAGGAGGTGAACTCAGCTGGATGGTCCTTTCCAAGGGTACCATTTAGAATGTAGAGGTTTAGTTTGAAAGACATTTGTGCTAGGCAGAGACCTGCAAAGCTTAACATTTGGTCTTTTGAGTTGTAAGTGGGCCTTTAACCTCCAGATCTGGTGGGGTATGGCCAAACTGTATGTATAAAGTTTGGTCATTTGGCCCCAGTCTGGCATTTAGGTCCCCTCCCAGTACAACCATTGCATTTGGATTTTGCAGTGTAAGGTCTGCAGCATATTCTTCCAGCTCACCCCATTGGGCTCTGATCTCCAATTTCTAATGCATTGGGAGCATGTAGGCATTTCTAATTAACAGAGCCTTCTCGTTAAAGTGGGGCAGAGTAGCCATGGTGTATGTCTTAAGTGAAGGGAGGGGCCTTGGTGTGGAGTTGATGTTGGTAGAAATAAGGATCCCCAGTCCCCCCCTTTTGCTCTGCCATGCCTCTTCCTGGGTTCAGCTCCCAATGTAAAGGAGAGGTACCCATTTAATGACATCTCATCCCTGGTCCAGGTTTCCTGTATCAGTAAGATGTGATGTTGTGATAGAAAGTCTGTGAAACAGGTGTTCCTGGTAGATGAAGCCCATCCAGCCACATTTCTGGTTAAGAGGGTAACCTTATGCTGGCCTGTTGGCTGTCAATCCCTCTTTCCCTCACGAGGTGGTTGGGCTGTTACAGTAATTCCACCTGTGCCTTCGGAAGTATTAAAGAGGCATGCGCTGCAATGTGGGGGTCTTTGGCCAGGAAGGAGCCAGCTTCATAAGCAGGGTCATCATTTGTCCTGTTCTGCCAGAGATGTAATGGGAATAACTGGCCCTCCGGCTTGTGCCTCAGTAAGTTCCTGAGTCTTGGAGGCCTGTATGTAGCCTGGGTATTGTTGTGTGGCTTCAGCTGTCTGTCAGCAGCATGCTATTTCTTGGTTTCCGTAAAGGTTACTAGTTTAGGGGTAGCAGGGTTGCCAAGCTCCTCCTCCTCTTCTTCGGTGTTGCTTGAGAGAATATCTGGCTGATGCACACGTAGCCTTCTTTGTGGTGAGGAGATGTTGGATGTATTTAATTGGTGTGTGTCCAACTCCTGTGTCCTTGCATCTGGAGTTGAGATTACAGATTTAATGTTTGCCAATCTCCTCTTCAGATCAGAGAGTTCAAAACTCAAGGATTTCTCATCCTTCTTGGTGCTGTTAATATTTTTATTACTGTTTGTTTTGGTTTCCTCCACAGGGTATGTTACTATACTGGTGATCAGCTCTTTCTTTCTTCCCTGTATTCTTTTCAGTGCTTGTTAAAAACATTTTTGTTTAGACAAGCCTATTCAGATGTTTAGAAAGTTGATGTGAGTCTTAATTGTTCTAGTCTGCTGCTTTTTTAACTTTTTAAATGTATTAAATTGTTGTTGTTATATTTTCTTAGTAATAATTTTATTGTTTTATCTTTTTTGTAAACCGCTTTGAAGGTTTTTTTTAAAAAAAACCCAATCAAGCAGTGTATAAATCTTACAAAAAATTAAGCTGTAATTACTATTGTGTGCGGAGGTGGGAGGAAATTGGCAACCAGCTGTTTGGTTGGTGCCAGTGTGCCTTGATGTAGAACTGTCTCCCTTGGGAGGTTGTGGACTCTCCTTCCTTGGAGGTTTTTAAGCATAGGTTGGATGGCCCATCAGTCACGGATGCTTTAGCTGAGATTCCTGCATTGCAGGGGGTTGGACTAGATGACCCTGAAGGTCCCTTCCAGCTCTACAATTATGGAATCAAGGAGAACATACTGAGTGTTTGGCCTTAAGTGTGTTAAAGTGCTGTTGTCAGAAATTTTACCTTTTCTGCATTTATGCTTCTGGCAGCTATTATCAGCCAGGTAGTATCCATCAAAGCATCTTTCGCACATGGTTTGATCAGGGCACACTTCACAGTGCTCAAAGCACGGCAGGCAGGTGTTCTCTTCCTCTGAAGAATAGTGGCCCAGGGGGCAACTTTCTCTGCATTCTCCCAGGTACAGGAAGCGTGTGTTGCCTTTCTTATCTGTAAGGCAGAAAGCAAGACAAAGCAGAACAAAAAAACACTAGGAGAATTGTTCATCAAAAACAAACAAATCAACCCCAAACCTTCCTGTTTGTATTAAAATATCATTTTGATCTGGGGAACTGATTAGTGGGAGCATTTGTGGCTGAGCGACCAGGACAGTTAATTGAGATTTGGAGTTGCTGCTGCCCCTTCTCTTACATTTACCTGTCTGCTTAGAAATAGAAAGGTTTCCCATTAACTGAACCTTTTTCTTTCAGAAACTCATTCTGAAGCCCATTATTTTCTCTGAAAGCCTGAAGTGCTTAATTAAATTAATGCAGGGAAATCTTCAGGAAAAGCAATGACTGGAAAAGAAAGGTTCCCTGAAGGTGCTCATGCAGTAACCCAGGATACAAGCCCCATTGATTCTCAGGAGTATTCTGGGGGTGCATTCATAATTGCCATGTAAAACATTGCTTGTTTCCCATGTGCTGTCTGGCTTGTTCAAACCTCTTGTCAAACTAGCTGGATTTATGACAATGAGAACTGGCCTGTTAATTTTGTTGAAAATAAATACTTAGATGTATCAACAAATGTTTAGAATTGCACCTACATCTGCATGCCTGTCTTCTAGATAAAATCACACACAGTGGTGGGAGGATGTTTCACTGTTTTCATTAGGAACCTTTTAACCTAAAGACACAGACTTAATGCAACTTGATTGAGTGTTTTCCAAGTCAATTCAAAAGGCAACCTGAGTTCAATCACCTTGTTTTTTCCCTTAAGAGCTGCTGTCCTTGAGATCAGGACGACTAAATGGGTTGATGCCACAACATGCACACACACACACACACACACACACACACACAGAGAGAGAGAGAGAGAGAGAGAGAGAGAGAGAGAGAGAGAGAGAGAGAGACTGTTCTGTAGAGTGGCCAGTTATGCATCACCAAAGAGAGGAAATGTGAGTTGAAAAAGAAAAAAAGAGGACAAAAGAGGGCACAGGCTGGCATAAAATTCACATTTGCAAATAGAATGTCCCTATTTTCTAGGGAATGTTGGAGAGTATATTAAATTTATATACAGAGATGCAAATGTATATTATTTAAATAGACATGCACTGTACCAGAGTGGGGAGTAGCCTATGACCATGTCTGCCGTCAAGAACCTCTAAATGGAAAGTTCCGAGGTCCCTGCTGTCCCTTCTTAAAATGGTTATTTATCTTTAATGAGCCTTGGACCAGGCAGCCCTTCAAACAGAGGATGCCTTCATTCAGAGGACTGGAATCTGTAAAGTGTGGCACATCGACACTCTATCCCTCTGTCTAGGCTGCCATTGCTCAACGGGAGGGAAACAGCAGCTCCTGAGTTCTGGCAGCAAAAATCCTTCACTTCCACGTTTGATACTGTCAGGACTCTGGAAGACTGGGAACCCATTAGCTAATAAATTTGGTCGATATCCAGTATAAATATCTGGAATTCAGTTTTGGTCTGGGATTGGAATGGAGTGGGACCAAGAAAATCCCAGTTGTACAAAAGTACACTGGCTTACAAAATATATAAAATAAGTACTGTTTTTTAAAATAACAAAATCATATAAGCAACTGTACTATCCACTTTGGATTTTGAACTAAAATCAAGGCAAGGGAGTGAAGTGGTCAAAGAGCACATCCTTACCTTTTCCACAAGCAGAGCACTGGTCGGGTTCGCCTCCACTGCATTCCATGCAGGTTTGATGGCACGAATGACACTGACTTTCAAATTCATATTTCCCTTTAGGGCACTGAAGAACACAGCGCCCATCATTCAAAGAACTGTTACAAAAGAAAAGGGGGAAGTTTAATACTAGAATCAAAGAACAGGAGAATGCCTTCCTTTTAAAAAACAAGCTCAAACAGATTCTGAGAACTGCTTCCATGTTCAGTTATATTCTTTATATTCTTTGCACTTTGTTCTCCTATCAGTATGAAACGTATTTATGACATGTGGCAAGATAAAGAGTAAGGTCAACTAAGCTGTGAACTTTGACTTTATTTTGCCACCTGGAGCCAGATTTTCACAGACCATCCTCTTTGATCTCATGTTCCCGTCTCCACATCTTCGTCACTGAAGTATTCCAAGATCCTACTATTTTTTTTGAAGAATCAACCACTTTTCATGTACACACACACACACACACACACACACACAGCTTTAGCTCATATATTGTAATTTTTACTCGATTTGGTTTGTGACATGACCTCCAGGAAGCCTAGCGTTTATTTTTAATTTTTAAATAGTTAACAGTTGATGCTTTTTATGAAGGATTTGTTGGTTTTGGCAGATGAATAGTTTAAGTTGCTAGAAGGATGCAAATGACTAGGTC
Organism: Zootoca vivipara; assembly: GCF_965207765.1. Lineage (NCBI taxonomy): Eukaryota > Metazoa > Chordata > Lepidosauria > Squamata > Lacertidae > Zootoca > Zootoca vivipara. The sequence continues at coordinate 3,608,072 of NC_142593.1, read as the reverse complement.
CTTCAAATATGGGCCTCATTTCTATCTCTTTCTTTTTAATTACTGTATTTCACTCAACATTGATATGGGAAAGTTGTATTCTGGATGAGATGATGCAGATTCACCAGTGCATGAGACATAGAAATGACAAGGTCTTCCTGTACCCTGATCTTGTGTGTTACCTTACGGCAATGAGGAGAATGTTGTACCACAGCTTTTATTCAGGGGGACTTACTACAGCCCAAAGCTGTAGTATCTCCAGGGTATTAGAGTATCCGACCTTTGGCAGCTCTTTCCTGGCTCCTTACACTGTTTGCATTTTTTTAATCTGGTGTTTATTTCTGGATATTATTCCTAAACAATTAATGCTCTGCTTAGGTCCTTGTTGAAACCCAATTCTGATTCTGAACATGGATTCAGTTTTCAGATTCCTGATTGTGTTAGGATATTTGCTGGAAACAGATGGCATAGAATACACCTGTTCTTAGGGTGATAGAATCATAGAATCACAGAGTTGGAAGAAACCACAAGGGCCATCCAGTCCAACCCCCTGCCAAGCAGGAAACACCATCAAAGCATTCCTGACAGATGGCTGTCAAGCCTCTGCTTAAAGACCTCCAAAGAAGGAGACTCCACCACACTCCTTGGCAGCAAATTCCACTGTCGAGCAGCTCTTACTGTCAGGAAGTTCTTCCTAATGTTTAGGTGGAAGCTTCTTTCTTGTAGTTTGAATCCATTGCTCCGTGTCCGCTTCTCTGGAGCAGCAGAAAACAACCTTTCTCCCTCCTCTATATGACATCCTTTTATATATTTGAACATGGCTATCATATCACCCCTTAACCTTCTCTTCTCCAGGCTAAACATACCCAGCTCCCTAAGCTGTTCCTCATAAGGCATCGTTTCCAGGCCTTTGACCATTTTGGTTGCCCTCCTCTGGACACGTTCCAGCATGTCAGTATCTTTCTTGAACTGTGGTGCCCAGAACTGGACACTGTACTCCAGGTGAGGTCTGACCAGAGCAGAATACAGCAGTACTATTACTTCCCTTGATCTAGATGCTATACTCCTATTGATGCAGCCCAGAATTGCATTGGTTTTTTTAGCGGCTGCATCACACTGCTGACTCATGTCAAGTTTGTGGTCTACCAGGACTCCTAGGGTGAAAGGTTGGTTTCTGCTGCTCCAGAGAAGCGGACACGGAGCAATGTTCGACAGTGGAATTTGCTGCCAAGGTGTGTGGTGGAGTCTCCTTCTTTGGAGGTCTTTAAGCAGAGGCTTAACAGCCATCTGTCAGGAATGCTTTGATGGTGTTTCCTGCTTGGCAGGGGGTTGGACTGGATGGCCTTTGTGGTCTCTTCCAGCTCTATGATTCTATTTGCAAGGGCGTGTGCTAGCTTATTATTAGTCCCTTGCTCTGAATGACATTCAGTAGAGGGCTAGCTGCAAAAAACAACAACAATAAAAATAGACTGCAGTGCTGACATAGCTTTAGAAACAGCATAGTCTCAACTTGTGGGTAGTTACAGACACTTATTAACCACTAGTGGGCTCAGTAGGCTGCTGAATTTGTCACCTGAATGAGATCTGGACAAGAAGGAAATAGTATTCCAAAGTGTTGCTGTATTATTGCCTAGGTTGACTCCATTCATTAAACAAAAGATTCAGAGGAAGGTTTTGGGATGTGAATGGTTGAGTGATGATGACCTGTTTTTGAGAAATCATGAGGCACTTCAGAATGATCTTTACCAACAAAATCTGGGAGTGTTGACCACACTGGAGTGTACTGTGTGTTTGCAGCTGTTGCATTTCCATTTAATCGGTCCACATGAGGTTACCCTGAAACAACAACAATCTTAATGCTTTCCCTTTGTAAATTTAGGTGCATTTGATTTGTGGACAATCCAAAAAAATTGGGGGAAGTTGAGTTGCACATCACTCTACTCACGGTCTCAGGTGATTTGTTTCCATGTTTTGAGGTGGGTCACTTTCTGCTACTATGTCATATCCTCCAACATTTTTCCAGTGAAAATGGGAATGCCCAATTCCATAATAAGAACAATTTGATTATTTATACCCCACCCATCTGACTGGGTTGCCCCGGCCACTTCCAACATATATAAAAACATAATAAAACATTAAACATTTAAAAACCTTTCTATATAGGGCTGCCTTCAGATATCTTCTAAAGGCTTTATATTTACTTATCTCTTTGCATCGGGAGCCCCATAACCTCCAACATTTCTCTGACGAAAATAGGGGCATCCTAAGGAAAAGTGGGACATTGTGGGATCAGAACAGAAACTGGGACGGCTTCTGTGAATCTGGGACTGTCCCTGGAAAACAGGGACACTTGGAGGGTCTGCTATTTCCTCAGTGCCTTCATTTCTTTTCTGACTGTGCTCATAACTATTTTCAGTATGCTACTGAATAGAAGAATTCCCCCCCCCCCGATTTGCACAAATCTTAAAAACTGCACAAGCAAACTTACAATTGCCTGACTCTGTGCTTCTGCCCACTTCACGGACAGGTAATTTAAAAACAAAACAAAAAAAGCATCGAGGGTTGATGCACAGCTCTCTGCATGTATTCCCAGTTGGCATTTGAATAGCATAATAAAATCAACAAATTAGAAGACGGGGCAAACACAGGGCATGCCTACTGTTATAAACAGGAAAGAGTGTAGTTGCTCCTTATATACAGATTCAAATACATGGTGGTGTAGACTACTCTGATCAAATTTGAAGGGTGAGGGAACTAGATTCACAGCCAAACAATGCTCAAATTTGGACAAACCACAAATGTAAAAATGTCTTCATTATATTTTTTTGTCAGTGCAGATCTTTATCCTGAATTCTTCACAGCTTTTCTGATAAATTATGCTGCAGAATACATTATTCCTCTTTTAACTGAAACAGGTAGTGGCTTGATGCAAATAGTAATAGCAATAATATATAAAAAGGGAGATGGGTGGGATAGCACAGCAAGTGGTAATTTTCATGATGCATCAAGAAGCAGGAGCTTAGTGATTCTTTTTTAAAAAATAGGGAAATATCTTGACAGCAGATGCAAACACAATAGAGGACACTAGTTATGTAATGGTACCATAGAGGATTTTTTTCACAAGTTTTTTTCATTTTGGGAAGACCCACAATACTTGTTTCATACTTTGTGGAAGCAAAAGAAAATCTCAAGGTAGGAACTCATCTCAGCTGAATGTCAGGTGGCATTATTGATGTGTCATTCATTACTTGGTTTGGTCCAAGCTATTAAAAGGCCATAAAGCACCAGAGGACCCAGGAGATTCTGAGAGTGGAGAGGGCCGGCTGCCAATAAATTAAAAATAGCATGCTTCAAAGCATTTACTTTCTATTAGCCTCGTGACTTATTCCTATATGCAGTACAATCATTTATGTTTCACTTTCTTTTGCTTCTCATGATTTCTTATTGCATTTTCTATAACCTTAAAAGCACCTAGGGTGCATTACAGTGTGTCTCTGAAAATAAGACACCGTCTTATATTTATTTTTCCTCAAGAAGACACCCTATGGCTTATTTTCATGGGATGTCTTATTTTTTATTACGCGTCCAGCCTTGCCTCTTCCTTGGCGCCCTCCAGAACTGCGCCTATCACTATGGCTTATTTTCAGGGTATGGCTTATATTGCGCAAATGCTTAGAAATCCTGCTATGGCTTATTTAATGGGTATGTCTTATTTTAGGAGAAACAGGGTAGATACATCTAAAAAATTAAAAATAAAGGAAAACCTAGTAAGAGGAGAGAGAGAGAGAGAGAGAGAGAGAGAGAGAGAGAGAGAGAGAGAGAGAGAGAGAGATGTAAGCACTCAGGTGAAGTACAAAGGTAGAGTAATTTATTCGCAAATAGCCTGTACATTGGGGAGGAAAATATTTAAAACAGTGATATGAATGGAGCTGAACAGAAACCATATCAGGCTATGTGGCTTTACAAAGAGCTGCTAGAAATCCTTTCATAATTGTAGAGACAACCAAACACTTCATTCAATTCAACATGTCTAAATAGGTCAGTTGTGGGGAACCTATGGCCATCCCAGATTTTGTGGGCATTATCAAGGAGGATGGGAGTCATAGTCTAACAACATCTGAAGGCTCCTGAAATAGGCATTTTGTTAGACTGTAGACTGTGTGGATCATTCCAGACTTGGATATGTAAAACATGTTATTGTTTCATCACATGCCTGGCTTCTTCTTCAACTTTCAGAGCAGCTTGAACTGTAATGCACTAGACATGGACCAATTGGACCATGTTGCAAGTTTCAGGGAGCTACAGACACACACACACCCTACTAATGAAGAAGAATCACGTACCTTGTACAGCCAGTGCAGTTCTCTGACGTTGGTTCTGGGCACTTAGAACAGGAATCATCACAGAACTGACAGTGACCAAGAGGGTTGACATATTCCCCTGACAAATAAGAGCTTATTTATTACTTAATTTCTGTTATATGTTACAGACAAAGCCTTTTGTACAAGAAGGCATCATAATACCAGATGAAGAAAGCCCCTTGTCAATTTTGTGGGTCTCCAAGCTCCTGTTCCTAAGCTTTGTTCAAGGCTTGCAGCGGTACTGGTCAGGCCACAGGCACAAATTGCTTAAGGCATGGCCATAGAGTTCAAGAATACACCCGGGGTCTGAGACCAGATGAAAGCTGCAGAGATGCCTCAGTGGCTAGTCATGACCCTGGGCCAGATGGACAAAAGAGTCTGACTCAGTATAAACAAACAAACCAAAATTCCTTCCAGCAGCACCTTAGAGACCAACTAAGTTTGTCATTGGTATGAGCTTTCGTGTGCATGCACACTTCTTCAGATACTGCACACGAAAGCTCATACCATTGACAAACTTAGTTGGTCTCTAAGGTGCTGCTGGAAGGAATTTTTTTATTTTGTTTCAACGACGTCAGACCAACACTGCTACCTACCTGTGACTCGGTATAAGGCAGCTTCCTAGGTTCCTATTGTGAAGAGTGCAGGGTCCTGGCTGGTTCATTTGTGGAGAGGTGGTCCTTGAGTACTTGCTTTATAGGTCAAACCCAGCATTTTGAACTGAGCCCAGAAAATAATAGGTAGCCAGTGCAGTTGGGCCCGAATTGGTGTGATATGCTCCCTGGTTGTTTATTCCAGCTTGAGATGTGGTGTGTAAGGCTCCTGAGATGAGTTTGTGTTATGTAGAAGAATTATGAGAAATGGTTCTCAAGCATAGGGTGGCAATTTAAGGTATTTTTAAAAAGGGAATAATAATAATAATAAATGATGATGATGATGTCATGGAATACTTTATGTGGATTTGCTTGTTACAGGAACAGCTTCTATATTTAGCTATGAAGGAGACAGATCTAACTCCCCCTTTCACATACTACTCTGGAAAGGCAGAAAGAGGTTGTGTAACTCATTCTTCTCAGCTGATGGTAACATGTGAAAACACCCTTAGTGGGTGATTCCTGCAAACAAGTTGTTGAGATAATGCAATGGGGAAGTTGGGAACAGTGTCTTTTTTTTAAAAAAAAAAGCAAATTTTTCCTGGAAGTGGTAGATCCAATTTAAATTGTAGAGGTGGGATTTCGGCTGGCATTTTGATGCCAATAATATCTTGTGGATGATGCAAAGAATTTGCATACACAAGGAGCATTGATATCACAATAAACAACCATTTTGGAAAGCACTCGGTATCTTGGAATGGACAGTGTTTAATTGTCTTTTTTAAAGACATGGATTGGAAAAAGAAAAGCTAACAAGTAGGGCATTCCACAACCGAGACTGGTCAATCATGGATTTTGTAAAAGCAAATAAGGAAGAATTCAAAAAGGGCTGACCTACAGTTTGGAGAAACTCTTTACATGCTTATTAATGTGAGCAGAACAACAAAACAAAATAGATAATATCATGTGATGTGGTAGTCACAAAATAGCAGTTTAAAGGTACTTGTATTAACATAGGTGCAGGATGCCTTCGGGGCCACCTCAACTCTTATATCACAGCTCGGGCAAAGAAAAATGTGTGGGAGCATCATCCTGTGGAATGCGCTTCCAGTAGGGTTCTTCGATTCCACGATCACTGCAGATGGTGACAGCAGTCATGAAATTAAAAGACGCCTGCTTCTTGGGAGAAAAGCAATGACAAACCTAGACAACATCTTAAAAAGCAGAGACATTACCTTGCCTACAAAGGTCCATATAGTTAAAGCTATGGTTTTCCCAGTAGTGATGTATGGAAGTGAGAGCTGGACCATAAAGAAGGCTGATCGCCGAAGAATTGGTGCTTTTGAATTATGGTGCTGGAGGAGACTCTTGAGAGTCCCATGGACTGCTAGAAGATCAAACCTATCCATTCTTAAGGAAATCAGCCCTGAGTGCTCACTGGAAGGACAGATCCTGAAGCTGAGGCTCCAGTACTTTGGCCACCTCATGAGAAGAGAAGACTCCCTGGAAAAGACCCTGATGTTGGGAAAGATTGAGGGCACAAGGAGAAGGGGACGACAGAGGATGAGATGGTTGGACAGTGTTCTCGAAGCTACGAACATGAGTTTGACCAAACTGCGGGAGGCAGTGCAAGACAGGAGTGCCTGGCGTGCTATGGTCCATGGGGTCACGAAGAGTCGGACACGACTAAATGACTAAACAACAACAGCTGCCTGCTGCTTTAATATTTAGAAGTCTCTGGAAACTTTTCTATGCCACCAAGCCTTTGCAGGCAATGAAGAAAATATCTATCTGTAAAAGCTGATCTCTGATTTAAAATTTTACATGCCTTTTTTGTATGTTGTGAACTGCTTTGATTAAAACAAAAGAATAGTGGTATACATTTATTTTTTAAAAAAATCTAAAGATTTGTGAATGGGCAGAAGGTGAGAAGCATAGCTGGACAAAGAGAGCATATAAGAAGTAGGATTACGTGTTCATTTTTGTGTAAAAGCAGGACATAGCACACAGAAGAACACCAAGCACACAGGTTTTAATAGCTGAGTGCGGAGATGAAATATAGAAGAATTTGGAAATGGGGGTCTTTAGAAATGTGGTTTTGGTTGGGATAAAAAGGGATTAGAATAAATTTTGGACATTTTGTTCTGCTCAGCATAAATAAGCATGGTAGATAGCTAAAGCTCTGAGAGATAGAGAAATGACACATCTCTGGAGGAATTCATTCTGCAGAGTTGGCTCTAAACTCATTTGGAATTCTCTATAACAAATGAACTGTTTTGCACCAAGGGATTTGCAAACATACACTGATTTCCAGGAATCATTAGCACATTTGTGTCTGGCAGGGAGTGAAACTGCTGAGCCTTTCCACCTTACTTTTTGTCTACAAGCAATATTTTAAAAATTATATTTTACTCACTTGTCCTATGCACATAGCAAATACAAAAGTATTAATGAAGAAATTCACATTTTTATCCCATTTATATCTGGTTTAGTAACACTTGTGTCACAGCAGGTAGCATTTCCCCACTTCCAAGACCAGGAAATATCTCAGGGAAGAAGGGAAGGCAGGTGGCACCTCCCTGACAATGAATGAATTCAGTATATTGGACAGAATGTCCTTAATGTATTATGCTTGCTTAATATTCGGCGGCTGCTGCTAAATAGTTTTCACTGTATCTTGAATTCCATATACAAATATGGGTTATGTTTAACTATATGCATATTGCTGTCCTGACTTTCAGCAGATTAGTGAGACAGATTTTTCCATTACAGCATCTGGGGCTGAGATGTAATGGTCCCAGGCCAATAACTATGGTTTATCTGCCTGCGAACAAGCTGTGTCCCTGTGTATTCTCTCCTTGCAGTGATATTGAAACCAGTTTCCTCCTCCAAACTGGAAAACTGTGGTTTAATCACAGATTACTAACCAGGATATGAAACCAGGGATCTTAGCATCGAAACCAGGGTGTGCAAAGAGAAGAGAGGTGAGCATGAGACTAGTCGCCGAGCTGATAAGCTGTGATTTATCAGCCTCAGAATGTTTATGTCTGAAACAGCCCGAAATGCATTTTGACTCTTTCTCAACATGCTCATGCGTTTGTGGCTTCTGCCATTTCATTATCTGCTGAAGCTAAAGAGCCCATGCCAGTATTTAGACATGTTACTAAGAAGGCAGAATGTGAACTGGAATGTAAAGGTTACAGCTACTGTCAAAGAGCCCAACTAAATGAGGACATGAAATGGAAGAAAGTCTGGTTTTCTGCTGGTTTTCTCTCTGAAACCTGCATTACCCAAACTACCCAAAATACAGTTTAATATTTATGTGATCCATATTTACAGGAAAGCAATATAGAGAATTATATCAACACAAATTATCTTTCAGGGAGAGATGAAACACAAATAGACATTCCCCCCCCCCCAGTGTAAACCATATATATTACAGGAAATAACAAATTTCCTCCAGGCATAGACCTGGTTTTTGTGCCTCTGATCCACAGAAAAAAATGAAACACCTAGTACACTACTGGGTGCTGTAAGGGAGTAATTATGCAACAATTCAATACACAGGATTTCCACAGAGCAATAAAAGCTGATGGCAAGACTGTACTGTACTGTAGGAGCCCTTCCTTCCACCAGTCATTCTCAGTGTAAATGTTATAATATGGAGAGGATTGTTAAAATGTGTTACTGCCTCAGAGAAACACGTGTTGAAAGTTGTTTGTGATACTTTCGATACATTTTTAGTCTATCCAAGTGCAATACTTACATTCATAAATCTATATTTATTGTGAATCCTCTAATACTAATGGCAGAAATGTGTGACAGCATGGGAATGTGCGTAAATATTCAAACTGCAGGAAACAAAGCTGCAAGCAAGCGAATGCTCAGATTACAGCTGCCCTGAATGACGGAGTTGTTTGGCTGGAATTGAAACATGCAATCCTTAGATACAGAGTGTGTTCTCTGTATAGATCAGACTGCAGACTTGAGTTGAAAGACATTTCTGGAGGCAGGAAATTTAAGGCAAGAAGTCCAGAGGCAGAGGAAAGGAGATCACAGTGGGCAAAAAGACAAAGTGCAGCAGCACAGGTAAAAAATGAAGAAATGAGGCTCAAGGTGTGGAGGATGTGTTTGATACAGTCAGAACAGTACGGAGGGGGGAAGAAATTGGATTCAGTTCACATTAAAAGCAGAATCTATTAAAATCACTTTCTGAAATAATATGAGAAGTGAAGCATAGCCACCCTTTGAAATTTACCCTTGTCCAGACTTTGGGATGCAGCTTAGCTGTGCAACTAACCAGTGAAAATGCATATATGGGGGGAAATGTCAATAAAAACAAATTGATTACTGGTAGTGAAAATGCATTCTATCCTGAATGCAATTAGATCAGTTACAAAATGCATTCTATCCCAAAAAAAAGTACTTGAAAAAATGTGTACATTAGTAAAAATAAAATAAAAAATGAGTTCATTTGAAGAAATTTGAACTAAAATGCTGAAGAAGTTTCCTGATTATTTTTTAAAAAAAATCAAAAAACACTGGAAAAATGAGAACCTGAGCTTTTTCATGAGGAAGGGCAAGATGTAAATTCTCCAGGATACTACACATTTGGTCCCAGTCAGCCATAGTTTGGCTTACTGTTACACGTGAACCAGGCCCCTGTGACCTTTGCTCCATATTTGTGTATGATTTTGCTGTCCAAAAAGCTCAACAACTTGAAGCCTTCCCCAAAAGCTCAACAACTCTGGTCAATCCAACGGGTAGATCACTGCCAGTTTATTTACAGTGGGTGTAGATCGCAGACACCCCTGGCCTATAGGAATAAATGTCCAGCAGTTCTCAAACTACTTAATAGGCTACCATTACTTTAAGTTAGCCATTGCTTACGAGCACAGTCACTGTATGGAATAAAATCCAAGCATGATTGCCTCATGATCAAGATCATGCTTTTAGTTTCTGCATGCACTAGAGCACATGCTGGCAACGTACCACCCTCAACTGTTCTCCATGTGGTTCACCCTCCTGCCCAGCTTATCAACAATCAGCTAGGCAGTGGAGAAAATTCAGCTATTCCCATGCTGCTGGACTGCAACTTTGGCTTCTTTGGAATTGCTGGAGGGAGGGGAGATTAAAGCCTCCACTCTCCAGTGATCCTATGGGTGCTGGTGGGGGGATAAGACACACACACACACATATTAACATAAGGGAGGGGAAAGGAGAGAAGGTTGCATGTGTGGGGGAAAGTTTGGTTCACATTTGTGAGTGCGTAGAGAAGCCATGCACCTGTGGGAGAGAGTAAGTTTGGATGTACAGCCGTACCTTGGTTGTCAAACACCTTGGTACTTTTGGCTCCTGAATGCTGCAAACCCAGGAGTGAGTGTTCCGGTTTGCAAACATTCTTTGGAACCCGAACATCCAATCGGAAGCCGTGCCTTGATTTCCGAACGTTTTGAACGACTTTCGAGGTACCACTGTATATGTAAATGTGTGTGTGTGTGTGTTTTACCAGGTCTGGCCCCGCCCACAGACATGCTGCTTCCTGTTCATTGTGCCTGTGGTCTTCAGTGCCAAAAAAGGCTGCTCCTTCCTCAGCTGGATGACCTGTGTCACTCATTTGGCCCTTTGCATAAAGTTCAGGTAAGCCTCACTTATCCTCCTGTCCTCTAAAGCTAATTGTGTGAAAAATCTGCAGCAGCTGAAGAAGAGAAGAAGAAGAAGAGTTTGGATTTGATATCCCGCTTTATCACTACCTGAAGGAGTCTCAAAGCGGCTAACATTCTCCTTTCCCCTCCTCCCCCACAACAGACACTCTGTGAGGTGAGTGGGGCTGAGAGACTTCAGAGAAGTGTGACTAGCCCAAGGTCACCCAGCAGCTGCATGTGGAGGAGCAGAGACGCGAACCCGGCTCCCCAGATTACGAGTCTACCGCTCTTAACCACTACACCACACTGGCTGTCCAAGCTGATCTATACCAGGATTCAAAAGAACACTATCAGATTGTTGCAAACACCAGTATTTTTTTCTTTTTATAGACAAATATATATTTAATTTAAAACATTGTTTCACTTTATTTCAGTGATTTCCTTTTTAGTACCAAATTGCTTCTTGAAAAAAATGGGGCGGGGAGGAAGAGAAGCCCAGAAAAACTAGGTCCCCTTCTAAGCATAGAACTGTATGCATATGGTTTATAAATGTGCTTTACTACACCAAAGGCACAGGAATGTAGGTTAATTTAATAAAAAATAAAATATGGAATAACATTGATTTTGGCCAGTATCAATTACAACAGTACTACCCTATTTTACAAATAATAACTGGACATTTTACACATGTACAGTATTCCTCAGTAAAAATGTATCTGGATTTAACAATGTGCCAGTATTAAAAAAATTAAATTATTTTCTATAGTTGTGTTAGAAGCATTTGTAAGTATCCAAATAAATTCTTTACAATTCAATACATTATATCACAATTAGGAATATATATATAATATTTATTTATTTATAGAATATATATATAACATTAACTTAAACTTTGAAAGCATTATTTTCTTGTTAATAATGTTATGTAGAGAAACAAAGCATTCCAGACTAGCAGTTAAATTAGTACCAACAGAGTTGTGACAGTTTCAGAATTTTTAGTAAGTAGATAGATGCCAATGGAACTAAACATATCAAGCAGACTGTGGTTTCCTAGAAGACACAGTCACCAGCCCCAGGCCCAACATCTTCAAGTTACACTTAATTTCTGTTGAAATAAGCTTGACAAATTATCTGTGGTTAACTTAAGCTCCATTGATTTCAGTGGGACTTGAACATAAATAACTCCGCTGCATCAGTAACATGATGCCTGATGTTTCCCCATTTTCACCACTTTAAAGCCAAAAATACTGTTAGCATTTCCAGTTTAAAGTAAACTACTTTTCAGGTGCTTTGTCACAGATCATCTGTTTGTGCATTTCTTTCTGTTCTAGGTACCTTCTGAATGAGCAGGCAGTGGAACGCAATGAGTTTCTTGCTCCATGCTCTGTGCAAGGCACTTGCGACAAATACACTTTCCCCCATTGTGTGGATCCCGGATAGTTTTTAGAAGAGTTGTATTCTTTATTCTGTTAGTAATAAGTGTCTCCATCTGTCACTATGTTACTTGCATGTTTAACAAAACTTATATACCACTTGATGGTAATAAAACCTTTAAGTGGTTATGATTATTTTATTACAATAACGTTTTTCCTAACTCAGAGAGTTGTCTCTAGAACATAAATGAAAGGAAGTAACACTAACTGGCCTATTGACACCATCTTGGACACTTATGCCCACACTTAATCCATTGCCATTTTGAATGTCTATTGACAAGTTTAAGTTTATAATAATAACTATTAAATTGATAATGACAGTACAGTGGTACCTCTACTTATGAATAACTCTACTTACGAATGTTTCTACTTACAAACGGAGCTCCGGCCGCCATCTTGGATGCGGTTTAGATAGGATTTTTTCTACTTACGAGTTTTTAGATAGGGTTGCTTCGATTTACGAATTTCTTCTCCCAATGCATTCCTATGGGATTCAACTTACAATTTTTTCGACTTACGAATGTGTGTTCGGAACGCATTAAATTCGTAAGTAGAGGTACCACTGTATATATTCAAATCCTGAGGCCTAAAGTGACAAATTGTACAATTTTAATCTTAAAAGTGAGTTCTTTCAAACAATATATTTGGTGGTGATCTAGAGGGAGTTATCTTTTGGAATAACTCAGCTTTTCTGTCAAAAGAGGGTTTTGTTGTTTCTACAAACTGGCACAACCATTTGTAGTGTTTAGGGGCTATTATGGTGCTTTCAGAAATCTGGGAAGTTCTGTTTTATTTCACGATGAACTAAACCCTATTTTAGCACAGTGAAACAATTTTTTTTGAAGGAAGAAATTTGGGTCCCTGTTTTTATCTCAATTAATCTATCATACGTTTATTTTCTCATGTAGGAATGTATGAAATGTACTTAAATGCTATTTCTAGATTGCCTAGAAAATAAAATATATGTAGTTTTAAGGGGTTTTTTGCGGGGGAGATTTTCTCTACTTATTATATGATAGCAGAATATGAATAGCACCAGGCCTAGAACTATTAAGTTAACTATTATTGCACAAGTACCATATTGGTCCACTCTTTTATGTTCCATTGATGATGTATGAACATCAAGAGTTAAATTTGGTTCAGTGTATTTCAGTTATAGGCACCAATCATGCAAACATTTTGTAGAAGTTCCATTGCAAGATAGATCTCAACACCAATCCCTTTACACCGTTGCCACAATCCACAGAATGCAATCAGTGGACAGAAAACAGCCTACCGTGTATGTATAAGGTTTAGAATGTATTAAAACTCATGCACAAGCCACTGTATATGTACCTCCAGAAGGGCAGGCACATTATGATGCATACACTGTAAAAGTAGGGAGGTAACTTTCACTTCCATGGAGAAGGCAGTTCCAGCTGCATAAAAGGATGCAGGAGTTGGGCTGCTCTAACCAGTAAAGTGAATGGCGAAATCCATGTATACACCACAGTTCACATAAATGCAAAGGGTTTCTGGATTTGTGTGCTGGTCATCTGAGTAGTGCCCCATGTCTAAAAGAGTGGATCCATATTATTATTCATGGTTATTGGTGCATTCCAGTTTCAAGTATGAAAACTACATTTTAAAAAAATCAAAATCAAAACCTTAACAGGACTCTGCACCTTTCAGAGTTTATTCACAGCAGGAAGAAAGCCCTGAATGTTTTAGAACTTTGCACCTTTAAAAATATAACAAAACTATGACAAAAATGTCACCTTTCAAAATATACCAGTTAACATGGCTACACCTTAAAATGTTTTTGGCAAAATGTAGCAAATGCTGTATAATTAAAACAAACAACACACAATATAGGATACGACTAGAAACCATACACAGATGCGTTGAGTCTTCTAATATTGCAGTGGATGTTGAGCATAGCTCTGATTTGAAGCTTGTTTTTAATTCTCTTAAGGATTGCTTAATTGCCTAACATTCTTCCACATTCTGAGTATATAAGCACAAAAAAGACCAATGCAAGCATGTTTTTTGTTCTGTTTTAATCCTTGTAAACTTGTGTTGTATTCTTGAAACACTCTACACATCTTGAAGGGGAAACAACCAGGAAAAAGGAAATGAGAATGTTAAAAAAATATGCAGGAATATCCTTAAGTTGATAGGAAATCAAATCTTTAATTTTGGCATCAAATGCTTTGGTCATGATACTGACACTGCGATCCAGGGTGCTTTGTTCTAAACACCCAGTTAAGAAAGGTAGGCTTGTTGTAGTTTTCTATTTTAAGTTCCAACGTACAGTTCACTCTCTCCCCAAAGGGGAGATAGAGAAAGAGAGAGAGAAAGGTGGTTTGCTTTTTTTCATTTTTAATAATATGGATTAATCTATAAGTCTACAGGAGCAAGAGAACTTGGAGAGGTGCCAACTCAGCCTTTTAGTGTACATGTTCTGCAACAAAGTTGCTGAAGTACTTTTCGTTGACAAAGATTGTTCTTTTTCACTAGCATACAGAAGCCTCCTTCAGCCCAAGATTCTTCCGTTGCTTCCAGAGGTCAAAGAGAGTGAAGAGAAGTTGAAGTTTTAAACAGCATGGTATCAAGTGAAGGAAGATTTAATTTGTCAGACAGGCAAATTTGATGGAAGAGACCATTCAGGAGCAGGTAGCAGGTAACAAATAGGAAATTGCGTTTTCATCAAAGGGAGTTTCAGTCACAACAGCATTTGTTTTCAGGAAGAAATATTGTGTTCCAGGAAGGAGTGATTTGTATCCATTCATGAAAGGAGGGGGGAAAGACCAGAAAGAAAAAATATTAGAAAACAGTGAAAAATAAAGTGGAAGGTAGTTTATTGAGTATTATGAATACTGTTGAATAAACAGCCACATCCCAAGAATATTTACATAATTTAAAATTGTACTGAGTAGTGGGTGGTATTCATCCAAGTTTCATTTAGTTCAGGGGTCAGCAAACTTTTTCAGCAGGGAGCTGGTCCACTGTCCCTCAGACCTTGTGGGGGGCCGGACTATATTTTGGGAAAAAATATGAACGAATTCCTATGGCCCACAAATAACCCAGAGATGCATTTTAAATAAAAGGACACATTCTACTCATGTAAAAACATGCTGATTTCCGGACCGTCCGTGGGCCGGATTTAGAAGGCGATTGGGCCGCATCCAGCCCCCGGGCCTTAGTTTGGGGACCCCTGATTTAGTTCATTTAGTTTCATTTAGACTGGACCTAACTTAGTCTTGCCTGAGTAAAGCTTAGTTGAATATCACCCATTAATCCTGTTCCTAAGCCTTTCTACTCCAAAAAGAAGTGTTTACAGTTAGGAAACAACCAGTGACAATTAAAAGCTTTCATGGGCCTGTTCACTTGTTACTTTCTGGAGAAATCTTAATCTGGTCTGGGCCTTAGGCTGGAGTCTACAACCTGCCCCCTTACCTGCCTCCCACAATATGAGTAAAAAGTAATGAGTGAACTGTATTGTACTGGCCAGAATGTCTCTGGAAAGAAAGAACGTTTTCACTCAGGTTGTAATGGAAATCCCATGATTAAAATAAATGTGTGGCACCTAAGTTCACTTTTTAATATCTCTCTCCGGTGTATAAAGGGTTGAGATTTCTCCCTGGACAGTAACAAGCAAACAGGAACTATGGCAGTATTTCTATTGTAAATTGTAAATCATAGATCAAAGTATGGCTGAAGTTCTCGATTCTCTCATCTATCTGTCAAATGTTAGCTGCTGTTCTCTCAATGAAGCTTGCTCTACACTTGCAAACTTTGGCAGAATTGGAGGATATTAAGAACCCAGTTAAAGTAACATTATATCAGTGCTGCTTGGTTTCAGCAGTTTTATGCCTTGTGTACAAGTGGGGGAAAGAGTTTAGAATTTCTTGTGACAGAGTAGCCGTGTTGGTCTGAGTCGAAGCAAAATAAAAAAATTCCTTCAGTAGCACCTTAAAGACCAACTAAGTTTATATTTTGGTATGAGCTTTCGTGTGCATGCACACTTCTTCAGATACACTAATGTATCTGAAGAAGTGTGCATGCACACAAAAACTCATACCAAAATATAAACTTAGTTGGTCTTTAAGGTACTACTGAAGGAATTTTTTTATTCTACTTTCAGTAATGCTTCCATGTGTTGTTATGGAGGTGGCAAGCTGTCTATTGCAGGTGGCTGACACAACTTTAAGTCAAAATACTTTGCACGAAAAAGGTTCACAAGCTAAAGCCTAGTTACAGGTAGGTAGCCGTGTTGGTCTGAGTCGAAGCAAAATAAAAAAATTCCTTCAGTAGCACCTTAAAGACCAACTAAGTTTATATTTTGGTATGAGCTTTCGTGTGCATGCACACTTCTTCAGATACGCTAGAAACAGAAGTGTCAGACCCTATATATATACAGAGGGTGGTGGGTGTGAATGGGTGATGGGCTGATGGGAGTGGTAAACCTGTAGATGGCTGTTAATGGCTGCTGATGGCTGCAATTAGTCCTGGGCTGAGGTGCTAAAGAAAGCTTGATCATGCATAATGAGATAAGAATCCGATGTCTCTATTCATCCCAGGTGCTTCCATGGTTTTAAGCTTGGTAATGATTTCCAATTCAGCAATATAAGAATCCGATGTCTCTATTCATCCCGGGTGCTTCCATGGTTTTAAGCTTGGTTGCTGAATTGGAAATCATTACCAAGCTTAAAACCATGGAAGCACCTGGGATGAATAGAGACATCGGATTCTTATTTCATTATGCATGATCAAGCTTTCTTTAGCACCTCAGCCCAGGACTAATTGCAGCCATCAGCAGCCATTAACAGCCATCTACAGGTTTACCACTCCCATCAGCCCATCACCCATTCCCACCCACCCCCACCACCCTCTGTATATATATAGGGTCTGACACTTCTGTTTCTAGTGTATCTGAAGAAGTGTGCATGCACACGAAAGCTCATACCAAAATATAAACTTAGTTGGTCTTTAAGGTGCTACTGAAAGAAGCTAAAGCCTAGTTTCATTTACGTATTTAGTATTTATATTTTACTCTTCCAGAAGAGCTTATAAAAATATGGAAACATTAATATGGAAATCCATGAACATGACCAAGAGCTTTTTTAAACCAAACACAACACTGACAGATTATCATAATAAATATATCATAGCCCAATGCAGGGCTTTTTTTTCAGTCGGAACAACTCGGGGGTCGGGATCACTGTCATCATTAGAGAACGAGGGAAGCATTCATGGTGTGTTCTGGCACCTACTTTTCTAGAAAAACAGCACTGACCAAATCTCAGTTTATCAGTAATTATTAGAGTGGTGTATGTTTGTTCTACGAACATGAGTTTGACCAAACTGCGGGAGGCAGTGCAAGACAGGAGTGCCTGGCGTGCTATGGTCCATGGGGTCACGAAGAGTCGGACACGACTAAACGACTAAACAACAACAACAATGTTTGTTCTATTCACATCATTCACAAATGTCCCATTTAGAGTGTCTAAATATACTAATTATATCCAAATATAGGGTATCTGCATTGATGCATTGTAAGGCTACTCACTGTGATCCTAGCGAAAAGATTAAAATTAGCTGAACAATAGTTTTAACACACACCCCCCCAAAAAAAGATCACAGGAACTGGAGAAAAAGGATGACTGTTGAGTAAAGGTGAAATTTTCAGTTTGGAGGCAATTGCAATTGGATACAAATCATGAAATGGGAGAAAACACTTGGGAAGGGTAGTGGAGTCATCAGAGCTAGAAGGGAAAGGTGCCAGCAGGTGCCCCACAGTAGAGGATAAGGAGATGTTGGTAAGACACAAAAGCAGCTGGTTCACAGAAACTGGGAACAAGAAGCAAGTGATTCTGGGTGAAAGGCATGGGTATCTGAAGACAAGGGGGCAATCCACACACGAGCCACCATTAAAATATGTTATTCTGCCATGCCAATCAGCTGAGGCTTCCTCAGTAATCTAGGAAATCCAACACACTTTACTTTACTTTGAATGCTAATAAAGTCAACTAGAATGGACATTGTTTACAGGAACCAGTACTTTTTCTACTACTATAAGCTTAAAGGTAAAGGTAAAGGGGCCCCTGACCATCAGGTCCAGTCGTGTCCGACTCTGGGGTTGCGGCGCTCATCTCGCTCTATAGGCCGAGGGAGCCGGCGTTTGTCCGCAGACAGCTTCCAGGTCATGTGGCCAGCATGACAAAGCTGCTTCTGGCGAACCAGAGCAGCGCACGGAAACGCCGTTTACCTTCCCGCCAGAGCGGTCCCTATTTATCTACTTGCACTTTGATGTGCTTTTGAACTGCTAGGTGGGCAGGAGCTGGGACTGAGCAACGGGAGCTCACCCCATTGCAGGGATTCGAACCGCCAACCTTCTGATCAGCAAGCCCTAGACTCTGTGGTTTATCCCACAGCGCCACCTGGGCTTAGTCTTCAGTAAACATTTGGTTAAGATTTCTGGGTTGTGCATCATAGCATAGTCTAAAAAGGGTGAAATAGGTGAAAGGAGGGACAATTTGCTTGCTTTTCTCAGATGGCTTGCACAAGGGATTGAGGCCTTGAAGAAAGTCGGACAGGGAGTCGATGGAATAGATACCCATTTAGCAAAAAGTAATATGGTCAGCATACAAACTGTTTGGGTAATTTATAGGTAGTGCTGCTGGTGCAATTAAGAGAATTTTACTAGTAACTCCTCTGGATTAAAAAGCCAGGAAAATGACCACGGTGGGAATCATCATCATCCCATAGGGGTGAATGCTACTGATGTTCACAGGTCGGATGTCCACTTTGATAATTTACTTATTTTAAATGGTATGCAAAATTCTACCCTCTAGCCCTTGTCGTCTTCTGAAATCTGTCCTTCAATTTTTAGACTAGTGCAGAAATATATGCTGGAATTTGGATAGACCCTCATATCCAAACATCTATAGTTGTCCAGCATTATCCCAGCTAAGCTCCCCAGATGTGTTTTGAGAAGCACATTTGTATTTTGGGGAAAAAAACATTTCACTCAATGATAGTTTACTCATAAACAGTCTTTGGGTAAAAAACACATTCTTAAATTAAAATCGATAATAATGGGATAGCAGGCACTATGTAGATGATGACACTCAGAAATGTCAGTAATCACATTTTCATAACTTATTTTTCTACTATATTGCAGTAAAAATAAACATGGGGCACCTATAATTTAATGGATGAATATAGAGAAAAATGTACAAAATATAGATACAGACAATAGTATTTGGCCAGGGTGTGGTTTATTAATTAAAGCAAATGTGCATTTCTCAGAAAATAGATCAGTCCCAACATTCCTCATTTCCCACTTTTTACTCCATTATATAGCTCCCTTTAAGACTGCAAAAATTAAAAATAACATTCAGCCTCTCCCATATGTATATTTACTATTTTATGGAATGTTGTTCATGGATTCTGCTTCTTGTTTTGTGAATCATGGATAAATAAAAATAGATTATTACTTTAGGATACAATCCTGTAGTCCCAGGGACAACAAGAGTAGATCCCATTGGAATGAATGGGAGGGGAAATGAGGGAGACACCCAAGAAACAATGGGAGAGCTTTGGTGATTCTTCGGCCTTAGATTTTCCCTCATCCACCTAGTAGAATTTGCCTTGCCCTCCCACTGAAACAACAAACAACCACAAAGTGTGTGTGATGTGGTTTCACTTTTTTGCTGGCTGGTGTGAGCCCAGCAAAGCTCGGTTCCTCTGCTGCAGAATATCCCTACCACCCAGACTGCTTTTAGTTTATAATATTGCTAAATATTTGTAATTAGCTGCCAAAGTTATGGAAGTTACAAATGAAAAAAGTTAATTAAATAGTAGCACATGCATTCTATTCTTGTGAAATGAAAAACACAATTATTTGTGTCTACTATGGCTATGTAATATGAAACAGATGTGAAGAATATGGAAAAAGACTAAAAAATATTTTGTTTTGAGGTAGGTGAAAATACTTACCATCTTTACAGACTAGACCAACTGTGCAGAGACCTGTTTCTAAGATATAGCCATTTGGACAACTTGTACAGTTTTTCTCTCCTGGACCACTGCACCCAAAACAGCTGGCATCACATCTTAATGAATGGACAGTAAGTTAAATATATGGTTAATCACATTGTCTCAGTATCAAAGACTGCTTGATTACTTCATTTCATATCAAGAGGTGCTGAAGCTAAGTACAGAAAGTAGAATATGTCACAAATCATATGCCAGAACTATATTCTCCAATTAGTTATGGTTCACATATTAAATAGATGCATTTGTTTTTTTTTTAAAAAAACCTAAATATAGTTTTTGAGGAATACTTTTTACCTTTTGCAAGTTTTGTATCCATTTTCTAGCGAGTGATCAAAGTAGTAGCCATTGTTACAAGCCAGCACACATCTTCCATTCTCCATAAGATACTCTTCGGTGCAATTTATGCAAGCATCTGCTCCTGGACCTCAGAAGTCAACAGAACAAACAAGGTAACATATTGACAAATTCGCAGCAGAGCATAGAGACAATGGATGTGTATTATACTATGCATACAGAAGTATGAATTGACTACTGAAAACACATTGAGTAGGTTTGTGTACTTAATGAAAAGTTATTTCAAAAAGATTTTAAAAAATGAAATCAAGTATACAGTAAGTACAGAAAGGTCCTAGCACTGGACGAAGTGCTATAGTGTAGCAAATTAACAGCGTATGAACCCCCCCCCCCCCAATTTTAGCGCAAAAGAGATTGAACATTGATGAAAAGATATCAGAGGTACCTGCACAAGAAGCACAGGAATGGTGGCATGGCTCACAGTCCCTGCCATTGTAATATTTTCCTGTTTCGCAGCGGATAACACACCTGGATCCTTGTAAACTACAGAGATACACAAGGAAAATTAGAAAATGCCGATTAGCATGTGGCATTTCTGTGTGCATTTTTTTGGCAACAGTTAACATACTGTTAATGTTCAAACAAATGCATCTACTCTGAGGAGCACTTGTGTTTAGTACCACCACATGAGTATAGGGTCAGTCTGGTGAAATGACTTGCTTACAGAGGCTTTCCTGTAAGCAAGTCTTTCTCCGCTCCCGCACTTATACCACGAGTAGCATGCTAGTGCACTCTGCTGAATTTTGTTCTGCCCATCCTGGAGCCAGCAGCAACAAATTACAGGCCTTGAATTAACGTGACGTGTAAACCCAAACAAGCCATGATTGGAAATACAAGAACAAACTTTGGCTTACCACTGAAGTTTGTTTAGAGAGAAACAAACCATAGGTTTTGGTTTGCACATTATGGTAATCAAGGCTCATGGTTTGCTGCTCCTGGCTAGGAAGGATAGAATGAAACAGGATCATGTCAAGAGCATGTGCTAACATGCTGCTCATTCACAGTAAGCCATGGTTTATGCTCATGCAGTCACTGTATATTAAACAGACCAATTGTTCCGTTTTCCAAAGCTTTTCATTTTTTTATTCAGCGTTGGCCATGATTACACATACTGTACAATGAATATTACACTTCAACAGACTGCAATGTGAAGTTTAAATAATATTATTTAACTCTCCTTGCTACCATGTTCAATACAATCTATCATTGCCTTACCTTAGGCCATGTCTGCATTCTGAGCAGGTTTGAAATTCAGTGCATGTCTTACAGTTTTCACTGCATTTACGGCATACAATCTTATCTGAAAAGAAAAAGGAACACAAAAGAAAAAAAGAACCCAGTTCAATTACATGCAATAATATATTTATATCTCCTTGCTTATTGCTATTCCTAATGTGATACCACAAATGGGAGATGAATAAAATATACCGTATTGGCCCAAATATAAGCTGCACCTGAATATAAGCTGCACCTTTAAAATTCAGGGGGGGGGGGAGAAAAAAAGACACTACCCAAATATAAGCTGCTCCCTTAAAATTCCACAGCCACTCACACCCATTCCGTTTTACCGTATGTCTGTTTCAGCAGCGATATCGTAAAAGCCAGTTTTTGTAAGGTCGTGAATTTAAGCTGCACTTTAACTTTTCGTGGTCAGAATTAGGAAAAAAAGTGAGACATATTCAGGCCAATACAGTAAAATTCTGTGCTGCTGAAGTACTAACATTCAAATAATTTCTATTATCTGATTATATAAATGATTTTAATACACGGGGTGAATTCTGTAAACCCTTGTTTAATGTAACTTTTCCTCATTGAGTTGTAGTAAACCTTTTCAGTAATGCCAAAAGAAAACAAGCTACATTTATAAAAATAATAATAAAAAACCTTATTTGCTGTTCTTCATAGCACACGATCACTGGATCCTGTAGAAATAAACTTCTTGTATACATATCCATGTAATAATATTTATTATTATAATTAAAAATATGTACATGATGCTGTGCAGAATTAAAGTGTAGACTGTATACATTCATTATCACGAGGGAAATTTCTTGTGTGTGTAAAAACTCCTATTTTCTGAGTCGTTGGCTTCAGTGCTGCAGACATAAAGATGACTGCCCTGACAGAGGAACCAAAATCAGGATGTTTGACAAAAACAGTATGAAAAAGAAGAGAAATGGGGGAAACCAGAAATGTGTTAGGGGGTGGCAATGCCATTGTAGAACGAAATGTCCTAGGCATAAAAAGGGAGACTAACATCTCATGCATGTTTACCCAGAACTAAGTCTCACTGTGTTCAGTATGTTATTTTCACTAATATGTAATTTTTTATGCAAACTTCATCTCAATAAATGCATATTTGTAGATATTGTTTGGTTGGAGAATTTTGATTAGTATGAATTTTGAAAGATGACTGTGTTTCGGTTCTCATTTTATTTCGGGAAGCGCAAGCTTTAGAAATTCACCTTTAAATATGAACTGAAATTTCTTCGCAATCCCTGATGTGTGACTGTATTGTGACAGATTTCCTTTATATTATGCTTGTTTTTTATTGCTGTTATCTGTTTTTATGTGTTTATTTGGTGGCATTATAGAATTCTGAAATGAGACTTGAGTGTTCAAACTGAAACGGAAAGGCAATATGTAATAGTTTAATAAATATCATCAGCCTTAATATGCATTAATGGCAACTTGAAGATTTCCAATTATTTCCAATATTATAACAGGGTTTTGTTTTTAAATACTTACTATTATCCAGGTAAAACCCATCTGGACAGCTGGTAACACAATTCCTGGACTCTTCATTGATATAGTAACCCGGTTTACAGGTATTACATTGATCACTGTGGCTTCCAAAACATGTTTCACAGTTGGGTGAGCACTTTTTACAGCGTTTCTTGTCGGCGCTGTAGTGACCAGGAGGACAGTTGGGAACACAGATTCTTCATTGTACAAGATAATAAAAGACTGAGTCAGAATTATCAATCAACTTGGCAGGAAAAAGGCAACTGTGTTGATTAGAACAGTGGCTTTCCTCTTGTTTATGGAAGCAGAGACTACAACCAGCGGTGGCACAAACCAAGTCAGTCTCATTTGTGTCCAAAGCCCTGTTCGGCTGTCACACGATAAGGGAAGGTAGGCTCACTGAATCTGCTTCCACTGTTGCACCCCAATTACCAGTCCTGCTACCCTCCACTTTGTTAGAAGGCAAATGGCCTAGAGCAGGCCTGTAGGCTCTTGTATGATCAGGTTTAAAAATTACAGAGGGACCCTCGGCATGTAGAGCAGGCCTCCTTCTGCAGATCTTTAGTCTCTAATGAGTGGAGGGTAAGAGACCGACTGACGTCAATGCATCAGAGAGGGTGGGCCTAGCAGGTGTGTCCCATTCTCCCCTTACCAAACCCTAATCACATGAAGGCTCAAACACCTGAATAGTGTGTCCAGATAAGATTCTTCACTCAGTTTTATCTTTTGCCCATTAATTGCCAAGCCCCTTCCTTCATATTTTTTTTAAAGTATTTCAGTTTGTATCCTCTCTTTCTGCATATAGAACCAATGACAGCCAATGACAGTAATATCAATATCAATAAAAATATAATAAAACACTTGTAAGCCAATCAGGATTCTTAACTAAAATAAAATGGTGGGCAGATAAAACCTAGTAAAGACACAAAGCCAAAGACTTATCAAAATGAACAAGTTGTCGCCTGAAGGACATCTGACATGAAGCCTAGTGGGCATCTCTAGGGAGGGAGTTCCACAGTTTAGGCACAACCATGGAGAAAAGTCTTTTCTCATATCCCTCCTAATTCTCAGATATTGGCAGGATTGAGAGAAGTACCTCTCTCGGAGATCTCTCAGCAGGCTTGTATGGGAAAGTCAATACATTTAGGTTGGAACCAGCACTTTTAATTGTTTCCAGAAATGGAAGTAGTAATTTAGGAATCACATGCTCCCTACATAACTTCCCCCAGTTAACTGTTTGGCTAAATTGGGTGAGGTTCCAAACATTGTTCAAAGAGAGCACTACAGTATTCCAAATTATATATAACACAGGCATGTATATATATAAACCAAGGCCAGATCTGACACCTCTAGGAATGGGTATAGTAGGCACACCAGTGTGAATTGTGCAAAAACCACTGCCAAATCTGGAGATCTAGGCTTATGAATAGAGTCAGAAGAAAACTCAAGCTATGAACCTGAGCCTTCAAGTGCAGTGTAAGCAAATTCAAGCATGCTTGAACCCTTATCCCCTGATCTGCCATTCCTGATCTGCCAGTCTTGTTTGGTTTAAACTTTAATTTGCTCACCCTCAGGCAGACAGTAATGGATGCGAGGCACTGACCGAGAACTTCAGTTGTTTCCTTGTACTGAGATAGAAAGGAGATGTAGAAGTTGGATGCCATCAGCATATTGATGACCTCAAACTCCCAAAACTTGGACGGCTTCACCCAGAAGAGGCTGAATAGCATAGGAAGCAGAATAGAGCCCCATGAGACACTGTAGGTCAATGACCAAGGCATCAAATGGAAGTCTACCAGCTACATGTTTTGGAAACTTTGCTGTAGGAAAGACTGAGACTACCATAAAATGATGGTCCTAAGCCCTATCCTAGCCATGTGATGTGTTGTATCTGTTTGGAGAAAAGTAATAGCAAGTGAGGAAACAATACATTACCTCCCCCTACTTCTTTACTCCAAATTTCACTTCCTAAAGCTGCAGGTTTTTTTAAAAAAATACCCTGTCATCAGTTTTAATATGTGCTTTAATGTGCACACATTCCTGTAACATATAGTTAGTCTCTGAAGCCTACTGATGCTGAAAATGTAAAAGTATCTTGAATAAGAATTTTGCTAAGATTCGAATTTAACTTTGTCAAGCAAGTTAAATATATTCAGTATAATCTAATGATTTTGTGGGGCTCGTGTGCCATGAGTAACGCAATATACTGTCTTACCGCGTGTTGTTCTTAGATTTGTAGTAGTAGTGTAGACAGTCATTGCAGTGATCTGGTCCTGGACCACCACATCCAACTTTGCTGCACTCTGCATTGCATGGACCTTTTGCGAAAGCAGCAGGAGGGAGAAAGCAAATCACCACTTGTCTTTATTTCAAAGGAATTGTTAGAAAATATTTGGTTTTATGTATTTGTTTTGGAAGTAAACAATGATAATAAAATAAATCAAAACTGGAAATACGTATTGTGGGGAATTCTGGATTTCTGAACCAGACCCTGACTGACCAGATCCAAGGTTTTTTGAACCAGGACACGACATTAATAGCTTTATGTAAAAGCAAGTGAAAAAGGAATCTCTAATCTTTTAAACTAGTATATTGGTGGGTACATTTGAGGCAGACACATCTGAAAATTTCTGCTTCATATTACCTGCATAGTCATCTGCCCCATAATCTTCTGTAGGGTCTTCTATTGGACTTGAGCGTACTCGTTCGGCTTTTGGGAAATCATTTCTTGGGGAATAAGGCTGAACAGAAGTACCATAAAGTACTAAGGACCATTCTTTCAATTTACCTAGGTGGGGCATATTAAAAACATGAGATGTGGGAAATACTTTTTCTAAATTTATTTTCTCCTATATTTGTATCATAGTCTGAGCTATAAACAGAAAAACGTAACAAACATTTTAATAGTTATATAACACCAATACAAAAAATAAAACCACTCCTTTCCCCACCTGAACAAACCTGTCAACAATGGCCGTATCAGTATTAGTGCAGGAAAGAAATTACTTGGCATCACGATAACATAGGCCTTAAAATGTCCATTAAGCAATGTTAAGTGAGATTCTGATCTAGTCTTCTTCCATGTACATCCCAGTTGTTTTCCAGTACCACATACGTAAGCAATTTCGAACTATCCCTGCTCCTGCAGTACCCCACACTCCTAAACCTGCTCCAGAGGGTTGGAGAACCCTCCAGAGAAGATTTAGAGAGTCCAAGGAATGTCAAGGGATTGGGAGGATAGTTGAACTTTTAGTAGGTCTGAGTGGCATACAACCCAGGAAGGAAATGTCAGGAAAAAAATTGCCCTTATTTTCCAAGCCTAGCAAACCAAAGGTGAGAATACAGTAAGCCCACAATTTACACACATTTAACTTGTACACATTCAGCTTTACATATCTGTATACTGTATCTGTATTTACACACACACAAAATAAAAAGGGTGGAAAGGGGGCAGGCATCTGGGAAAAAAGACTTTGGTAATCTCGCCCACCATTAAACCCAGTGTGTTTTGACTATACATGATTTAGGCTAGGCAACCTAAAGCCTGTGGGTCAGATGTGGCCCAATCGCCTTCTCAATCTGATCCGCGGACGGTTCGGGAATCAGCTTGTTTTTACATGAGTAGAATGTGTCCCTTTATTTAAAATGCATCTCTGGGTTATTTGTGGGGCATAGGAATTCGTTCATCCCCCCCCCCCAAAAAAAATATAGTCAGGCCCACCACATGGTCTGAGGGACAGTGGACTAGCCTACGGCTGAAAAAAGTTGCTGACCCCTGATTTAGGCTTTGGCGTGATCCCCAGAACATAACCCCCACATAGTATACGCATCTGTTGTATTCAACTATTTTTATTCTACTACTTACTACCCTCCCAGTGTCTCAGCTACCCAAACTTATAAACATGCATTAAAATGAAATGTACCAGAAAAATGATTTTGAAGTCACCCCAAATGAAACAGGAACATGGGAGTACAATTATTTTAAAAAGTTTTATATCTCTTTCTAGTGTTTTTAAGTCGCTTTGAGTTCATTTTTTTAAGTGACTGATAAATATACTACTACTACAAGACTTTTCTATCACTGACCCTAAATGCACATCACTATCAAAATTATCAGATTTGTACCTGGAGTCTTGACGTTTCTTAGCTGTGATGGGGTATCATAAATTTCCAAAATCCAGTCACCAGCTGCTTTCTCACCCCAGCAATGAGTAGTCATAAACTCCCAGCTTTTAAACCCTTCCATGGAATGGTCAAATAACCTTTTAAAGAAACCAATAATAATATAAACTAACTTAAAAATACTAATACAAAAATACATAGGAACATACTTTTGCACAAATGTTTTATATTATATAAAGTAATATTATTAAATAAACCAGGCAAGCCCATAAATCCAATTACAGTAATGGATCCAGTTAAAATGTACATTGGAGCTCCTGTCTCCAACTTCCTGGAGAAATGCATGCAGGGTTATTCCTTCATTGCAGGGGGCTGGACTAGATAACCCTTGGTGTCCCTTCCAACTCTATGATACTATAGGATGCTACACAAAGAGCCTGGAAGGAATGACATGACACGAAAGTGCACCAAAGCTACAGCAAAGTTGCAAATGTGCTTGTGTTCACTAATGCCATTAAAATGAATTCTATGAATAGATTTTTCTAAGTCACAAAACATGCACATTTGAAATAATTGTGCTTGAACCTGTGTCTGTCAGAAAGAAGTGTCAACTTCTGCTCTAGTGCAGAATCTTGTTTTATAATGTTGCTCCAATTTCTTCTGGATTATAAGCTTGGCAGTCAAGTGATCTGGCAGGTTTTTAATGGGGCTAATGGCAGAACTAGTATAAGTCCAGTCAAAGGTACATGGGTGGTGCTGAGGTCTACACCATGGAGCTTCTTGGGCTCGCCGATCAGAAGGTTGGCGGTTTGAATCCCTGCGACGGGGTGAGCTCCCATCACTCTGTCCCAGAACCTGCCAACCTAGCAGTTTGAAAGCACGCCAGTGCAAGTAGATAAATAGCTCCTGCTGTGGCAGGAAGGTAAATGGTGTTTCCATGTGCTCTGGCTTCTGTCACGATGTTCCGTGCACCAGAAGTGGTTTAGTCCTGCTGGCCACATAATATAATAAATAATAATAATAATAATAATAATAATAATAATAATAATAATATTTATACCCCGCCCATCTGGCTGGGTTTCCCCAGCCACTCTGGACGGCTTCCAACAGAAAAATGAAATAAAATAATCTATTAAACATTAAAAGCCTCCCTAAACAGGGCTGCCTTCAGATGCCTTCTAAAAATCTGGTAGCTGTTTTTCTCTTTGACATCTGCTGGGAGGGCGTTCCACAGGGCGGGCGCCACCACCGAGAAGGCCCTCTGCCTGGTTCCCTGAAACCTGGCTTCTCGCAACGAGGGAACCGCCAGAAGGCCCTCGGTACTGGACCCGGAAAGCTGTCTGTGGACAAATGTTGGCTCCCTCGGCCTGAAAGTGAGATGAGCGCCATAGTCACTTTTGACTGAACTTAACCATCTAGGGGTCCTTTACCTTTTACCTTTAGTATTTTTAACCTGCAGAGAACATTTCAGAGCTTTGCATCTGTAAGAGTTTGGGTAAATTATTCTCTGAACAACTGTTCTCCATGGAGGTTCTGGTGACAGCTTGAAAATAGGAAGAAGTAGCTACGAGGAAATCAAGACAGCTCAAATATCTCTCAGCCAAATTCTTATTATATTAATTTTTAAAGATGAAAAATAAAAAGCCCTGTCTAAAGCAGAAAGGAGAAGGCACTAGGAGAAGGCACTAGGAGAAGGGGACGACAGAGGACGAGATGGTTGGACAGTGTTCTCGAAGCTACGAACTTGAGTTTGACCAAACTGTGGGAGGCAGTGCAAGACAGGAGTGCCTGGCGTGCTATGGTCCAGGGGGTCACGAAGAGTCGGACACGACTAAACGACTAAACAACAACAAAGCAGAAAGCACTATGTTTTTTTCAACTACATCTGTTTACGTTACAGCCATCTTTCATATGAAAGTTGTGTGTTATCTGCCTGGTGGGTCTGAATCTTGCCATATACAGTGTGTTACAGTAGTCCAAGTGGGAGGCTGCCAGGGCATGGGCAACTGAGACCAGCCTCTCCTGGACCAGGAACAGCTATACCTGGACATAGGGAACAGCTATACCTGGACCAGGAACAGCTTAAGCAGGACATAAGCACTCAGGTGGCAGCTTGAAATTCAGTTGCAACCAATCCCAGAATAGGTTGTACACCTAATTTCCAGACATGGGAACTACCCATCAATAGCACCTCCCATCTCAACAAGATTCAGCTTCATTTTTTCGCCTCTCATCGAGTCCAACACCTTTTCTGCCTCTCCTGATTAGGATGGAATGGAGAGAGAGAGAGTTGCATGTCATCAGTACACTGATGACACCATACTCCCAATTCTCACATGCCAGCTCCCAAGAGTTTCATATAGATATTAAATAGCATAGAACAGTGGTTTTGAACCTTGTTGAGTCCACGGCTCCCTTGACCAACCACATTCTTTTGGGGGCTCCCTTGTGGAAGCCACTTACACTGGGGTTCTGTTACAGGACATGCGTAAGTGGGGATTTCTCTGTTCCACCCCTGCCCCTTTTGGGAGCTGTTTTTGGCATGCACGGTGTTAGCATTTGTCGCCCGGGACAGTTGTGAGACTGCCCAGGGCAGGGACAAAGCCAGTGCACACATGCCCGGGTACGTCCGGTGGTGCAATCAAATCTGTGATTGTTCCCCAACGTGAAGAACAACACACACAAGCCATTGGATAAGGCTTTATAAGGATAACTGCTTTATAAGGATACAGTGGTGCCTCGCTAGACGAATTTAATTTGTTCCACGGGTCTATTCTTATAACGAAAAATTTGTCTAGCGAATCCCATAGGAATGCATTGAATTTTTTTTTTGCCCATAGGAACGCATTAATTGAATTTCAATGCATTCCTGTGGGAAACTGTGATTTGCTAGACAAATTTTTCGTAAAACGAATTCGTCTAGCGAGGCAACCTCCGCTAGAAAAATCCTTCCTTTAAGCGAAAATTTTGTCTTACGGAGCGTTTGTTAAGCGAGGCACCACTGTAACTGCTTTATTGTGGCAAAATGCAGAGTCTGTATCTGTTTGCCCAGCTCAGACATTCAGAGCTGTTTAGCATGGCTGCCTCTCTCTAGCATAGCAGGCAGTGAAGAAAGAACAAAGGAAACAACAGTCCCACTTCAGGAACACAACAGTAGACGAACATCCTGTCTACGTCACTTCCACTCTGTGGAATGAAAAACACATGCAGTCATATGATAAACAACTATCCTATGACTGCAGATGGGGAATGAATCTCAACACGTGAAAGTGGGAGTGCATGTGTTGACGGGAACCCACTGCTCTGCAGGGCTGAGGTGACACACCCCACATGGCACTCCTAGCCTGCCTTTCTTGAAATTAGAGGCACATGGTGGGGGTGGAAAGGGCAAAACAAGATTAATGGTTAAATGGGGGTGGATTGCCATCTGTCATGTATTGATCCAGTTGAGATTCCTGCATTACATAGGGTTGGATTAGATGACCCTCGGAGTCCCTTTTAACTCTACATTCTATTATCTACGGTAAAATATCTCTGTAACAAGTGTTTGTTTTAAACAAAGTATTCTGACTTTCAAAAGGAATCACTAGGCAATAACTTATTTGAGAGGAAATAAAGTTCTTCTTTTGTTCTAAAAGTGCCTCCTCCTTATTTGGACTTGCTGGTTGAGAATTAATTGGGCACAAGTTCCCCTCTACATACAGTAGATGCTACCACAGTTAATCAAAAACCTCTGTTGTGGGAATACCGGAAAATTTTACCGTATCTAATAACACACCTATAATAGCCGTCAGGTTACCCATCTTCAGTGAGGGTGTCTGTCACACTTTCCTTCACCACTTTTTGGGGAAATATTATATAAACTGCTCATATCTCTTTATTTTGTAACACTGAAACCTTTGGACTGCTGACAATTGATTGTTTTTATATAATCATTGAGTATTATAAAACTTGAAGAACAATGTAATTTACTTAGGGAAACCAACAGTAATCTCAATATTGAATTTGAAAGCCTTTTTCTTTATTAAAGGCCCAAGCCCAAGAACCTTTCTGCTGGCCTCACATCTCAGGCCCCTGCTCCTTAAAAATAAAAAAAATCTTTCAACACAAAGCTTTTGTTACATCTCTTACAAGGTTGATTGGTATGCTGCGAAGTACTGTACAGTTGTACCATGAATCCCGAACGCCTTGCAAGTCGAATGTTTTGACTCCTGATTGCCGCAAACCCGGAAGTGAGTGAGTTTGCAAACATTCTTGGGAAGCCAAACATCCAAAGCAGCTTCCGTGGCTACCGAATGAGTGCAGGAAGCTCCTGCAGCCAATCAGAAGTCATGCCTTGGTTGTCAAACGTTTTCGGAAGTTGAACGTACTTCTGGAATGTATTCTGTTTGACAACCAAGGTACGACTGTACAGTACTAGTGAGACCTGAGCACACACCATCTTAATTTGCTCAGAAATTACATGTGCAATTTTTATGCAAATTTGCACCACAGACCTGTGTCAATAACCCTGATTAACAGTATTTTGCATTTTGCCTTACATGCAATAAAAGTATAGGGCCCTGTAACATTGCAAAATAGCTACTCTTCTTTAAAAAATGTGTCTTTTTCATGCTGTTTTGCAGTTTGAAAGAAACAAAAGTAAATGTTTTCCCCACATCTACTTACTCATGCTGTTGCATCCTAGACTTCAGCAATACTTATTTCCCCAGAGCCATAGAATCTATTTATTTTTTTATTCACTGCATGCCTGCCTGGAATGATGCTAATGCATTGGAACAGCACTTGTTTCTGTCAATTATATCAACAGAAACACTCAGGGCCTTTTGGAGGTTCATCAACATCCAGTTCAGACAGAGAAGTTGGGGCCTAGGCTATACAGCATTAAAAATGGGTAGAATACTTTTAGAATTATGTTTTTCACTGGGAAAAAAATAGAATGGAACAGCGCAAAGCAAGCATCTCATAAAAAACAACAGGCTGAAGGTGGGAACAGTGCATTTTGCTTGTTCGCTTTCACAGTTTGATCAAGAGCTTTCAGTAATTCAGTGGATGGTTAGGGGACCTGCCAGGCTGGATCAATCGAAAGTTCCATGGACTCCAGCAAGGGCTGGCGAGATATTCTTAGGAAACTCAGAAGCAGGGTGTGGGAGCCCTCCCACCCTCCTGTCTGCCCACAGGATTGGATTCTCCGAAGTATATCGTCTCTGAAGACAGCATATTCCATTTCTTGCGACTGGGGCTACTAGCTGCTGGTAGTTATTTTCTCACAATACTACACTAAATAAACCATAGTTTAGGGCAGCACTAGATCTATTGAGCTTAAGCTATAGGAGGGTAGATTTTGGTTTAACATCTGGAGAGACATACTGGTAACAAGAACACATTGACGATGGAACCAATTGCCCAGGGATGGTCGTGGGCCACCCCCACTATAGCTCCTCAAGGAGAAGCGTTTGAGACGTTCTTGCTCTGGAATTCCTCCACTGAGCAGGGGGTTGGACCGGATGGTCTTAAAGGTGCCTTCCAAATTTATGAAGCATGTGATCCCTGTCCCTTTCTAAGCTTGGGTTTTCCTCTTATTTTCTTCTGTTCTGTCCCTTGAATATCCAGTCTAACCACGTGAAAAGGCAGGTGTTAACTGTCGTAACTTTGACAAACAATGCAAAGCCTCCAGCAAATGACAACAGAATACAACAAATACCTAAAAGCAAACACTATCATTCTCACTCCCTTAAGGTTGTTTTTTTTAAAATGAGTAACCACCATTAAAAATTGAAGTATTCATAGACAAAACCCTAACACTGTCTGATATAATAGCTTAACTGTCGAATAAAATGCACAATGAAGATTTGTTTATGTTTTAAGAGTTCAAGTGTTAAATACATCTTTGCAGTTCAAGCAATCTCAATAATCTCTTCCAAATCAAACCCACAAGATTAATGATGAATCAATGATTTTTCTGACTTCAGTAAAAACATGTGAATTGCTGCTATTAATCATGTGTATCCAAGGTTCACTATGTCTGAAAAAAGTGTCTCTATGAGTCAGTAGCAACACAGCACTGACCAAGGATCGGGGATATCTGCTGCCAAGGCATTCCTGAAGCTAACAACATGCAACAATGTTTTCAAGCATTGCTTATCCTGTCCTTATTACATTTCTGTATTAAAACAAGCTCTTTTCTACAGAACAATGATGATGCACATTTCCAACTGCAGCAACAGACCACCACATATATTTTCAGTTACTTAGAAAGAAAATAACCTTGTAAACATTATTTGTGCATCCTCTTAGACATTTTTAAAAGAGCATACCAGAAATAAATAAATAACAACAACAACAACAACAACAACAACAACAACAACAACAACATATTAAATTTGTATACAGTCCTTCATCTGAAGATCTGAAGGCATTTAACAAGATGAAAATGCAAGATAAAAGCACAAATAAATAGTTAGAACAAAAACAAAAACAAAACAAATCCCCCAAACACATTTTAAAGGCCATAGAATATTAATCAGCCCAAGGCCTGGTTGAAGAGGAATGTTTTTGCTGGTGCCTAAAGATGTATAATGAAGGCGACAGATGACCCTCCATGAGGAGAACATTCCACAAAGGGGAGCCACTGCAGAAAAGGCCCATTCTTGTGTGACCACTCTCTGGACTTCTTCTGGCGGAGACACACAGAGAAGAGCCTCAGATGATGATGACAGGGTCTGGGTCAGTTTATGTATTACAGTCCTTCAAAGGAAAGCATGGGGGTGGAGGAGACACTGATGACCAATCTTTCCAATACAGTGGTGCCTCACTAGACGAATGCCCTGCAAGACGAATTTTTCACTTAACGAATACCGTGTTTCCCCTTTTTTAAGACACCGTCTTATAACTTTTTTTACTCAAAAAAGAACACGGTGTCTTATTTTCAGGGGATGTCTTGTACGGTACCTTAAGGCCTCCTCGGAGGGGCCAGGCCACTGGTTCGGGGTGCTGCTGGGCGCTCTGCGCGGCACCGAGGCGGCAGGCTGCTGGCTCGGCGCTCCGCCCAGCACTGCTGGGCGCTCCGGGCGCTCGGCGCTGCAGACCGCCGCTTCCGGCGGCGGGGGGCAGGCCTCGGGCAGCTCTCCCCCCAAAAGAAGGGGCCAGGCGCTGCAGGGCGCTCCGAGCGCTCGGCGCTTCGGAGCGCTCCGCTCTGCAGCCGCCGCTTCCGGCGGCGGGGGGCAGGCCTCGGGCAGCTCTCCCCCCAAAAGAAGGGGCCAGGCGCTGCAGGGCGCTCCGAGCGCTCGGCGCTTCGGAGCGCTCCGCCCTGCAGTCGCCGCTTCCGGTGGCGGGGGGCAGGTCTCGGGCAGCTCTCCCCCCAAAAGAAGAGGCCAGGCGCTGCAGGGCGCTCGGCGCTTCGGAGTGCTCCGCTCTGCAGCCGCAGGTTACGGCGGCGGGGCGGCAGGCCTCGGGCAGCTCCTCCCCCCCCAAAAAAAGAAGAGGCCAGGCGCTGCAGGGCGCTCCGAGCGCTCCGCTCTGCAGCCGCCGGTTACGGCGGCGGGGCGGCAGGCCTCGGGCAGCTCCCCCCCCCCCCGCAAAAGAAGAAGCCAGGCGCTGCAGGGCGCTCCGAGCGCTCGCTGCTTCGGAGCGCTCCGCTCTGCAACCGCCGGTTCCGGTGGCGGGG
The DNA here is from genome assembly GCF_965207765.1 of Zootoca vivipara. Lineage (NCBI taxonomy): Eukaryota > Metazoa > Chordata > Lepidosauria > Squamata > Lacertidae > Zootoca > Zootoca vivipara. Next base: position 3,573,131 of record NC_142593.1, on the reverse strand, counting down.
CGGCAGGCCTCGGGCAGCCCAAAAAAAAGAAAAGAAAAGAAGAGGCCAGGCGCTGCAGGGCGCTCCATGCGTTCTCTGCAGCAACAGCAGCCAGTTCCAGGCCCCTCTGGCTGGCTGGGGCGCTCGGCGGTCTCGCATGGAGGTATGTCTTATTTTCGGGGGGTGTCTTAGATCTCACTAATGCTAAAAAATGCTGCCATGGCTTACTTTCTGACTACGTCTTAAAAAAGGGGAAACACGGTAGGTTTTGCGATCGGAGGTTGCCTTGCAAAACGACGAGGTTTTCTATGGCTGCCGCTTCATCTTGCGAAGCGTGGCCATAAAAACATCCGATTACAAAACCTACATTTGTCTAGCGAAAGGGGCATTTGTCTAGTGAAAGGGAAACCAGCAGTAGCAAGGGAAGAAGGCGAAGGAAGATCAGCGCCTCTCAGCTGACCTTCCTTCGCTTTCTTCCCACGCTGCAGCTGGTTCCCCTTTGTGTTCCGCTGGTCTCTGCCGTTTGCCGTGAGGGGCAACTGGCAGAGACCAGTGGAACACTAGCGCGGGAAGAAGGCAAAGGTTTCCCCCCCCCGCCACCTGTCCGATCCAGACGGGAGGCGGCGGCGAGGAGTAGAGCTTCTCCCCGCCGCCGCCTTGCTGTGCACAGCCGGCATGGGATGCGGCTTCGGAGGTCTCCGAAGCTGCGCCCCATGCCGGGGAAGGCAGGCGAGGTGGCGGCCGGGAGAAGAGAGCTTCTCCTGGCCGCCGCCTCGCCATGCACAGCTGGCATTAGACAGGGCTTCGGAGACCTTCTCTGAAGCCCCGTCCCATGCCGGGGAAGGCAGGTGAGGCGGCGGCCGGGAGAAGAGAGCTTCTCCCTGCCGCCGCCTCGCACACAGCCGGCATCGGAGACCTTCTCCAAAGCCCAGTCCCATGCCGCCGTCCCCCAGAGCCCACAGGAATGCATTGATTAAGTTTCAATGCATTCCTATGGGAAACCAGGACTCGCTAGACGAAAAATTCGTTACGCGAATTGACCCGTGGAACGAATTAAATTCGTCTAGCTAGGCACCACTGTATTACTTAGGGAAACCTTAAAATAAAACTTGCCAATTACCCCTGACAAACATAGGGTATGCTACAGGCAAAGTTTAACACTTCAAAAGTTGACTTAGAAGTAATGAGCATAATTCTTTCCCACCAATACTTAACCATGTATTGTTTTCAATTTGAATTTATGTACTTGATGCAGGCTGAACTTTATGTACCTTTCTTTTAATTTTCTCTCTTTTGTGTATTATCTGGGCTTGGAGAGCGCCAAACAAAATGTAGTTTTAAGCTTGCAGTGCCAGCAGATTAGGCCAAAATGTAACAGCTATACCAAAGCAAGATCACAAAACCTGACATTCTGCTAGTAGTGAAATGATGGTCTTGTAAGCAAGGATGCTAACTGCGGCTCCAATCCAAGACTTCATGCATCATGTTGCATGCATCATGTGGCTTTCCTGTCCCCACCTCCCCATGCATGTCTGTGCACCCTTTAGAGCTGATCCTGACAGTTGAAGAAGTGTTTGGATTTGATATCCCACTTTATCACTACCCTAAGGAGTCTCAAAGTGGCTAACATTCTCCTTTCCCTCCCCCTCCCACAACAAACACTCTGTGAGGTGAAGTGAGGCTGAGAGACTTCAGAGAGGTGCGACTAGCCCAAGGTCACCCAGCAGCTGCATTTGGAGGAGCGGGAACACAAACCCGGTTCACCAGATTACAAGACTACCGCTCTTAACCACTACACCACACTGGCTCTCACACCACACTGGCTCTCCAGTTGAGAGACTCTCCAGATCAATATGGGACATGCAACAGAGAGAGGAAGGCATTGTCAGAACTTGGGAGACAGGCAACTTGCACATGTGGAAGTGTCACCTGCTCAGAGGTGGATTTAGGCCAGTGCAATGGGTTGTGCTTCACTGGGTGCAGAGTCTAGGGGGAGCCAAAGGGTGTTGCAACTATGATGTAGTGAATTGAACAGAATGGAAGGCGAGAGGCGGGGGTGCAGAATTTTGGGCTTGCATAGTGTGCCACTGAAATTTGAAGGACCAAAGTTCACCATGACCTGGTCATGCGAGAGCACTAGCTAACAACTCTGGAGACTTAGCTGAAAAAGTCCTCACATTATGCAGTATTACTTCCAAAGCGACAATAGCCCTAACCAGACCATTAAAATTAATAGACAAGCCTTTTTCATCATTTCATTGACTCTTTCATTACATGTCTTTCCACACTCAACTGTGGCTAACCGTAACTGCTAAGGTATCAAACCCAACCCACTGATTATGCTAAAGGATTCTCGGACCACTTGTCCACTTACCCCAGAAAACAACCTCATAAAAATCAGAGTTCATCAAATATTCAGTTAGAAGCTCTTGATCAGCACCAGAACTCAAGACAGACAGACAAGATCAACAATGGAACTAAGGTTTATGATAGTATCATGTCTGAAACACTCAGGTCAGACATGACAGGCTGGAACATCTACTCTGGCATTAACCTTATTCTGGAAGGACAACTTTAACAGCACTTGTCATTAGCAGCTATTCCTCCATCAACCATCGTCTTGCAATATTGATCTTGTTTCACTTCCTCTGTATTCTGCAATGATCTCATCCCTCAAGGATTTGTCAAAATCTATTGTGTCCAACGCTAAAGATTACAACATTATTCTAGCCACTGTTGATATTAATAGTGGCAGCAGATCTTCAATTCCACTTCATTTTTTTATTCTCTCCAAGACATGAGTATCTAAGCATTGCCTTTATTTAAATTGTGTACAGTACACCCTGGACAGTCAACCCTTATTGGACTGAAAGTTGAATATGATTATTATACCTGTTAGCCAATAGTTGAGATTTTGTTCCAGAAGGCGAAGTCAAATAAATTGCCAGGTCACCTCTCCGGGGATGTGTGACAGTGATGCGCACGACGACATGTTCCAGGTAGATGACATGGTGATTCGCATTATCTGCGCAGCCTGTTGCTTTGTATATTGAACGGACACCATTATCTGGTCCATTACGAATATTATCTGGTCGTATTGTTCTGTTTCAAAGACATCAACATAGTCATAAATCACTTTTATCCTTGAACTGTGTATTGAATTTTGGTGATACTGAAATAGGCTTAAGCAGGTCTTTTTTAAAAAACATTCCTGAGTTCTAATTCTATTCATTTGATGAAATCAATTATATCCTCACTTAAATAGTACTACAGGCTAAAAGATAAGCATCACCACAGTTTAACAACAAAGCCAATTAGTTTACAGAAGTTCCAGATTCCAGAAAACAATTTATATCATCTTTCATATTTTTCTGTTAAAATTATTTGAGCTGTATGAGTTAGCCTCTTCTTAAAGAACAAATGAGAGATGATACATTTAAGTCACAAGCCATCATACGTGTCCCTGAAGTCTGGTTCATAAAACCGTGTTAATCAAATGATAACTTTCACACAACAGCTTGATATTGTGAAACAACTAAAGATACATGCACTTTGATGTAAATTCCATATCATGTAAATCAGTAACTATCCTTGGAAGTGAGCTTGTCAAAAACAAAAGTTATAATCAGGGCCTCCAAAAAACAAGGCAGGCTTGGAGAGGTGAAGGGTAGAAACAGCAACTAACCCTCATTATTAAACTGGTTTCTCTGCCAAGTATGTTCTAGTTTACTTTTGGCTCAGGCTTTTACAAGCCTCTATGAGGCTGTCATTATAATTTGATTGGAATTATTAGATTTAGGCCTGATAAATACCACCTGAGACAGAAAAGTTGAGATAGGAAACCTGAGATCCAGACCACAAATAACGTTTGAATTGCAGAAAGAGAGAACTGCAGCAGAATTATGTACAGAATTGCCATTGCTCATAATATCCTGGGGCATTGTCTCGGTGTTTGCATGGAACGGATGGGGAGCTTAATGCTGTGAAGAAATAGTCTATTGAGCCCCACAGGGAGCCCTCTATGTATGGGCACAGCACCCTTACAGTATTCATCAAAGTAACAAAGGATTTAATTAAAAAAACAGTCTGAATGGAAACTTCATAAACTGTGACATTCACAGAATAACAGCACAAATATCCTTAATATAATTCTTTTTTCAAAAAACAACAACTGGGATTTATGTTGCACCTATTTTCCTGTAGTCCTGACTTCCATGAATTCAACTGCAGGTCTGAGCAAAGCATATGTACCGTGTTTCTCATATTATAAGACATGTCTTATATTTATTTTTTCCGCAAAAAAACACACTATGGCTTATTTTCAGGGGATGTCTTATATTTTTCCTCCTCCTCCTCCTGCCATGGCCGGTATTGCTGCTGTGCCTATCACTATGTCTTATTTTCGGGGTATGGCTTATATTCCTTGAATGCTTAAAAATCCTGCTATGGCTTATTTTATGGGTATGTCTTAAAATATGAGAAACAGGGTATGCTACAGACTGCAGATGCATAGACATCCCTGATCATATATTCAGAGCCTACATGGTCTGGGAGTGAGAGCTTAGATCTTGTCCCAAACCCAGAAATGTTTGTGAGGTAGAAGTGTACTGAGTGCTGACACTAGATGGGTTCCTCTCAAACTTATATATTATTATTATTATTAAACACAAATCATATTATATTAATGATATGATTTGTTATCTAGTATACCAAAGCTAAGCAATAGATCCAAAACTACAAAAAAGAGGTTAGGGTCAACAATCAAACACATGGAAGAAAAGGGATGGCACGGCATGGTGCCTAAAATGTAAAGAAAAAGGATGGTGCTAGGTGCGTCTCCCTGGTTCCACAATTGGGGAACCGCAGCTGAGAAGGTATTTTCTCTGCATCTCTACCACCCAGAGGAGGAGCTAATTGCTGACCTGGCACTTGTTCAAATTGGCTTGTTGTGAGTCTCACGGGCTAACAAGGCCCTGGCCTAGGGACCATAATTTTTATAATATGGTGCTATTTTCAATGACAATGTTGGCACTGAAATAATAATAAAAAATATGAGTTATATATGTGCTTTGATTTGTAAAACACAAACACGCAATTAAGTGATCTGCCAAGAATCTCAGAAATCTTCAAATGGCCAGGAGGAAAAAAAAATGTTTGAGAACCATTGCCTTAGGATAAGCTTACAAAAAACCAAACAAATGCAAGCTGCTGCAATGTACAACCACAGTAAATATATATGCATGCATTATGTCTCAACAAATGTCTTCAACAAGCATTACTTGATTTGCCGATCTGTATTTTCAACACACACATGCTGTGGAGGGACTGTTGTCCACTTTTCTGCTTCTATCACCATGGCTTCAGCATCCATCAATCCAAATCCATATAGGTGGCTAACTGCAAAATATAAACAGAATTGTTTACAATTGCAAAGTAATTCTATGCTGTTTCATAGAACACAACACACATTACTGCTACATTCCTCTTAATTCTCCTCCCTCACCTAATTGCCAAGAACCACACTGCATATAGTTGCCAATCATATCTAAATTCATTGTTCAATTGTTAACTGGCGGTGTCAGATATGGGTCTGCTTCACAGATACATGTGCAATCTATTTCCCCCATGTGATTGTAATGTAATTACAGAGTTTGTAGCAGCTGGAAAAATTGCAACTAAGATCACAGAAGTGACTGCCTGCAATCTTTGGATAACCACCTGGTTCACATTAACATTTCTGTATGTGGCTGCATGCCGAGATGGTGTTTAAACAAAAGTGGGGCTTGCAGAATGATAATTATAGAATGGCAATGTTTCTTGCTTGGATGCATCAACCAGACCTACACCTGAGATTCTATAATATCAGAAAGCAATAGAAAAATGCCTGGTGGAGCAAATGTGTGTGAACCAGATTATCTTTGAGTCTCTTTGGGAAACACTTCCCCACCTTAGACCGTGCTTTTCCCAAGCTTTTAGAATGAAAGGTTGGAATGTTATAAGGAGTAAAAGCCATAATCAGAATCCACAAACACCATGGTGCTGGCTGCTGTGGAATTCTAAATATGATACAGCATAGACTATAGTATAGATTTATACTGTAAGCTCTTTTTCGCTTTATTGAAGCTGAGTTTTGCTTAAGTTAGCTGTATAATGTATCAAGCACAGTTATCATGTGCTCTAGGACTCATAACTTTCAAGGCAATTCAGTAATCCTTACTGTTAATTTTAAGCATTTGAGCATTTGTTCATGGAAATTATCTATTAAACCATGTTAGAATTGCGTACATAGTTCAACTAGCACCCTGATTTCATCACACTCTTCAAGCTATGGGTAGAAAAAGCTACCTTCCTATTAGCAACTTGATTTTTAAATGTATTTTATTTAAAAAGTCTATCTTTTTACTCCTGATAAAAAGATTACTGCCCAGTATTGTAGTACCCACATTAACCTCCCATGGCTGACAGACAGTACACTTAATATTTCAGAACTTTATTTTTGTGATGAGCAAAGAGTAGCATTAACATGTGCCCTGCCATTTTAAAGAAAAATGCATACACACAAGTGATTTAGACCCCTGCCAGCCAAATCAAAACAGCCTAAGTGGTGCTATTATGGACTTCCATGTGCAGCCATTCCAGACAGCTGATATTTGGCTGTCTGCGATGCTCACGCTTCAAAGGCCCCAATCAAATGGATTTGGCTAGCAGCTCTAGGTACTGAGACAGGCCCATCATTTTCACAGACTAAATAACAGCAATTTGGGAAAACATTACAGAATTGATAAAACAGCCAATCCCCCACATCTCGATAAAAAAAGATGTGCTTACTCATGTGACCACACCATCAAAACGTTACCCATTTTTATGTGTTTAAATTTGAATTGCTACTGTTGCTGAACCTGACATTATCAAATTCAGGAGCCTCTGGCAGTGCTATAAGATTCCTTTCAGGTAACATGTTAGAAATGCAATTGCATTAACAACTTCTCGGGAAAGATAATGGGTGGGATATATACTTTTATTTATCATGAACTGCAAAGCACTACCTACCTGAAAAGGTTGATGAAATACTGCCATATCTGTGCTACCAAAGGCCACTGCAGCCTCTCTGCTTCCCTAAATATATGTCTTTATTATGTACAGGTGTACTTTTACATCAATGTGAGTATTGTAGCAAGGGATCTCATTGTGAGCCAAGTACCAAGGTGACCTGTGACTCACAAAAGCAGGGTAGAAGCATGTGGAAGACAGACACCTGCTGATGCAGTTCTCAACTAGCTTGACTGTCCAAAAGAAGTAATCTTTTTTAGACTGTTTCGGTATTATAAACAAGGGAAATATCCACTTACTTTAAAGAATATTGGAACTGTGCAGTTCTGACGCCTAGTTTTTCTCTAGACTACACAGAATGGTCCCCTGTGACAGTGATGTAGTGCTACATTTTGAAGTGAAGGAGCTCATCATGGCAGCCCCATCGGGACCCATGCCACCCCAAGGGGAATTCACAGCTTCACCTCACCTCCATTATACAATTGTGCAATGAAGTACTGCCAAATTGCTAGCTTGAAGTAGAAAAGGAAAAAATAAAGTCCCACATCTGTTCTCCATGCCACTAGACATCAAGTATGGCACAAGGAGACTGGATACCCATATCTCCCTGCCTGAAATACTGGGGCTTTGCAGACCACAGACCTGCCACAGGGATATGGAGATGTTTGACTTGGGGAAAGAGCAGATCAGCTTCTTGCCCCCCCCCATAAACTATGTCCTCACCCCAACAAACCATTAATTAGTGTATGAGCTAGCATTGCTTCTCAGTAGAGTTCTGGTGGGCTACAGGATCTTTAGGGAACTTTGAAGATGTGCTGGGAGGTGTAACTCCAGTGGTTTTGGCAAATCTAGATCGTCTTTAATCCGAGAAGGGACCCCAGTCTTGCTTGGGTTATTCCTACACAAGGGATTCACTGAATCCCCATGGGATGACAGCTGTAATACTGTCATTAACATTACTGCTCATTTATTTATTTGTATGACTTTTCTTCAGCAAAAGGGTTGCCAGAGCAGCACACAATATTACAATATTAAAATTACACATAAAACAGCGAAACACAAAACTGTCATACTGGATAGATAATAAAAACTCAGTCAACCAATCAGCAGTTAACACTAGATGAAGTTATGTTGAAAAGTCTATGACCTCTAAACAAACAGGTCTTTGCCTGATGTAGAAAAGACTGTGGGTGCCCAGGGCCGTGTGATGTCAACGGGGTGTGTGTGCTGACGTCCCTCGTGCATGTGGCAGAGTATGGTGATGTTGCACGCGTATGCCCCATGGCGTGCATGCCCGGCTGTGCTGTGCTTTGTGGGTGCCCAGCCCCCACATTTGAAATGTTGTGTGAACCACAGCATGCAGGGCCCCTGGGACCCAGCGCCTAGGGTTGTAAGCTATAGCAGATAGAGATCCATAGTTTTGAGGCCTACGAAGAAAGGACAGAAAAGAATAGAATAATAGAATAGAATAATAATTTATTGGCCAAGAACCAACATACTTGGAATTTTGCTTCGGCTACATTGCAATGTAAATGTACCTGGAGCCTTTTCTTGTCCTTCTTGGAGGCTGTGCCATACCAGGCAGTAATAGAATTACAGAGAACAGTTTCAATGATACCTCTGTAAAATTGGATCAACACTTCCTGGGGCAAATCAAATTTTCTTAGTTGATACAAGAAATACAACCTCTTGTATAAAACCCTTGTTTTTGCAAGAGAGTGAGCTTCTATTCATTATTCTAAAAGTTGTATGAGGTGAAGTAGCAGGTCGAAAAGGAGCCTTGCAGGACACACTACAGCAGGCATCCCCGAACTGTGGCCCTCCAGATGTTTTGGCCTACAACTCCCATGATCCCTATCTAACAGGACCAGTGGTCGGGGATGATGGGAATTGTAGTCCAAAACATCTGGAGGGCCGAAGTTTGGGGATGCCTGCACTACAGTGTATTAAGCTTTCTGTTTCTATTAAAGCACACTATAAATAAGCCAGATCTCAAGCAGTTAGAAAGGGAAAATGTAGTTTTCTGAGCTGAAAAAAACGAATACTTAGAATTCATTTGGCTGATGGGAATTTAAAAACACTGTTTGCTAAATGGTCATAGTGAATACCAGCAGCCCATTCTCCAACATGCAGAGTTGGAGCAAATATAAAGATTCACCCCCACTTCATTTATCTCCCATTACTGTGGGGAGCAATGGCTGCATTTCTAGCTCTTTCCATCTGTTTTCTGGCTTAAAATTGGTAGGAGCAACGGCTCTGAGGCACGGCGTTGCCATGCAAGCAAGTTAATCAGCCCACTGAAAAGGCATGCTGACCCACTTTCAGGTGCCAGCTCTCATTGACTCTTTGTTGAGTTTGAGACTCCTTCAGGTTTTTGCTGTTTTACTCCTCTGATTTCCCATTTCAAAAGAAAGAGGCATTCTTTCCTTTCCCCTACTCGCTTCTTACTCATTTTTCACGTAAAAAGGCAGTTCTCCCGCACCCTGTGTTACAGTGTAATCCTAAACGTGTTTTCCCAGAAGTGTCCCACAGTGTTCTACAGAATCCCTAGGAAAGTGTAACCAAGAGTAATCATGTCTACTCAGAGGTAAGTCCCACTGAATTCAATGGGACTTACTCCAAGGCAGGTGGGGCTAGGATTGCAGCTTACATCAGTTTTAGAAGCTTGCTTCCTTAATTTCTCAAATAAGCCTGGGTAAGAACATGTCATGGAAGAAATGTGTTTCAGCCATTAAGAGAATGATGGTACATTTCTACAAGAAACTCAGTCTGATCAGAGTAATTCATTCTATGAAAAACAGGCATTTAATTGTTATTTTTGGCTGTAGTTGAGGACAATAGTGAAATATTACACTAAATATCGCCATGTGCAATAGTAGAGTACTGATCCATTCTTGCCAACAGCAGTGTGCAATTCTCCCCCCTCTCACATCAAATTCAAAGTTGGATATTGTTATTTAATCTAAATCATTTGCTTTTCCTTGATCCAAAACTAACAAGAGGTTTAGAGAGAGCTACAGTTTTATTGGAACCATTGTTCAGCATTCATTGCCAAACTAATTTACTTAAAACTATTCTTTTTATTTGGGTTAAAGTTGATTCCTCAATTCCACAGTGAAGGGGGCCATTTCCCCCCCTTTTCCAAATCCAACATGAGGTTATAGAACAATTTTGTTAGGTCGCATTCTATTCCTGGAATCCCTTCATCTATGGCATTAATCAGGCGGTGGTGTGTGTGTGTGTGTTTGAACCCCACCCTAAAATATGGTTGACATATACCAGATGGCTCCCAATAGCAGCTTAAAATAAAAGATACAGAATTACTGCAACTGCATATGAATATTGCAATGTTTCACATATTTACATATTGACAAATACTGTAAAATACAATAGATTTCATAAATTACTGCCACTGTGGCAGAAAACATGACAAATATAGCATTCTAGATATTAGCATGTAAGAGCACATACAGAAAACGAAATGTGATGCTATATTCATGCAAAGAATTTGGTTGATTCCTGACAACCTATTTACTCATCCTGATTTGTTTGCACAAAGTTTGCTTGGTTAAACAACTTCGGCTGTCTTTTGAAAATTCATTCTGATTTGTTTGCAGGGTTATATCATGCTGTGTTAAGCAATTGTTATCCCACTCTTTACAGTGCATTTTCCAACCAATTCCCTTATTGCAAAAGGTCTATTAGGTCTTTTGGGGGGGGGGTTGTTGTTCAAGAACTCTAAATTAACTTTGTGCAATTTGAATCTGCCAGCATGTGAATGACTCCCACATGAAAATAGTGCCTCAACATCCGACATAATATGGCACAGTGTACTTTCCTCTGGCCCTGCCATTTTATATATCTTTGTGCTTATGATACTGAGCCAAGATAGGGCACAGATGAAAAAATATGCCCAGAGAAAAGTAGTCGGCAAGTCTTGCCTGATGACATACATCTGGGGTGGGGAACCTCAGTCCTGGGGACTTAATGTGGCCCTCGTGGCCTCTCTATCCAGCCCCCAGGACATTCCACCGACCATGTCTCTTCCCTAAGCCATTCCACCACTTGGCCATGCTTTGCACCTTCCTGGCCTGTTTTTACCGGGCTGGAATGTGCCCAGAAATGCCTGCTGCTTGCCTGGATAGAGGACGTTTGCATGGCTGGACTGTAGTCCACCAGGCAAAGATAAGAGTCCCACCTGTTGCTCCACCCCCTTTTTTGGCTCTGACTTCACCCACCACTTGCATGCAGCCCATTTTAGTTTTTTGCTTTCAGGAACCAAAAGTGAAAGGGTCATATTTCCTTCCTAAATCACAGTGGTACCTTGGGTTTAGAACAGGCATCACCAAATTTCGGCCCTCCAGATGTTTTGGACTACAATTCCCATCTTCCCAGACCACTGGTCCTGTTAGCTAGGGATCATGGGAGTTGTAGGCCAAAACATCTGGAGGGCCGCAGTTTGGGGATGCCTGGTTTAGAACTTAATTCATTCTGGAGGTCCGTTCTTAACCTGAAACTGTTCTTAACCTGAAGCACCACTTTAGCTAATGGGGCCTCCCACTGCCGCCGCGCTGCTGGAGCACGATTTCTGTTCTCATCCTGAAGCAAAGTTCTTAACCCAAGGTACTATTTCTGGGTTAGCGGAGTCTGTAACCTGAAGCGTCTGTAACCTGAAGCACCTGTAATCCGAGGTACCACTGTACTGCATATGCCTTTTTGTTATTCAGAAATTAAATATTCATAAAAGTTGCATAAAGGAAATATCATATAAGCTTAGATATAGTGTATCGGCAAATATTTTCCCCAGGACTACCATTTTAAAAAAGCAAAACTTTCTGCAAATGTGGTAAATGATGTCATTTATTATTTTGGCACAATGGTGGCATACATCTTGAAGTTTGTTGGTGCACTTCAACTTGGAACTATGTGTTGGTTAGCTTCCTTTGTACTAGAGATGGGGAATTTGTGGCTCTCCTGAAGTTGCTGGACTCCAACTCCCATCATTCCTGTCAATTGCGTGTGGTGGCTAGGGCTGAGGGTAGCTGGAGTCCAACATCTGGGCAGCCACAGGTTCCCTATCCCTGCCTTATACCATGATCCTAAATTTATATCTATATCTATATAAATGTAAAAGGGGCCTGTGTGTTTCCGTCACTCTTACACCGAAACTGCTTGACCGATTACGTTCAAATTTTGACACGATGTCAAATATGAATGTCTGAGTGACACCAGGCCCATTGGGAAGACAGATGTGACACCTCCGCAACATAAAAACCCCCAAAATGTGGTCATTTGGAACCTTCAAATCACACAGCCGGGGAAGCTGGGAAATAGAAGTCAGAGAGATTCCACAACAGTGCCCTCTAGCGACGGCTACACTGGTAATACACCTAAGGCAGAAAAGCTTCACTCTACACCAGGGGTCCCCAAACTAAGGCCCGGGGGCCGGATGCGGCCCAATCGCCTTCTCAATCCGGCCCCCGGACGGTCCAGGAATCAGCATGTTTTCATATGAGTAGAATGGGTCCTTTTATTTAAAATGCATATCTGGGTTATCTGTGGGGCATAGGAATTCGTTCATATTTTTTTTCAAAATATAGTCCGGCCCCCCACAAGGTTTGAGGGACAGTGGACCGGCCCCCTGCTGAAAAAGTTTGCTGACCCCTGCTCTACACTGTAAATCTCGCCTATGCAGACTAGGCCGCTTTCAAGACTAAGCCGAGTGGAGGTGGTGGCTTGCTTGGGGTGGGGACTGGGGGGGGGGGGAGGTGGCCGGATAGGTAATCACAGGGATTTGCTGGGGGTGGGGGGAACAGGGGGTGGGATAGGTAATGGGTCGGAACAGGGTGGGGGGAGTCACAGGGATACGCCTGTTTAAACTTACCACGTGTAAAACAGGGGGACTCCATTTAACAGACTGAGCCACAGCAACGCGTGGCAGGGCCAGCTAGTAGAAATATAGAAATATGTCTAACTGATTTCAAGGAACTTACTTCTAGGTAAGGGTTGTTTTGATCACTACTTTCAAAAAGTCATAATGTTGTAAATACCATGCTAAACATCAGACTTTAAAATCACACTTAGGCTTCCAAGCCTAAGAGTTAGCTGAAGAGCATTTTTGCCTCCAAAACCAACCTATATTAACTGTTCCAATCAGGTTTCCTTTAACTTGCATACAGCATAGCTACATGATACAAGTGGCTGGCAAAGCCACAAGGAGGCAGACTTCCCAAATGTTTGACCTCATGGTCTTGTTTATTTTATTAATCAAAATAGAATGGCTCTAACTGGCAGGCAAAGCATATGAGATTTTTCTCTTTTGAAAGGTAGGAAAAGGGTTTGCAATGATGAATAGGAAGGGAATACTCACCCTTGTAACCAGCCCCATTGGTTTTCCAGTCATTAGCAATCAGATGCCCTGCCCGTGAAGTCCTTACAATGATATGCTGTATATCTCTCCATGTCAGTAGTCGACTAGGGAAAGACAGTGAACAGTCATTTTACAACAAAAAAATAAGAAAATCCCAAGGAGGAGAGGGAGTGGGAGAGAGTGTCTCAAAGCAAAGAACAAAAACCTTTTGCAAAGTATTCAAGCCAATATACAGTGTTAAAAGACTGCAATATATTTCAATCTTCATAATTTTCAGGGCAGAGAAGTTTTTACAAGCATGAAGTGGTTCATAATTACAGGAAGAACATCTCTCTATCTCTATCTATCTATCATCTATCTATCTATCTATCTATCTATCTATCTATCTATCTATCTATCTATCTATCTATCTATCTATCTATCTATCTATCATCTGTGGTTCCTAAACTACTTTCCCCATCAACCAGTTGCTGATGTCTTGGAGGACAACTTAATGATCTCTCCAACCCTGACCAGAGAGCAATGTCAGTGTCACACTGCTTGCAGAAAATCCCACAATGGGGCATTCTGGGGAGCAGGGGCTGTGTCGGCCTCACTGCCACCACATGACAATGTTCCAGGCTGGTGCAAGATTTGCCTACAACCTGACCTTTGCTAAAGTGAATAGCATGGCTCCAGAGGCTTGTGGCTTCAGTTGAAATTTCCAAACTAGCCTTTAAAATTAGCTCCACATGGAGCACATGGCAGTAGTCTAGACGCACTAGTCCATGACGAATTGAGGCCAAATCACCTGTCTCTAGATAGTGCTGCAGCTAGCGTATCATATCAGTCTAAACCTGCAAAAGGTGCTCCCTTTGCCTCCTCCCCCCCTCTACAGTTAAGGAATTGTGTCTAACACTTGCAACTGCAAAATGATCCCTTGGACCAAAAGGGGTTCGTGAACTGAGGTCTCAAGATGTATACCCAACAGAGAATATCCTCAGGTCTCAATTTTCACCTTCAAAGGATTCCTTTGCATGGTGAAACGGAGTGGGGGAGAGAATTTTTGTTCTCTTTTGAAAGAACTGGGGGGAGGGATGGGTAATTTCTTTCAAAGGAAAGGAAGGGGGCAGAAGAATAGAGTTCTTTGCTTTCACCCTATCCTCTGAATTATTCATAGGTCCCTATTTGTGCAAACTTAATAGGCTCAGTTACTTGAACAAAGGGCTCAATTACTTGGGAACAGCAACCAG